>NC_050576.1:208673325-208986530 GCF_011100635.1 Trichosurus vulpecula | reverse complement strand
GCAGAGAGACCAAATGGGAAGCTATTGCAATAGTTCAGGTGAGAGGTGATTATGGCTTGAACTAAGATGGTAGTTGTGTGAATGGAGAGAAAGTGATGTATGTGGGAGATGTTGTGGAGGGAGAATCAAATTTATTCTTTCCCTCTCCTATGGAGTCTGTGTTAGCATTTTACATGTGTAATCCCGAGGAGGAAAAAACAAAACATATAAACACATCTGTGAGGCCTTTGATTCCATACTTGAGAGAATAAACCAAGGCCATTCTCCTTGCATTTTCTAGACATTTGGCAAATATTCTGTAAATGTTCACTGTTGCTTGAGTTTTGCTCTCACCCCTAAAACTAGTCAGCAAGGTCTCATCCTCTCTGTTCAGTGATAATTTCATTGCTAAGTGTTCATCTGGACCCCAATGGCCCCGTGGCACCTGGCATCATTGATAATATCCTTCACTTCACCTTTGTTAGCCAAGCTTGAATAAATCAGGGAATATTTCACTCCCATACTAACATCCCCAATTAAGAACTACACTCAAAGATCCCACAGCATAGATGTGGAAGTGGAGATAGCAAATAACACCTCGTTCCATTAATAAGCCTTAGAGTCTTCCTAGCTGTGTGATCCTGGGCAGGTTTGTAAAAATGGGGATAGTAATAGCACCTATCTTTCAAGATTTTTGTGAGGACGGAATGAGTTAATACTTGTAAAGTGTTTAGTATAGCCATTGGCATATAGTAATGTTTAATAAATATTTAACTCTTCCATTCCTCTCCTTCCTAATCCTCTCCCCTGCAAAAAAAGGAACATCTCTAACACACCAGAGATGAGACTTTGCCTATGCAAAAAAGGAAAGCTAGGAAGCCATCTTGAAGCTTCCATATCTCCACAATCAGGAGAGCTGTGACACCATCACCTCAATCTGGATGCAGATTTGGAAGCCTATAGTAGCCTTCTTTTATCTCCAGATGTCTTCAAAAAATATCCCTTAACAAACCTCCTTTGGAGAGGTCTTTTGCATAATTTCCCTTTTCTCTTCTCCAGTGTATACTCTTGGGTTGCCTCATAATTATATATTTGGAGAAGCATTAGCTGCCAATTGAAGGAACTGAAAGGGGTATGAGGAGAAACTGATTGATTCTCTTCGTTTTTAAATTCCTCAAACTCAAGAAGACCTCACTCTAACTGTTGTAGTACGGTCCCCCAGCTCTAGAACCCTTTCCCTCTCTATTTCTGCCATCTTCTGCAAGGAGTCTTTCCTCGTCCTCCTTAACCTCAGTGCCATCCCACTGAGATTATCTCCATTATATTATTATCCATTATATTATTTATCGCATGTACATCTTGTTTGTACACAGTTGTTCACGTGTTGTCTCTCCCACTATATGTGGATTCTTTGAAAACAGGGATTTTTTTCTTTGTTGTTGCCATTGTTGCTGTTCATCCTCTGCCCTTTCTTTGTATCCACAGTGTTCAATACAGTGCCAGGCATATGGTCAGTACTTAATAAATACTCAATGACTGACTAAATATAGTGAAAAGCCCTAACTGAATTGCTGAGGGGAGATAATGGCTGCAGGAAGACCTGCTAAGTGGCTGTTGTAGCAGCCCAAGAAGGGGGTAATAAGGGTCTTTTCTGGACTGGTGGCAGTGGGAAGAGAGAGGAGAGGACAAATGAGAAGATGCTGTGAAGGTGGAATCAACAGATCTTGCCAACTGATTGGATTTGAGAAGTTTAGGAGAAGGAAAAGTCAAAGATAACACAAAGGTTGGGACTTAATAGATTGGGTCAATAGCATTTTCAGAAGAAAGACGAATTATAGACAGGGCGAATAAGATAAGTTTTGTTTTACACATGTTCAGTTTAAGTTGTGGCAGAACATCCAGGTGGCGATTTCTTAATGTAAGCTAGAGGAACTTTAAAGAACCTAGAGAATTCAGGAGTGGAGGTAAAGAATTGGAAACAATTGGCATGGAGATAATAGTTGAAACTATGGGAGTGAATGTAATTAAGGAAGGAAAGAGGGTAGAGATAGAAGAGAAGGCAAAGGGTAGACCTTTGGGGAATACCCACGTTGGGAAGAGAGCAAGGATCCAGTGGAATAGAAAGGGAAAAGGTTAGAGAGGTGAGAGGAGAAACAAGACATTTTAGTGTTTCTGAAACTAAGGAAAGAGTGGCCAACTATGTCAAAAGCAGTAGGGAAATCAAGGATAATGAGGAATTTCCCCCCTCAATTTCCAATATTTTGCCACAACAAAAAGGGATGCTATGAATATTTTTGCATATGTAGGTCCTTTTCCCTTTTTTATGATATCTTTGGGATACAGACCTAGTAGTGGTATTGCTGGATCAAAGGGTAGGCACAGGATGCCTGCCCTTTGAGCATGGCTCCAAATTGCTCTCTGGAATGGCTGGATCAGTTCACAACTCTACCAACAGTGCATTAGTGTCCTGGATGAGGAATTTTTAAAAAGTATTTGAGTTTAGTGTTCAGTTGTAGGTGACATTTAAGAGACAAGTCTCAATATAGTGGCATGAAGACAGGTGCCAGATTGTAAAAGCTGAGGAGAAAGGTGTAGTGAAAAAGTGAGGGCATTGGCCAAAGAGAGCCTTTTCAAGAATCCAATCCAGTTGAATAAGTATTTATTAAACATGTTCTATGTGCTAGGTACTGGGGATACTAAGAAAGTAAAAAAAAAAAACAGCCCCTGCCCTCAATGAACTACTGGGAGGATACAGCAAACAAACACATATATGGAGATCTTCTTTGTGTAAAGGGATTTTGGTCTTGGGAGCCCAGTCAATTTGAGGAGTCTCTGTAATCAACTTGATGAGATTATAGGGTGTGGACCTTTGTTGTCAGGTAGCTAGATGGCACAGTGGATAGAGTCTTGCATTTCAGGTCAGAAAGACCCAAGTTTGAATCTTGCCTCACTTACTAGTTGTGTGACCCTGGGCAATTCACTTAACATTCCTCAGCTTCAATTTCCTTAACTGTACAGAAGAGATAATAATAGATCCAACTTGCTAGGGTTCTTGAGGATTAAATGAGTTAATATAAAGTATTTCTAAACCTTAAAGCTCAATAAAAATCTAGCTATTATCACCTCCCCAAGACAAGGGACACTGAAATTCTAGCATTCTGTATCTCTCCAAACTTTTTAAGCTAGGCTCCTAGAAGAAGTTATTTACTCTCATTATGTCTAATTCTTCTCACTTACTTTTCTACCCTTTACAAAATCACTTATCTGGTCATTCAAATGAAGTGATCTCCAAAGTTATCAATGATCTCTTAATTCCTAAAAAAGATGAACTTTCCTCAGTTCTTATTCTTCTTGACTTTGTCATTGCATTTTACATTGTTGATTCTCTTTCTGGCTACATCCAGAGAAAGAACTGATAAATAGAAGTATGTATAGAATAATTTTACATATAAACATACCTATTTGTATCTAATGGTGGCCATTAGGATGGGGGTGGGGGAAGGAAAAAAATTACATGATAATTTTGTTGTATATTTAAAAGGAGTAGCAAGTTGCATGTAGTAGATTTGCAGTTTCATGTGCAATCATCTTTTTTTTTAATTTATTATTCTATGTTATGCTTACTATATTTGCAAATGACACAAAGCTGGAAGGGATGGTTAACATACCAGATGACAAAGTCGGAATCCCAAAAGATTCCACAGATTACAACATTGTGCTTAAATTTAATGGAGATAAATATCAAGTTGTATATTTTGATTAAATAAAACCAACTTCAGAAGTATAAGATGGGGCTAATGTTTGCTACAGATCAGTTCATCTGAGAAGACTGAAGACTTTTAGTGCACTGCAAGTTCAATAATAGTCAACAGTGTGTCACCAGCAAGAATATTTAGTATATAGCAGAGGGAAGCAGGGCTTCAGCCCAGGATAGCCTGGATGGTCGCTGGGTGAGGTCTATCTCGCACAGAGCTGGGAGCGGAGCCCAGTGTGGGCTGCACCTGGACCAACCAAACCAGGAGCTGGGCAGAACAGGCCCTAGCACCCTGAATCAGTGAGCTGTGGCAGTTACCAGACTTCTCAACCCACAAACACCAAAGACAACAGAGAAGGTTAGTGGGAAAAGCTTCGGGGAGTGAAAGGAGTTCCGGTTTGGCCACAGCCCTGGGGGCAGTGGAGGTGGTGCAGCTGCAGAACTACAGCTGCAGGTGCTTCTGGCCCCAGGCCCACCTGGTGGGAGGAATTAAGTGGCAGATCAGAGCAGGAGTGCAGAGCCTACTTAAGATCTGAGTCAGGTCCCGGTTGGCAGTTCCTGGGGAAGGAGGAGTGCTGGTGTGGCAGAACTGGCTGTATAGAAATAGCTCTGAAAACAATAGCACATGCCCTCAAGCTTGGAACAAGGTACTCTTTACTCTACAAGCAGTCATACCCTGACAAAAAACTCAAAGGTCAAGTAAGTTGGCTGGGAACATGGCCAGGCAGTGAAAACGCACTCAGATTCAGACTCAGACTTTGGAATCTTTCTTTGGTGACAAAGAAGACCAAAACACACAGCAAGAAGAAATCAACAAAGTCAAAGAGCCTACATCAAAAGCCTCCAAGAAAAACATGAACTGGTCTCAGGCCATGGAAGAGCTCAAAAAGGATTTGGAAAAGCAAGTTAGAAAAGTAGAGGAAAAATTGGGACGAGAAATGAGAATGATGCGAGAAAACCATGAAAAACAAGTCAATGACTTGCTCAAGGAGACCCAAAAAATCCCTGAAGAAAACAACACCTTAAAAAATAGACTAACTCAAATGGCAAAAGAGCTCCAAAAAGCCAATGAAGAAAAGAATGCCTTGAAAGGCAGAATTACCCAAATGGAAAAGGAGATCCAAAATACCACTGAAGAAAATACTGCCTTAAAAATTAGATTGGAGCAAGTGGAAGCTAATGACTTTATGAGAAATCAAGATATTATAAAACAGAACCAAAGGAATGAAAAAGTGGAAGACAATGTGAAGTATCTCACTGGAAAAACCACTGACCCGGAAAATAGATCCAGGAGAAATAATTTAAAAATCACTGGACTCCCTGAAAGCCATGATCAAAAGAAGAGCCTAGATATCATCTTTCAAGAAATTATCAAGGAGAACTGCCCTGATATTCTACAGCCAGAGGGTAAAATAGAAATTGAAAGAATCCACAGATCACCTCCTGAAAAAGATCCCAAAAAGAAAACTCCTAGGAATATTGTTGCCAAATTCCAGAGCTCCCAGATCAAGGAGAAAATACTGCAAGCAGCCAGAAAGAAACAATTTGAGTATTGTAGAAACACAATTAGGATAATACAAGATAACACCAAGAATCACCTACCCAGCAAAACTGAGTATCATGCTCCAAGGCAAAATATGGATTTTCAATAAAATAGAGGACTTTCAAGCTTTCTCAGTGAAAAGACCAGAGCTGAACAGAAAGTTTGACTTTCAAACAAATCAAGAGAAGCATGAAAAAGTAAACAAGAAAAAGAAATCACAAGGGACTTACTAAAGTTGAACTGTTTTATTTACATTCCTACATGGAAAGGTGATATGTATGATTCATGAGACCTCAGTATTAGGGTAGCTGAAGGGAATATGCATATATATATATGTGTGTGTATGTGTATGTATGTATGTGTGTGTGTGTATATATATATAGACACAGGGCACAGGGTGAGTTGAATATGAAGGGATGATATCTAAAAAAATAAAATCAAATTAAGGGATGAGAGAGGAATATATTGAGAGAGGGAGAAAGGGAGAGATAGAATGGGGTAAATTATCTCACATAAAAGTGGCAAGAAAAAGCAGTTCTGTAGGAAGGGAAAAGGGGGCAGGTGGGGGGAATGAGTGGATCTTGCTCTCATTGGATTTGACCTGAGGAGGGAATACCATACACACTCAATTGGGTATCTTACCACACAGGAAAGAAGGAAGAAGAAGATTAAAAAGGGGGGATGATAGAAGGGAAGGCAGATAGGGGGAAGAGGTAATCAAAAACAAACACTTTCGAAAAGGGGACAGGGTCAAGGGAGAAAATTCAATAAAGGGGGATAGGTTAGGAAGGACCAAAATATAGTTAGTCTTTCACAACATGAGTATTGTGGAAGGGTTTTACATAATGATGCACATGTGGCCTATGTTGAATTGCTTGCCTTCTTAGGGAGGGAGGATGGGTGGGAAGGGAAGAGGGGAGAGAATTTGGAACTCAAAGTTTTAAAAACAGATGTTCAAAAACAAAAAAAAGTTTCTGTATGCAACTAGGAAGTAAGATACACAGGCAACGGGGTGTAGAAATTTGTCTTGCCCTACAAGAAAGGAAGGGAAAAGGGGATGGGAGGGGAGTGGGGTGACAGAAGGGAGGGCTGACTGGGGAACAGGGCAACCAGAATATACGCCATCTTGGAGTGGGGGGGAGGGTAGAAATGGGGAGAAAATTTGTAATTCAAACTCTTGTGAAAATCAATGCTGAAAACTAAATATATTAAACAAATAAATTAAAAAAAAGAATATTTAGTATAGTAGTCAGAAAATTTAGCGCAAACTTAGGATAGATTGGGAGCTGTAGAATGTTTAGGTCTAGGGAGGTGATAGTTACAATGTACTCTGCCCTGGTCAGACCACAACTAGAGAGTTCTGTCCTAGGCTCCACATTTTGGAAGGACATTGATGGAATACGGAATACCCAGAGGAGGGTGATCAGAACAATGAAGGACCTCAATATCGAGACAATAAGAGAACTGGTTGACAGTGCTGGAGATATTCTTTCTGGAGGAGAGAATATTTATGAATAGATGTCATAAAGGTCTTCAAGTATTTGAAGGTTAATCTGACAAGAATAGCAGATAGTTATTTGGCTCATGGAGTCATCATCAAGAGGTCAGCTCTTCTACAGAAGAGGACAGGGTTAAAGGTCGAAGCTGAGTTAGGATTCACTAAAATCTCTGGTAGCATCAGGGAGAAGAAAATAAGTGGATTTCAAGTAAGCAGGCTGGGGTCTTCATCCAAGGATTCAGACCCAGGCGGGGGAACAGGAAGGGGATGGATTTTGGATGGGGGGATTAGGGAGAGCACCCTAGAGTCTAGCAAAGCTTGGCTAACTCCAAAGCACAAAATAGCAGAGTTGTGGCCACTGATCATTTTAACCTTCACAAAATTTCTTGCATCTGCCCCCTTCTCATGTGGCCATTAACCTAGTACAAGTAGCAATTTTTGTTATTGTTCTGTCATATCTGACTCTTTGTGACCCCATTTGGAGTTTTCTTGGCAAAGATACTGGAGTGGTTTGTCATTTCCTTCTCCAGATGAGAAACTAAGGCAAACAAGGTTAAGTGACTTGTCCAGGGTCACAGAGCTAATAAGTGTCTGAGGCTAGATTTGATCTCAGGAAGATGAGTGCCCCTGACTTCAGGCCCAGCACTCTATCCACTGCACTACCAAGTAGTCCCATCTTTAAGTGCTCCTTCACATAGTTGCCAAAGTAATTTTTCTTAAAGTGCAGTTCCAATTATGCATGTCATTCCCCAGCTCAATAACCTCCAGTGGCTCCCTACTGAATTTGGGATCAAATGTAAACTCCTCTGTTTAACAACTGACCCCAACATATCTTTGAGGCCTTTTTATAGATGACTTTCTTTCACACACTCTGCAGTCCAGCCACGTTGGCTTTCTAGTTGTTCCTTATAGACAAAATTCTATCTCTTGTCCCTTATGCTCTGAATTCCCTCTCTCCTCATTTCCACCCCTTAGAATCCATTGTTTCCTTCAAAACTATATTTAAATTCTACCTTCTCCATGAAGCCTTTACTGATCCCTTAGCTGCTTGTGCCCTGTCCTTCAACCATTATCTTGTATTTATCTTGTATATATTTTGTATTTTCTTACATATATTGATGTTGTCTCACCCTAGATCAAAGGTAAACTTCTTAAAGGCAGCTATTGTTTCATTTTTTCTTTGTAGCACCAGCATGTACCATAATACCTGGGATATACTAACTTATAGCGGCTTTCTGTCTTGCTCTTACATAACCTGGTGAGTTTGGGTAGACAAGTGTTGGCAGGTGTGTGCTGGCAGCCAGAGAGATATATAGCTACCAATGTGGTTGGAGCTGTTAAATATAGCAGAGGCTAGGCTAACTTTATTTATTTATTTACTTATTCATCCACTCTTTCATTTGATTATTTACTCATGTATTTGTTAACTAATCAACCATAAGTCAGCTTATCTATCTAGCCGTTAGGCTGATTCATTAGTTTTTCTGTTAGTCTTTTGGCCTGTCTGGTTATGTTTGAACCTGTAATTTCACTGGTATAGGGAATGGAATCCTTGGTGAAGAAACTCCCTATACCAAAACAGGCTGTGACCTTCTAGTATTAAAGAATTTCCCTGAGTACTGAGATATGAAGCAGCTTGCCCAAGGTCATGCAGTCAGTATGTGTCAGAGGCAAGAGATGAACCAGGTCCCTGTGACTTCAAGGCCAACTTTCTATCTACTGCCCCTCTCTGGCTAATTTTGAGGCTGAGCTGGCTAGTAGCCTCTGTAGACTTCTTTTCGGGTAACTTGAATGAAAGAATGAGTGAATGGGTGAATGAATAAATGAGTCAATGAATGAAAAAGCACTTCTTAAATACCTACTGTGTGCCAGACCCTCTGGATATAAGTCTGAGACAGTCTACATGCTAGGAGCTAATAGTCTAAAGTAGGAAACAATACAGAGTAAAAGCAGTGTCTAGGGAAAGAGGTTTTGGTCTAGGGAGTCACAGGAATGGTGAGTTGAGCCTATAGAAATTAATTGCAATGCCCCTTCTAGTCACAATGGTACTATTGGTTTGGTTTCTATCTTCAAAGCAAAAGGTGGGAAAAATAATGTATGTAGTGGCAGGATGGATGGCAAAATGTCCCGGATTAACGATCATGACTGAAGTCTGGGGCTGGCTGATATGATGGGCTAGATAATTTACATTCACTTATTCAACAATCAGGACATCTCATCCTGAATCGATGAGCTCCTCTAGGCCTGGTCTCTGAAGGTCTGTTCCAGAGAATCCTTTTCCATATAAAGATAGGGTAACTGTATCAGGACTCATGGCAAAATGTCTTAGGTTGGATTTAAAATATAATCTGAGACTTGAAAGATACAGGGATCAGTTTGAGTTTGCACTCACTCTTCTCTTTGAGAAGGCAGATCATTTTTCTTTC
Source organism: Trichosurus vulpecula (assembly GCF_011100635.1). NCBI lineage: Eukaryota > Metazoa > Chordata > Mammalia > Diprotodontia > Phalangeridae > Trichosurus > Trichosurus vulpecula. The sequence goes on along the minus strand of NC_050576.1, from coordinate 208,977,330 downwards.
CCAAATTTCTCATTATGAATATCCATTCTCTTCTTTTTTACTTCTAGCTTAGAGGAAAATATATTTATTTTTCTTTAGGGCTAATTTATTTACTTGTGTTCCTTGATTCTATTCCCATCTCTTTTAGGACCTTATCCTAGCTATTGCTGTCATATACTTTTTTTCTTTGGAGGGGGAAAGGCAGGGCTATTGGGGTTAAGTGACTTGCCCAGTGTCACACAGCTAGTAAGTATGTCAAGTATCTGAAGCTGGATTTGAACTCAGGTCCTCCTGACTCCAGGGCCAGTGCTTTACTCACTGAGCCACCTAGCTGGCCCACTGTCACATACTTTTAATCTCTCCCTTTTTGCTGTCACTTTCCTATATACTACAAAACAAAAAAGACAAGGATCAGATATCTCTAATTCTTAAAAAAGTCTTCTAGGGTATCTACTTATTATTCCATTTTCTTCTTGCTCTTATTGCTAAATATCTTGAAAAATTTACCTTTATCCAATGCTTCTACTCCCTTCCCACTCACCTCAGTATCTTGTAATATGTCATTCCTTTACCTCTCTACTAATACAGTTCTCTCAGACTGACAACTTCATAATCAACAAATCCTATGGAATTTTTTTTTGGGGGGAGCATCTACCTTGACCGTTAGACTGCCTTTCACATTGCTAATGATTTTCTCCTTCCTATGACATGCTCTCATGACTTCTGACATAAAGAGATATCCAAGAGAATGGGAAAGGGCTCAGAAGATGTCAAGTGTAGCTAACCTTGTCATCACGGTCCAAACTCTTTGGTGTTTTCTGAGTATGAGACTTTAAGTAGCCCACTTTATAGCCTGATGCACAAACCTTCACCAAAGACAACCATGACACAGGTGTGATAGGAGCTTGGCAATCACTACAAGACAGTAGTCATCCCCAACGCATCACTGAGAGTAGGAACATGACAAAGTTTTCAAAGCTGTTATGGTTAGGGCTGGAGTCTCTTTATGCATTCCTAACTATTCACAGATTTCTTAAGTGGGGGAAGGGTGCTGTGAAAGAAAGTGAGCTGTGAGTGAGCCATGGAATAACTAGAAAAAGGTCCCCAGTGATAAAATCCTTGTTTAAAATATGTGGGGAACCTTTTTGGAATAAAGAGAAGGTTCTTAATGATCCTGTGGTATTAGCATGATATATGTTTGAGGAAAGCAGAAATACACCATTAAAAAATCTACAGAGTATTGCTACATATTGCCAAACAGGGTATTGCTAAAACAAGGAAAGTGAGAATAGTAGACAAGTAGAGGAAGAGATAGATGAGAATGTTCCTTGAAGTTAGAGGACCTTTTAATGGATTTGTTATTTACTTAGGCAGTCAATGTGAGTGGAGGTAGAGACTAATAGGTTAGAGGTAAAAAACATTCCCTTTGACCTAGAGGCGTCTTCTCTGCAGAATGCCTTAAAGCTTATAGAAATTAGAATTATAAAACTGGAAAATAAATGTGAGTGGATAAAAGAATGAGTGAGGATTAGAGCCAGACTTAAAGGAATCTCAGACCTACCCTGTTACTTCCTCCCCCCCTCCCCCATGCCACTTTTCATGGAATGACTTCAGCTATCTGGGAGTCATAGGATGGGTGGGCTTTTAAAATTAAAAAATTGGAATGGTTAAAATAGAAATTTATATGGTATGTAGTAAGGTTGTGGTCCAATGGGGTGATTAGAGCATTTGTCAGTTGCAGAGTTCTATCCAAGGGGAGATCTTACAAATCTTATGCTCTTGCAAAATCACTTCAGTCAACTCAGGCCCCAAATGGAGATTGCTCTTTATCCCTTTAAAAATTCTGCACATGTAGCGCCATAAAGATAAATTCCTTCTATGTCAAAGGTTTTTAACCTTTTTTTTGCATCATGGCTCACTTTGGCAGTATGGACCCCTTTTTGGAATAATGTTTTTAAATACATAAAGTAAGGTACATAGGATTACAAAGAAAACCAATTTTTAATGAAATAGTTATAGAAATTTTTTTTTTAAAAAAAGGTCAGGGACCTCAGGTTAAGAAACTCTGTTCTATAGTCAGTTTTCCAAAAGTGAATAGTAGTGAAAGTAGTGAAATTTTAAAATCAACCCACCTCCCCATAGCCTTCTGTTCCTTATGCCCATCCAGCTTTAAGTGCAATTAGATCCAGTCTCTGGGGGCAGAGCTGCACCAGAATGGACCAGGCCTTAGCTATGATTCTTTTAAGACTAGAGCACTCTATGTGCCTGGGCTTACCAATTGGTGAAGTTTGAATGGGAGACTAATATAGTCCTAGTAGCTAGGGGTAAATAGGGATGTCTGAAAACTGGTTGGGGGTGGGGTGGAGCCAAGATGGCAGCTGGAAAACAGGTCCCTCCAAACACCTGTAAAAAACAGCTCTGAACAAATTCTAGAGCTGCAGAACCCAAGAAAGAGCAGAGAGAAGCAGGGTTCCAGCCCAGGACAGCCTGGATGGTCGCTGGGAAGGGTCTATCCCACAGAGGTGGGAGTGGAGTGGAGCAGAGCCCAGTGTGGGCTGTGCCAGGACAGATCAGACCTGGAGTCAGCCGGCTGGGAAAAGGCCTTAGGGCTATCAATCGTTGAGCTGTGACATTTACCAGACTTCTCAACCCACAAACACCAAAGAGCAGGTTAGTAGGAAACTGCTGGATCGAGTTCAGAGTGGTCCAGCCACCAGCCCTGGGGGTGGTGGAGGAGGTGTGGCAGTGGTGGTGGCAGCAGCAGGAAGCTCCTGAGGTTGCTTCTAGAGCTCCAGCATCGGCTGCTTCCAGAGTCCCTGGATCACACAGTGGGAGGAATCTAGCAGTGGATCAGAGGTGGGAGTGCAAGGAGCACTGTGTGGGCACAAAGGCAGTTTCTCTTGCTGTGCCCTGCTTGGATCTGAATTGTGGTCCTGGTTGGCAGCTCTTGGGGGAGGAGGAGCACTGCTGTGACAGAGCCTGGGGTGACAGTGGAGTAGAAGTAGCTCTAAAAACAGCAGTGCTTGGACCCTAAAGCTTGGGACAAAGTACTCTCTACTCTACAAGCAGCGGTACCCTGACAAAAAGCTCAAGAATCAAGTAGTTGGCTGGGAATATGAACGGGCAGTGAAAACGAACTCAGACTCAAACTCAGACTCAAACTCAAACTCTAGATTCTTTTTTGGTGACAAAGAAGATAAAATCATACAGCCAGAAGAAGTCAACAAAGTCAAAGAGCCTACATCAAAAGCCTCCAAGAAAAATATGAATTGGGCTCAGACCATGGAAGAACTCAAAAAGAATTTGGAAAAGCAAGTAAGAGAAGTGGAGGAAAAATTGGGAAGAGAAGTGAGAGTGATGCAAGAAAACCATGAAAAACAAGCCAACAACTTGCTAAAGATGACCCAAAAAAGAAAATAACACCTTAAAGGATAGACTAATCCAAATGTCAAAAGAGCTTCAAAAAGCCAATGAGGAGAAGAATGCCTTGAAAGGCAGAATTACCCAAAAGGAAAAGAAGGTCCAAAAGACCACTGAAGAAAATACTGCCTTAAAAATTAGATTGGAGAAAGTGGAAGCTAGTGACTTTATGAGAAATCAAGGTATTATAAAACAGAACCAAAGGAATGAAAAAGTGGAAGACAATGTGAAGTATCTCATTGGAAAAACCACTGACCTGGAAAATAGATCCAGGAGAGATAATTTAAAAATTATTGGACTACCTGAAAGCCATGATCAAAAAAAGAGCCTAGATAACATCTTTCAAGAAATTATCAAGGAAAACTGCCCTGATATTCTAGAGCCAGAGGGTAAAATAGAAATTGAAAGAATCCACTGATCGCCTCCTGAAAAAGATCCCAAAAAGAAACCTCCTAGGAATATTGTCACCAAATTCCAGAGTTCCCAGGTCAAGGAGAAAATATTGCAAGCAGCCAGAAAGAAACAATTTGAGTATTGTGGAAACATAATCAGGATAACATAAGATCTAACAGCTTCTACATTAAGGGATCGAAGGGCTTGGAATATGATATTCAGGAGGTCAAAGGAACTAGAATTAAAACCAAGAATCACTTACCCAGCAAAACTGAGTATAATGCTCCAAGGCAAAATATGGATTTTCAATAAAATAGAGGACTTTCAAGCTTTCTCAATGAAAAGACCAAAGCTGAATAGAAAATTTAACTTTCAAATACAAGAATCAAAAAAAGCATGACAAGGTAAACAAGAAAGAGAAATCATATGGGACTTACTAAAGTTGAACTCTTATGTTTACATGCCTACATGGAAAGATGATGTGTGTAATTCATGAGACCTTTCTCAGTTTTAGGGTAGTTGAAGGGAATATATATATATATATATATATATATATATATATAGACAGAGGGCACAGGGTGAGTTGAATATGAAGGGATGATATCTAAAAAATAAAATCAAATTAAGGGGTGAGAGAGGAATATATTAAGAGAGAGAAAGGGAGAGACAGAATGTGGTAAATTATCTCACATAAAAGTGGCAAGAAAAAGCAGTTCTGTTGGAAGGGAAAAGGGGGCAGGTGAAGGGGAATGAGTGAATCTTGCTCTCATTGGAATTGACTTGAGGAGGAATAAACATATACACTCAATTGGGTATCTTACTCCACAGGAAAGTAAGGGGAAGGGGATAAAAAGGGTGGATGATAGAAGGGAGGGCAGATGGGGGAGGAAGTAATCAAAAGCAAACACTTTTGAAAAGGGACAGGGTCAAGGGAGAAAACTGAATAAAGGGAGATGGGATAGGATGGAAGGAGACACAGTTAGCCTTTCAAAACATGAGTATTGTGGAAGGGTTTTGCATAATGATTCACGTGTGACCTATGTTGAATTGCTTGCCTTCCTAGGGAGGGTGGGTGGGAAGGGAAGAGGGGGGAGAGTTTGGAACTCAAAGTTTTAAAAGCAGATGCTCAAAAAAAAGTTGTTTTTGCATGCAACTGGGAAATAAGATATACAGGCAATGGGGCATAGAAATCTATCTTGCCCTACAAGAAAGTAAGGGGAAAGGGGACAGAAGGGAGGTCTGACTGGGGAATGGGGCAATCAGAATATATGCCATCTTGGAGTGGGGGGAGGGTAGAAATGGGGAGAAAATTTGTAACTCAAAATCTTGTGGAAATCAATGCTGAAAACTAAAAAATATTAAATAATAAAATATGGAATTCAAAAAATAAATAAATGAATAAACAAATAAATAAATAATAAATAGGGATGTCCATTCAAATAGGCACTCTGTGTTAGATGGAAGGAGATATAATACCTACTACCATGTTAGGTTGTCAGAGAATGATACTACTCTTTCTTGAAAGGTGGTTTGCACCTGCTTTTTTTAAAATGTAAGAAGAGTACATAGGAATGTGATTGACGGTCTGTCTATATAGGGGTGTTAATAACATTGCAAGGAGAAATCCAGGATCAGGGTAGTAAAAGTTCTATTCTGCCATTAGGACACCTTTGAAAGCCTTTAAGATACAGCTCTGCTCTAACCTTCCTGCTCCTCCCGTTCAGCAAGCTCCTCTCACCACAGACTTCATGTGACTTAGGCTTCCCTGTGAGTTAAGCAGGTCACATGGGCCTATTAATGGATGGGAAAGATCTTCCCAGTAATCAAAAATACATTAACAATATAGGGTCCTACAGTAGCTTCATAGGGATATCCCACATCCTTGATCAGATGGAGGTAGATAGAAGAAATTTGGGTTTCAGTGATAGTAACTGACCAGGGGAAGTATATTGTGGGCATGACCAGGGTGAGTTCTTGGGAGTCACTACCCATATGGGTGCTTATGGTAGCTTCTATGCCAGTTATTGTGGGGATAGCTATTGTAGGAAGCTCCTGGAATTGCTTAAGCTATTACATGTAGTTCATATTAAACAACGTCAGGTGCTACATGTTGACCAATATTTCCTCCCTAGTAATGGAGATAGAAGCCGTGGTTGTAGTATTTATCTCCCCCTATAATAACTCTGTGTAGAAGGTATAAAAAGCAGATAGTATCTAGTAATTTACCAGAGATTTTGAGAAGATGCATAAAGTCACTACACCAATTGCTACAACTAATCTTGGCCTTTTTAGCATAGTAAAATGAATAGACTGGTCCCATGTGAACTATATGGGATTATTGATCTGACCTTCTTTGTTCCTGAGACCAACTGGGAGTAGTTTACATTTACTTGGGAAGGAGTTTTGAAACTCTGAAAATCCTTCCTTACACCATTATATTAATGATGTAATATTGACTGGGGTGGATCAGGTTACAGTAACAAAAGTTCTAGGTTAGATGGTAGCTTATATCAGAGACAAAGGGTGAGAGATTCTCCTTGATTTTCCCAAGAAAATTCAGGATCTAGTCCAGTTAATTTTTTAGGAATTTATTGTGTTTGGAGACTTCAGATGATTCCAGATGTATTTCATAATAAGTTATTGAAACTTGCTTCCCCTGATTTAAAAAGGAAGTCAACAGGCTTGTTATGCTCTTCTTTAAGAAGCCACATTCCTCATGTGGATAGTTTGATGGCCTGTATTTACTGAATTACTGCCTCTTTTTGCTGGGGATCAGAATAAGTTATAACTTGGAATCTATCACCCAGCCAACCAATCAATCAAGTATTTATTGAGTGCCTACTATTGCCGGGTACTGTACTAGATACTGGGGATATAAATCCAAAGAATGAAACAATCTCTAGTCATAAGAAGCTTATATGGGGGAGGCAACGAACATTTCCTAAACAGACACAGCATAACAATAAAGTAAATAAATACAAATGTATACACAGTAGTTTGTATTATATATATATATATATGTATGTATAAGTATATGTATGCATAGTATATAAAATACAAGGTAATTCAGGGGACATTAGCAGGCGGGGGATTAAGAGAGGCTTCATGTAGAAGATGATTGAGCTGTATCTTAAAAGAGCTGGACTCTATGAGGTAGAGGTAAGTAGAAAATTCTTTCCAGGCAAGGCCAGTTCAAAGACATGGAGACAGGAAACAGAATACAGAGATGAGGCCAGTTTGGTTGGATCACAGAACGAGGGAGAGAGTAATATACAATGAGCCTGAGAAGACAGGCTGAGGCGAGTTAGAGGAAAGAGTGTCCAGGAATGGACGGTGGTCAACAGTGTCCAATGAAGTAGTAGGCAGAGAAGGTTGAGGCCTGAGAAAAGACCATCAAATTGGGCAATTGAAAATAGGCTGCCCAGCAACCTCTCACCTTGAGCCCTTGTCATTCTGTGGGACCTATATTCTTGGAGGTTTCTGTTCACAGGAACCAGACCGAATGTACTTTTCTCCAGGTACAAAGGAGTGGCTAGACCAAATTAGAGTTGGACTTTTGGAACTGTAGGTTCCCTGAACTGGCCATTCATTACAATATGTGTAAGAAAAGTAGTCCCTTGTGTGTTACTGGGTCCTGGTTGTTGTTGAATAGACAGAAAGGGTCACACTGTTACCAAAGTTGGCATGTATTAGTTTTGTAATGCAGGATTAAAAGCTTTTTGGGGGTCAGGACCAATGGAAGAAATTTGCTGGTGCCTTTGACTGCACACAGCTGTTTGTGGGGCATGTTAGTCCCTACTAGAAGCATCATACACCTACTCCTGAACTGAATAATCAGGTTGATGCTCTCCCAAGAACAACAAAGATTAGAGATTAGCTCCATCATTAATCTGGACATGGCAACTGTGATGCCAGGTTGTGTTGGGAACAGGACCCCAAGACTAAAATGCTGTAGTCCCTTCTGTTCAATGATGCTCTTCATGCCAATTGGGTATGATCCCAAGTAGGGATTCTTGACCTGCTTCTGATTGGTAAATAAATTATGTTGGCATTACTAACTGAAGGGCAAGAAGTTTCCCCGACTGAAGGTGATAGTTGTTCAGGATATGGGATTGAAGTGCCAATTAAGTCTGTTAGTGAGACAGCCACTATAGAGGCCTTTACAGAATTTTTCCTTTTTCTGTATGAATCTACTTGTACCATTGCCTCTGATCAAAGTATCCATTTTACTGGGAAGTAGTTTCCAAAGTGGGCCCAAGGTTATTATATTTACTGAATTTTCCACCTTCCATACCATCCCCATGCAGCTGATATTATGGAGCAACGAAATGGACTTAAGACAGCAGTTTTATCATGATACCTCTGAATATCAGAGTTAGGTGTACAATCTGTGAGAGGCTGGGTATCTGATAAATCAGTAGACACTGAAAAAAGGAGAGGGTTTTCCGTGCTAGAAGTTTCATGAATCCAAGTTTTCAGGACTTTTCTCATCAGAATGGACTATTGTTGTATGTTGTCCAAGTTTGCCCCCTCTAACCCTTTCTACTTCCATCATCTGTGCCAATTCACCTTTTCAAAGTTTTTGTCCCCATATAGGATTGTGTATAACCCATGGAAATGATTCAAAACTCCTTAATTGACAGGTTTCTTCCCTTCCCCCCGACTTTGGATGTCTTCTTTAAAGAATGGGTTTGGGGGACCAAGGGTGGAAGTATTGGAAGGGGTTTTATTTTTTAATGATATGGGGGAATTGAAATTGTCTTTTTTCAAACTATGACAATGGGGAGTTTATGTGGAAAAAGGGGATCCTTTATTTAGCTTACCTGGTAGTTATAATTTTGAGTCTCTAGATCAGGGATTCTTAGCTAGATTTCAGAGAATCCATAAACCTGGGGCGGGGGTGGGGAGGAAATTCCATCTTTATTTCAATAGTTTCCTTCATAATCGTATGTATTGTATTTTGTGCATTTCAAAATATTCTAAGAAGGGGTCCATAGGTTTCATCAGATTGCCAAAGGGGTCCAATGCACATTAAAAATGGTTAAGGTCCCTGCCCTAGATGAAATTGAAGGGAAGTTTTCATCCAATTCCTCCAGAAAAGAATGGGGTAGTCCTTTAATAGTGGCCTCCAAAAGGGCCAGATTTTGTTATCATCCTTCTGATGGGGTTCTTAGTGAAGGGGAGGTTTTGGCTGGTGGGCCAAGGAGCAACTTAAGCCACAGTACGAGTTGCATAAAAGAAGTCCTCTTAGCTATTTTAATTCAGTTCACCCAGATCTGTGACAGTGTTGGAAGAATCATTCTTTTATTCAGTGGAATGGATGTTCTGATGCTGATCCTGGCTATCATGATTGTTTTTATTTCTCAAGACATTTTGTGAACTGCACTGATATCACTCCCTTGGTATTTCAAGAAGATTGTATATATTGTTTTATGTTTTTATTTGTATTAAGATCCTCCCCCAGTTGCTAAAGCTGTTTTAAGATTGCTGTAGTGGTGGATTATCCTCAACAGAATTTTAGGACCTTGTCATGAAAGGGTGGGATTTGGTAGGTCTGACCCACCTAACTGTTGAGAATGGAAGTAGGTGTACAGTCCTGTATGTGTGGCCACAACTCAATTCTCTTCCCCTTTCCCCTCCCCTTGCTCTCCTCACTCCTACCAACTCTTACCCTTTTGTACAGCACTGCTGCTGCTAACAATAATAATAATAAAAATAATAAAAAAATAATAATAGAGGATTGAAGCATAAAGAAGCTCAGCCCAGAGAAGAGACTGGTATTTCACCTTAGCTGTTTGTTGCCCACCAAGGGAATACTTTCATGTTCCAGTTGCTATGGTGACTATCGAGGGAGTATTTTATTTCTTTTTAACTTTGGAATTGTGTTCTTTTTAATCCTTTCTTAGTAAAGGTGATTTTAATTCTGTGTTGTGCTCCACAAGGACTTATTATATTTTAAACCTTGAGCCTGCTTGGGGCATGGTCTACCATAATGGGAGCACTAAACCAGACATGCAAGGAAAGCCACTGAAGAATAATGCTGCCCTCTCTCTCCTCCTTTCTCCCCCTCCTCCCAGCCCTGAGCCACACTGCTACGTCATGAAGACATCTGACCCAGTTCTTTTGCTCTTTTTTGCTGTCATTACACACAGCTCTCTTGTTTCATTAGAACCGGCCAACCTAAACACCAGCCAGGACATTTGGTATTGGGGGAATGATATATTTAAAAAAAAAAAGAACTGGAAGGGGTGGCTTCTCCTTGCTTTTATTTACTGCCTATAGGCAGCTTCAATGGAGAAAAAGGCTGAATGGTGCTTTTGTTAGGGCTTCTGAAAACTGCAGCCTTCTTGTCATGTATTTCAGGTTTACTGCCTCCCTGATTGTGCTAACACTCTCCATGCCTGGTTTCAAAACGCCAAATTCTCTTGGCTCTTCTCCTGCTTCTCTATCTGATCAGTGTTTCTTTCACTCACTCACTCCTTCTTCTTCTTCTTCTTCTTCTTCTTCTTCTTCTTCTTCTTCTTCTTCTTCTTCTTCTTCTTCTTCTTCTTCTTCTTCCTCCTCCTCCTCCTCTTCTTCTTCCTTTTCTTCTTCTTCTTCCTAATCCCTTTTGGTGCTTACCAATTCTTCTATTGACTTTTGCACAGATTACTTCCAATACTCTAGCCTTGACTTCTCTCTGAGGGTCTAGACCTGCGTCTTCACTTGTTTATACAATTTCTTTGGCTTTCCCACTGGCATCTCCAACTTAACATGTCCAAAAGTAAGCCTCCTATATTTCTGCAAGAAGCTGCTCCTTCATTTTATCTTCTTCTAGTTGTTGTTCATCCTTTTTGAAGAGGACCAGTGACATCACAGGTGACATCTTGACCTGTGTGTGAATCGGATTTAAGTGAGGCAGAGTTGCACAAAGGCATCAGCCTCAGTCTCTCTTCCTGAGTCATCAAAGTCTAATTGTAAGGCAAAAGTCAAGATGACTGACTGGTGATAGCCCAGAATGCAGTAGATACAGTACATGCCCTTGGTGTCTTTGATGTCTGACCAAGCTTTAAGTGCTCTGCAGTGCCTGCTTCAGCTACCTTCATAGACCTTGGAACAAAGTGTTCTCATCTGCCCATTCTGCCCGGGAAAGTCTTCACATGCTTGACGTGGTATCTCCAACAATAGAATCGCCATTTATTCAATCCCTGATTTAAAAGCCTTGGGGCTATCTTTGACTCTTCCATCTTTCTCATGCCCAAATCCAATCAGTTGAAAAAATCTCATTCTTTCTCCTCCACAGCATCTTTCACATCCTTTCCCTGTTACACTCTGGTACAGGGCTTCATCATCACCTATATGGATTATTGGGGTGGTCTTCTTTGTTCCTCTTACTTTTTCGCTTCTCTGATTCATCCTTCCCACCATTGTCTTGCTCTATAACCATTCTATTATTGAATGTGGTGACTTTCAATATACTTTCTTTATGGGGGGGAGGGTAAGGTGCCCTCAAGGTTAAGTGACTTGCCTAGGGTCACACAGCTAGTGAGTGTCTGAGGCTGGATTTGAACTCAGGTCCTCCTGACTCCAGGGTTGGTGCTTTATCCACTGCACCACCTAGTTTGCCCCTCAATATACTTTCACCTTCATTGAAAATTCATTTGAGATTTGAAGCTGATGTCTATTTGCATGAAACTTGATTTATAATTTTTACTACTCAAGATAAATCACCCAGCACTTGCTTGCTTTCAATTCCTCTCCTCTGACTCTTTCCTGAAACCTCTGCAAGCTGGCTTCTGACTTTATCACTCAAGCGAAACTGCTCTCTCCAGTTACCAGTGCTTGCTTAATTGCCAAATCTGATAGCCTTTTTCTCAGTCTTCATCCTTCTCAATTTATCTACTGCATTTGACACTGTTTACCAGCCTCTCCTCCTAGATACTCTCTCCTCTCTGGGTTTTCATCATACAACATGCTCTCTCCTGGTTCTCCTTCTACCTGTTTGACTAGTCTTTCTCTGTCTCCTTTGTTGGCTCATCATCCACATCATACTCCCTAGCTGTGTGGCTTAATAAATTCTTCTTTATTGATAGAAAATTGTTTCCCATAGGAATCATATGATTATAGAATTTAGGGAATTCTAGAAGGGACCTTAAACTTCACCCAGGCCAACCCCTCATTCACATTAATGAAGAAAATACTAGGGCCTACAGGTGTGTAATGATTTGCTGAAGATCACACAGTGGGAGCAGAGCCATCTTGAATCCAGGTCCTACATGCAAGCCATTGTAGCATCACTTTCCATTCATCCGAATGTTTCTTAAGGAAGGGCTGTGTTTGAAACCTGCAAAATTGGGGGCAATTTGAATATTTTTGGTTTCACAAGAGGCAAAAATTCAGCATGACTGAATAGCACAAACAGGATAGAATTTGTCTTAATTGTTCTCACTGGAAGTCTATGAATTTATCTTTGGTAAAGAGCAATGTTAAACACAGTGAGGCCTGAGATACAGGCTTTTAGGGGCTTTATTTCCTTTACTTTTACTTCTCAGTTTCGCTTATGTTTGCTAGATTTATTCAAGGAAATAGGAAAAGAGGCTTTTGATTAAGAACAGTAGACATTTGGGGATAGAGGAATCTTACACTGAAAGCATAATATGTCAATGATTACATATTATGATATAAGAATATTCACTGAGAAATGTCACATATAATCTGGTATTTACCAATCTGGAGTTACCAAGGGGAAATATATACAATTTATAAGCCACCATGACTTAGAAAAATAAATCACCAGCTGTCTCAGTAAACCCCACCCAAATTCAGCTATACGAAGTTTCTCTTCCTGTTTTGTTTTTCTCCCCCAACTCTCCAGTAAATATGGATTTAGCATTTGGAACAAGGCTAATACTATTGACAGAGAAAACAGCACGGTCCTTGCCCTTGGTTGGAATGGTGCCTATAGTGCAGATGGGTAGGAATAAAAACCTCATTCTCTACTTAGTAAGCAGCTGTCACTCAAATAACATAGGAGAAAACGTTTAATATTCCCAGTTTACCGCTTCTTTTCTCTCAAGCCCTCTGAGGCTGAATCATCAAAATACTGCACCAAAACCAAACATGGCGCAGAGCCTACACAGTCCAAAAAGGGCATAACCTTGTAGCTTGAGCGACCCTTCACAGTATCCTGTTCCCTTCTTTTGCATGACAGCTGAGGGCATATTTATCAGTCCCTTCTCTCTTTGCTCTTAGGTGTGAAATCCTGTGTGAAAGAAGCTGTCTTTATCCTACTATTCCACTATACCAGGCATGCCACAGAGTAAATGTCACCTGTGATGTGCATCACAGAACACCCTTGGGAGAGAAAGAGACTTCCAGCTACAGCTCTCTAGACCATTCTGCTGTCCTTTTTCATTTTGTTCAGTCTCCTTTTCTGCCCTTGACTGTGCTTCTGTTAGCTATCCGATATAAGAGAGACAATTATAAATCAAAAAATGCTTTGTTTATTGGTTTCTTTCCTGTTAGAACATTCATGGCTCATTCTTTTGGTTCTGCAGAAACACCTGTGAAAAGAGTACAAAAGCATACAGCAAGATATATGTGCCTAACCAGTAAGATTTAGTCAAAATAATCCTCCTGAAACAACTGCCCCCTTTTTTCCCTTGAAGGTAGGAATCAGATCAGTAAGGGACAGAGAAGAATCGATGATCAAAGGAATCATTTTATCCTTGAATTCATTCCTGCTTTCCTCCCCCATCATTAAAGTTTTGCAACCAGGCTTGGAGAGAAATTTCGACATGAAGTTGTGAGAGATGATTAGATTATGCCTTAAAAACAATCCAGTTTCCAGCATTCTGAAACAGTGGTGAAGATAGCTTTTTTTTTTGCAGGATTTTTTTTTCTCCCTTTCCTAGCCAAAATTGGTAATGATGCACCTAAGAGGAGACTGATTGGCTTTTCCCTCAGTGGTACAGTCAAATGACGCAATATGCTTTAGAGCAACATATAAATATGTGCTAGAAGCTCTTAGTTTGTTTACTCTTTAAATTTATTAGGCCTGATTTTTACATAAGACTTCTAATTTCCTTCATAACCTTGGCTCATCAGCTTGTGAGCATTTTCATGGTTGCTCCAAGTAAATCACAGACCCCAGGATGATGGATTCTCGTCTACAACAGGAACAAGCAGTTCTCTTTTGTTAATCAAGACCAAGGCTTAAACATGTTTTATTTCAGGACCCTGAGAGGTCTTTAATGCAATATATGACAACTTAGAGGGAGGAAATTGGGCTAAGAGAAAAAGGCGAGGTAGTAAGACGTCAGAGGAGAGCACTGAGTTTGGAGTCACCAGTACTCGAAACCCGACTCCCAGGGTCCCTGAGTTGGAATTAGGACTATGATGCTTAGTCCCTAAAGAAAGGAGAGTCAGTCCCCTATCTTATTGGACCTCAGTTTCCCCCTCTGAAAAATGATGGGGCTGGACTAGATAGATGGTGTTTTAGTTGCAGAGAACAACTCAGCCTATCACCTAGTGCTGCCAAGAGCCTTCTGGGCAGGGAGCGGCCAGGTTAGGACGTGCCACTGCAGCTGCCAGACACTGCACCAATTGCCATGGCAGCAGAGCTTTGCCGCATCCACAGCCGCAGCCTCAGCCGCAGTAGCCGCAGTCCTTAAGCATCCGCCTGGGCCTTAGTAACAGCACGAAACCTTCCCCCCAGCCCCACCCCACACAGGGTCTGCAGAGAAGAGGGCGCAGCTGCAGAGGCGCCTCCCCACCCCCTCCTCTCCGCCCACGTGAGGTAGTCTGGGGCTAGGAAAGGGGGAGACAAGACAGACTAGTCAGAAGAGGCGGAGGAAAGGAGAGGAAGAGGACAAGGAAGGGGCTGCAGCAGAAGCGCCAGGAGGAGCCCGACGAGAAGAGGTGGAGCTCGGGGAGAAGAGGTGGAGCTCGGGGAGACCGAGACATAGACCGACAGACCGACCGACGGACGGACGGACGGAGAGAAAGAGGAAGACGGGGAGAAAAAGGGAGACCGAGGCAGACAGTCTAGCCTGAGAGACAGTCTGGACACATAGCGTCTAAAGCGAGACAAAGAGAAAAAGAGAGATAGAGAGAAAGAAAGCTATAGAAAAAGAACAATAGAGAAAGCAGAGCCAGAAGAGGAAAGATTGTGGACAAGCAGGTGAGAAGATCGGGGGTCGGGGGTCGGGAAAGACCCGAAAAAGAAGGGAGGGGGGGAAAGGGGGAGGAATGAGGGAAGGCTGCAGAGTAGGACAAGAGGAGAAAGGGGCCAAGGGTAGAAGGGTCCCTGGGGAGGGGGGTGGGGTTCGAAGGAGAAGGGGGGGAGGGGCGCTGGTTTCCCCTTTAAGGTTGCCCAGGGCAACCACCTTGACCAGACTGAGGCCCATTGACGTCAGTGATCGGGCGCTGATTGGTCGTGGCTGGTTAGTTTCCGGTGGGAGGGGGGCCTTTCAGCAGTCGAGATCACCTGAGAGCCGCCGAGGTGGAGGGGGGAGACGCAAAACGGGTTCAGGACGGCTCTCAGCCGCCCACTCCTGGGAGCTCTGAGCGTGAGGTTGCCAGCACCTCGGTAAGTGGAGCGTGTCCGGGGCCCGGCCTCGGTCGCGCTTCGCTGCCGGGCCGATCCGTTTGTTGCGGCTGGAGGGATCCAAGATGGCGCCTCGGGGAGCGCTCTGGGGAAGGGCCGCACCCACCCGTTCTCTCCCCTCCCCCTTCCCAGCCAGGCCTCCGGGGCCGCGCCTGCCCCCCGCCCCCCGCCCCGCTCTGCGGTATTCTGTAGCCATCCCCAACCAGCCGTGAAGCATTCACCTTCCGTTCCCTCCGCCCACCAAATCGCACCCCCTATCTCGGCTCGCGCGCGCCCTCCCCTTGCTCCTCCCATCCCCGAGCCCCCTCCTTTCTCATTCCTGCGATTCTCTCCCCTTTCTTCCGTTTCTGAAAGAGGAGCACCTGAATCTGATCCAGTAAAATAAAATATGTGAAAGTGGTCTGCGAACTTTAAAATGCTGCACACATAACAATACCTTTCAGGGTGGTTGTGGGACTAAGGGGAGATACTTGTTAGAGCGCTTTGCAAACCTGCAAGCGATGCGTAAATGTTAGCTATTATTGCAATTACTTTTGTTACAAGCGTATGCTATTATTATTAGCTGTTACTCTATCCCGGATCCTAAAGAAGTCTTTTTGTTCCCGAAACTCCCATGACGGCATTTTGTTTTTACCCCTCCCCTCCCCCCCTTCTCCTTGTCATCTTCTGCACTTTCTTCCTTTTTTCCCCCTAATTGAACAGTATTTCCCTCCGAATTTTCCTTTGTTCTTCTTCACCTACTTCTAAACCAGGTTTTCACATCTCTGCTCCTCCCCTCCCCTCCCGTCATTCTCTTTCCCTCTACTGTTGCCTGCCAGCTAGTACTGGATGGTGATTTGGCCTCCTCTTTTCATTCTTTTACGGAGTTCCCTGTGGACATAAATGAAATGAAAGGCAGTATTCTCCTGTCCCTCAAAACCAAACCAAAAAACCCAAACTGATAAATGGTTAAATGGCTCAGCCAGCAGCCTTGATTCTCCTGCCATGGCGTAGTGGAGGAGTTGTAACTTAATTCTCTTTAATGTCTCTAATTATCTCCCCTGCCCCACATGAAAGTAGGAACACAATTTTTCCTTTTGGGAGTAATTTATTCTAATTTGGAGACGGAACAAAAGCACAGTTAGTTTTATACAGGAAAAATTGTAAGATACCACAATAGTTACAATGTAGCTTTTGTTCGATGGCTGCAAAATCATCAATTTACTTCTATTGTGCCCCTTCTCCCTCAGGCTGCTGGATATCTTAGCAATTAGCTCAGCCTTTGGTAGGCCTCCTTAGTAGGCATTGTTCTGAACCAGAAAGATTTCGTCAAAATAAGATGTTAAATCTTAGACAGACAACCATTTAAACTGAAGAGATATTGCCACTGAATTTCTAAATAAATGAAATATCTGACACAAGTAATAACATCCATAGGGCCATGGCAAATCGTAAAACAACCACCACCAAAACGCTTTAATTTTATGCTATTGTGGAAGATGCAAGAAGTTTGTCTTAACATGAGAACTTCCTTTCCAAACAATATATCCTAAGCTTGGCAAGGACATTTCTCTGTGTTAAAATGGAGACTAATAGAAAGCTGTTAGTCCCACCAGTCAGTTCTCTATACTGAGAATCACAAGACGGGGATGTTTAATTGCTGAGGGTTTGAAATGCAGTGTCTAGAATAATTTACCTGTTTAGGGGAGCTTTTGTGTTTTTGGAGTCTTAAAAATAAATTTCTGCGAACAGGTGATGGTGTATGTTTGGGTTATTCATGTGATTTTAAAATATTTTTTCCCATTCTCTTTTATTGTGGTTTTCTATTGGTTCATGTATTTGGTTCATTATTGAGGCCTCAGTTTCCTTATCAGTAAAACGAAGGTGTTGGCCTTGATCACTTCTGAGGTCCCTCTAATCTATGATCTTGTGTTTTAAAAACATTATGCCACTATTGTGATTTGACTCAGAAGAGTCAGGGTTGATATTTATAATTTAGTGTGTTATTATTATAGTGATAACTTTTGTCATATATACGAAATGATTTCAGACTTTGAAGAGTAAAAGATTTGATTTAACTCTGCACTTGCTGATTTTCATGGTTTTTTGACACGAAGAGTCACCTCCCCAGTACTTGTGAATAAGAGTGAAGCATTACTCCACATTGTTGAATGACCTGGAAAATAGGTAGTAGTGCAATCTAAGTGGATGCTACCTGTCTCTTTCTCTTTGTAGTAGCAGGTTACCATGTTTTATCAATTGTAGCAGCAAAGTGCTTTTAATGTTTCTAACTTGTGGACTGTCAGTTACCAAATTTTTCATTGCCAATTAATTAGGTTACATATTATTATTATTTGTTTTTAATATACAGCAATAATATTTATTAAGCATTTACCATTGTGAATAGTAAATAACACATAAATAACAATTCTTTTTGTTTTGTGTGATCATGCACATGGACTTCTTCACCTTGTCCAGGATCTTACAATTATTTTCTAAAAATAAAAGTTTATGATGAGAAGGCATGAGGGTTCTTTATCGTGGAGGTTGTCAAAACAAAAAGAGTGACAGTATAGGGGTTCAGAAGACCTTTTGAGTCAGTGTTTTTCCCATTATTTATTTTAAACCAGTCTCCACGCATTAGTTTTAGGAGGCTGATAATATAACCTTGTTGGAAAAACACTGCTTTTTCAATATAACCTTCAGTTGCATTTCAGTTTTTAGTTAAAGGGCTTGGGGGGAACATGGTTTGAGCTTGATGGATAAGCTTTTCTTCTGATATCTGTTCTGCAATTAAGAAGTGTGATGTATTTCAAATGAAAATATAGTTAATGATATTTTAGTTTTCCCTGTCTAATTAAAAAACTTTAATGACCAAGATTTATGTAACTAACAATTTGAAACAGTAATTTATTTTTATCCATCTCATTCCTGTGCCAAAGTAATTTGAGCCTGTTTCAAAAACTCTTTCAAGTGAACCTTTTAAAATATATGAACTTTAAGGCATATGATATAGTATAAGACTGCATGTACCAATTTAATTGGAACCTTTTTTAAGGATAATTAGAGTGTTTAGGCAGCATAGTGTAATGGAAAGAGTACTAGAAGATCCGGGTTCGAATCCTGCCTCTCTCACTTCTTGTGTGATCTTGGGCAAGTTACTTGACTCTTTTGACCTCAGTTTCCTCATTTGTAAAAAGGAGGTTAAACTGTATCATTAGTTCTCAAAGTATGGTCTATGGATCCCAAGAGTCCCTGAGACCCATTTAGGGGCCTGCAAGGACAAAATTTTTCATGATGATACTAAAATATTGAAATGCCCCCTCCCTCTTGCAACTACATATCAGTGTGAGGCCAGATTTTCTTTACATCAACCAGAGCAACAGATTGAAATGCAGAAGCAGATAGGAGAATCACCTGTCTTCTATTAAGTCAGACATTAAATAGTTTTTCAAAAATATATAAAACGATGCCACTCTTTTGTATACTTTTGTTTTGTTTTGGAAAATAGTCTTTCATATGAATGAAATTTAATGGTTTTATTATTATTTTAAATGAATTAATATTTTAAAAATTGATCAGTTTTGATTTGTTGTGAGGATCAAATAAATTAATGTATGTAAAAAGCTCAGTGCCTGGCACATAGTAGGCACTATATAAATGCATATTCCCTTCCCCTTTCTTATATGGTAAATATTGATGGATCTAACTGACAAACAAGCTCTTTGGGGTCCTTAATACTCTTGAGTGCAAAAGGGTCTTAAGACCAAAATGTTTGAGAACTGCTAAATTACGATAATTTTGAAAAAAAAATTTCCAGCTTTAAATCTGTGGTCTTAAGAATAACTAAGGAAAATTTTGATGGAACTGTGCTACTGAGGAAAATCTGATTATCAGTCAGGATTATTGATAGAAACTGATGTCACAAACAGGAAATTCTGAAATAAGATGGTTTCAGATCTTAGTATCTTTTGTTCCTTTTATAGTTTGTCAAAAAAAAAAAGACATGACAACTAGTAAGCCAAGTGCTGGTGCACCTAATATATTAGGAAATTCTTAACTAGATAGAATTAACATTATATCACAGAGGTTTAGAAGCACTCCTTTGTAATATTCTTGTTTTGCTGTATACTGGATATATCCCACACCATAAAGATGAGGTGGACTGAGTGAAACTCCTTCAAGGGGTTAACTTATCAGCAGTCTGAGGAATAACTGCTGAAAAATTCTAGGTCTGTACCTTAGCTTACTATATCCAAATGTTTACAGTAACCAGTATTGCCTTAGGAACTGGATTTGTTTCTTAATGGAAGAGTAGAGTTTAGCTACATCTTTAATTTCCTACCGCACCCCCCCCCCCCAGCCTTCTCCCAGAGGGAGGGGCATGGGGAAGGGGAAAATCAAAGATGAAGTTAAACAGTATTCCATTAAGAATCAAGTCTAGTTCTGAGGGCAGGATTCAGTTACTGAGAACAGCACTGAAGTCAGAAATACCTAATTATATGTTGTTCTATGAATCATTTGATTGAGATATTGAGCAGAATAGAAGCTTGGTTTTGCTTTTCTCTTTCTAAATAGTTTTTGCAAGTATACGTGTACATTTTTCTTTCAGCTAAAAGCAATGGCAACCAGCAGCGCCAGCAGCGAGGAGGAGCGGAGCCTCCGGGAGTGTGAGCTCTATGTCCAGAAGCATAATATCCAGGCACTCCTCAAGGATTCCATTGTACAGCTCTGTACTGTTCGGCCTGAGAGACCCATGGCATTCCTTAGGGAATACTTTGAGAGACTGGAGAAGGTAAAAAAACAAAACAAAACAAAATCTCACACACACACACACACAAATGTGGGAAGGTAACAATGAGATTTAAACACTTGCTAAATTTTAATTGTTAATCAAACTTACTAACTTATACCAGTTGGCAGGGTTAAGTCTTTATCAGTGAAAAGTCTAAAGTAATAGATTTTAAAATACAGTTAATTTCATCATTTTCAAATGCTTGTATAATAATCTAGGCTAACCAAAAATCTGAAAAGACAGTTCCTCCTATCTGTATTAAGAAATGGTAAGTATGGTATATAATTAGCTAATTCCATAGTTATATTCAATGGGTATATCAAAAGTTCTCCACAATGGGATTTTTCTTAAGTAGCTTAAATGTTTCCCACAAAAATCTGGTCTATTCCATTCTATACCTCATATTTATAGAAATATAATTAATTGAGGAGCTCCTTTTCTTTTATCATTAGGACCAATGTAAATTTTAGCCTGGCCTGTGGCTGAATTACAAAAATTCCGTAATTGAATAATTTGTTTTTATATATGATGGATTGAGGTTACTCATTCTAAAGGGAGTGCATCTTTCAAGGGAGCCCCAGTTTTCACCTTTTTTTGGTCATGTCTTTTGTACCTTTATTCGTATAAAGAAAATTAATCCAGTTTTTCCTTTTCCGAAAGTGATCTAGGGACATCTGCTGACTGTTTTTTGGTTGTCTGGAATTTTTGTATTTGCCCTGTGATTCATGTGGAGCACATTTTTCTATACTAAATGTTTTCTTCTCTATTAAGGATAAACCTTCTTAAGGATTGATGAATGAAAGAACCGAGATCTCATGTACATCCCTGTCCCGAATGGCTTATTTAAAGTTGTGGGGCTGTTTGACCAGATCATCTCTCTAGAAGGAGGGATTCTTTTATTTTTTGGAGGGCGGAAGGCAGGGAAATTGGGGTTGTGACTTGCCCAAGGTCACACAGCTAGTAAGTCTGTCAGGTGTCTCAGGCCAGATTTGAACTCAGGTCTTCCTGGCTCCAGGACCAGTGCTCTACTCACTGTGCTACCTAGCTGCTCCTAGAAGGAGGGATTCTTAATCTTTTTTGTATTACCTTTGTACCCTTTGGCATTCTGGAGAAGCCTTGGTCCCCTCTCAGACTGTTTTTAAATGCCTTAAAATAAAATACCTAGCATTACAAAGGGAAATCAATCACACTGAGATATAAATATCAAAAAAGAAAAGTTTACAGACCCAGGTTAAGAACCCCAGCTCTAGAACCTTTCCAATTGTTTCTTTGGATGGATAGAAAAGTTAGCTCAGGAACCACATTGAAATTTTGAGTTGGAGTCCTGATTATAAACAATGAATAATTTTAAAACCTTAAAATTAAAAAAAAAACTAGAATAAGGTAGAATATCATATTCTTTGAGAAGCACTGTTATGTAGTAGGTGGAAGGCTGGCTTTGGAGTCAAGACGTGGGTTCACATCTTGCCCGTGAAACATACTAGCTATGTGAGTTTAGTCAAATTACTTAAATCCTAAGTTCTAGGTAGTTTTCTAAGACAGGATGAATATGAATATGACATAGTTGTGTCAAAATAATGTCACTGGTATTAAAGTTTAGAATGAATAGAGGCTGGCAAGGAGAGCGAAGGACATTTTTTTTAGCTGTATTGAGACAAAAAGGATCAAAGAAATAATTGAGCTTCAGTATAGAAAAGATGGTAATTGAAAACGGTGAAGGCAGAGCTGCTTTACTCTTATTTTGCCCTTTTCTTTTTGAAGATAATGACTTGCACTGGAGATGACAGGACAAAATGTTCTCTCAGGGAATTGATACCCAAGAGAGGTAAAGAGATAGTGAGAGAGAACCTGTTTGCCTTGGATGATTTAAGTCGTCTGGCCTAAAGATACTAGATCCACAGGTATTGAAAGAACAGGCAAAAATTACCCACTTCCAGCAGTAGTATGTGAAATGTCAGGAGATGGAACCACACAACTGGAGAAGGGCATATGATACTTTTGTTTTCAAAAAGAAGGGAAGAGAAGAGTTTACAAACTCTAGGCCAGTGAACTTGACCTTGATTTCTGAGAAAATTAAAGAATAGGCCATTAAAGAGATGGTTGCCAAGCATCTAGAAAGAGATGAGGTGATTTCAAAGAGAGCCAGTGTGGTTTCATCAAGAACAGGTCATGCCAGACTAACCTCATTTCCTTTTTTGACAATATTATTAAACTAGTGAGTGAGGGGAATTCTTTGGCAATAGTTTATCCAGATTTTAGTAAAGCTTTTGATTAAGTTTCATATTAGTCTTTACAAGAAGAGGAGAGATGTGGACTAAATAGTAATAATGGATCTGTTCTGGTTTGATGTCTTGAGTAAAAGAACAGTTATTTATTGTTAACTTGGTAGTAGTACTCTGGTCATTTATCTGTGCTTGGCTGTATGAGGTTTTACATTTTTATTAGTTACTTGGATGAAGGCAGAAATGTTAGGCTCATCAAATTTGCAGGTACAACACTGATGGGGGATAGCTGACACAATGGATTATGGGGTCTACGTTCCTTGATAGGTTAGAGTACTGGAATGGATCTAATAATATCAACATTCTACAGAAATAAATGTCGAGTTTTATACTTGGTTATGAAAAAAGTTACTATCACAAATACAAGATGGAAGGAAGAATGGTTAGAACTAAGTTTGTCTGAAAAAAGATACAGGATTTTAGTAGACTGCAAGTTCAGAATCACAAAAATTTGTGGGTTGTACAGAACTCTCATTGACCATCTAGTCCAACAAAGTAATTAACCAATTACCAGAGTCATGTCTTCTGTTACCTTCCTAAGTGGTTGGTCATCCAGTCTTTGCTTGAGGACCTCCAAAGAGGGGGAACCCACCTTCTTTCAGGGCAGCCTGTTTCACTTGGGAAGGCTCTAGTTGTTAGGAAGTTTTTCTGACCTGAGGTCTAAATTGGTTTCTGTGTAACTTCTTCTCGTTGCTTCTGTTTTTGCCGTCTGGTACCAAATAGAACAAATCTAATTTCTCCTCTATGTGACAGCCCTTTCAGATACTTGAAAATGGTTGTCGTTTCCCCATCCCCCATATCTTTTCTTCTTCTTTCAACTAATCTTCATATGACAGAGACTCAAGGTCCTTCACCATCCTGCTTGTTTTCCACTGAATACTCTTCCAGCTTATCAATGTTCTTTTTAAACCTGGTGCCAGAACTGAGCACAATACTCCAGGTGAAGTATGACCAGGATAGAGTGTATTGGTCCTGTTAACCTCTCTATTCCCAGAAGCTCTGCCCCTCTTAATGCAGTCCCAAGATTGTGTTAGCATTTTGGTTGACACATCACACTGTTGACTCTTTGGTTTTTACTTCACTAAAACCCTTAAGATCTTTTTCAGAACATCTATCTAAGATACTTTTTCCCTGTTTTGTACTTAAGAAATTAATTTTTTTTGTACCCAAGTGTAAGACTATATGCCTATAGATTAGGGATTCTCAAGACCTGGGGTCCATGATTATATTTCAAGGGGTCTGTGAACTTGTATGGACAAAAAATTAAATCTTTATTTTCAAAAACCTCTAACTGAAATGTAGCATTTCCTTCAATTAATGACTGTAGGCATCAAATATTTTGGTAAGTGGTTCAAGGCTTCCTCAGACTGCCAAAGGGGTGCATGACACACAAAAAGTTAAGAACCTTTGCTATAGAATGTGGTGTGGTGGAGGAGGAGAAAGGGAAGAACGAGGACCTAACACAATTTGTTAATGTGTTGCTGCTGTTATAATGTGTTGCTAAACCAAGGTGGGAAGTAAAAACAAGTAATTAAAGTGATTTCTTTGTGAAGAATTGAGTTAATTTATTAGTTTCTGTAGGTCAGATTGTAACTTGTAATGTCCTTTATTAAAATGAAAGAGACTTTGTTAACAGACATTTTATGCAGACTGGGTTTGAATAAGCCTTATGTGGACCATTAACTGATTTTAATTAGCATTTCATCGTAATACAAATGACACTGCATTTTAGCTTATACCCTAGTGAGATGCATTAATCTGTATAGGTTGTTTTTAAAACAACATTTTTAAAATTGTTAATTTCTTTGGCTTAGTTTGCTTTTAGCATGAGATAATTATGGCCATAAAAATGTTAAGTTCATTTTTAACTTTGACCAACCTCAGTATTCTAACTCTTGATACTTTCTTTCCTTCTTGTGGTTTCAACTGCCACCTCTTTACAGGTGCCTCCTTAGTGCAAATGTTTAAGATTATTTTTACCTCTAATCTGCTACTTCTAACTTTTACCACTTCTGTGTGATACCACAGTTTTACCCTCTTTCCCTGTGATTGGAACCTTGGGATTACTTTTTGACTTCTCTCTCTCACCTTGTTATATCTGGTCATTTAGTAGGTCCTTTACTATGTCTGCAACATCTTTAGCATCTATCCCCTCCTTTATAGTCTCAGGGCTTCTACTTTTAGGTTGCCCCTAGAGCTACTGCAATAGTATCATAGCAGGTCTTCCTGACTTTCCTTTTTAACTCCTGTAAAAATTATTTATTTATTTATGTCTTTTCCTTCCACTGTGAATGTGAATGGACCAAAAAAAAAATCTTTATTTTCAATGAACAGTTTTAAAAAAGAGAAGACATAACACATACACGTAGTTCAGCAAAACAGATCCGACATTAGTGACATCCAAAAATGCGTTTCTCATTTTGCATTTTAAGTTCATCACCTATCTGTCAGGATGTTGGAATGGTTTTATCTTCAGTCCTCTATGGTAGTTTAATATGGTATTTCTAAAGGCTTTCAAAGATTATTTTTCTTTGTAACATTGTTGTCATTACATATGAATTGTTCACCTACTTCTGGTCATCTTGCTCTGTCAGTTCATAGACGTCTTAACCAGTTTCTTCTGAAATTGTCCATTTTTAAATTTCTTTGTGACATAGTCATGATTTGTTTAGCTATTCTTCAATAAGTAGGTACCCCCTTAGTTTCCAGTTTTGGGCTACTAAAGAGCTGCTATAAATTTTTTTGTACATATGGGTCTTTTCCCCCTTTTTTCTATCTCTTTGGGGGTATAGGCCCCCAAAGGAGGGGTATATGGTGAGGTAGTATGTAGTATAAAGTTCTATCTAGTATGTGCCTTGTACATAGAGTATATAATAACTTTTTGGGCATAGTTTCTAATTGCTTCCCAGAATGGCTGTAGCAGTTAATAACTCTACCAACAGTGCATTAGTGTGCCTGTTTTCCTGCAGACCCTCCAACACCTGTCATTTTTTTTTGTCATCTTCGCTTATCTGATAGGTGTGAGGTAGAACCTCAGAGTTGCCTTAATTTGTTTTTCTCTAATTATTAGTGATTTGTAGAATTTTTTTCATATAGTTGTTAATAACTTGGATTTCTTCATTTGAAAACTGCCTGTTTATATCCTTTTGACCATTGACCTGTTGGGGAATGGCTCTTGTTCTCATAAATTGTAGTATAGTAATTCTTGATTATATTGATGGTTGCTAATCAATAATAAAGCTTAAGTTATGTTCACTGTGCCCTGTTTAAGGTAGTAGGAAATGTGGGATATAGTTTTGCCTTTTTCTCTGCAGTGCTTAGCAGAGTACCTGACCCATAGTAGCTACATAAATGCTTGTTGATTGGTTAAAAAAAATTGTTAAAGTGAAAAATATTTTGTACCTCTTTGGTAAGTTTCAGTTATCTGAAAAATTCACCTAATGTCGAAACTTCCATTCTCATAAGATGCTACCTAATTACCTAATTGTCATTAGTAAAATTGATTAAAAGAAATTGGACTAGAAATACAACATCTATTTGAGAAAGAATACTGAATTTTAGGATTATTTCTTATGGAACTTCTCAATATCTGTTTTTTCCCCTCTGGACTTAACTCTTTTCCCCTCTTTAATAGTAATAGAGGAAAAGTAGGGTGATTTAAATAAAATCTTACTTTTCTACAATGGATGATCATGTGCCACGAACATATCTCTTTATCTTGCTTTTTTATTTTTTTTTCTCTAGGAGGAAACAAAACAGCTTCAGACTCTGCAGAAAGCAAGTGCCCATTCTGAATCAAGGGAAGAAGAAATTTCTCCTCCACCTCCCAATCCAGTGGTTAAGGGTCGGAGGCGAAGAGGGGCTATCAGTGCAGAAGTGTACACTGAGGAAGATGCTGCATCATATGTTAGAAAGGTAATTCTGCTCCGGTTTATGTGCAAGGCCATCCAAAGGATAGAGTTTACTCTGTCTCAGACCTTGAGACTAAGGACAGACTAGTAAATTAGGAAATCTCACTCCCCCCATGCTTTCCCGCCCCCCCCCCCCCCCAAACTGATCCCAAGGCCAATGAAATACCATTTGTTGAACCCACAATAATTATGTGCTGTCTATATACTATAACTACCTGTGGGGAATGGTTCATATTCAGAGGCCCACTTAAAAATTTGAGCAATGTTCTCAAGGCTCAAATAATAGTCATCTCATGATTGTTGATAAGCTGGAAAGTACTTTAGAGGGTGTCTAGTCCAACCTCTTCATTTTGCAGATGGGGACAGTGAGGCCCAGAAGGGTTAAGTGACTTGCAGAATGACACAGGTAGTAAATGACAGGCGAGATTTGAACCAGACCCTCTGATATGTTCCATGATTATTAACCCTTTCTCCTGAATCTGCCAACTTCCTTTCTCTCTATACTTCAGTCAATTATTTTACTTTCCCTGTAGGAACAGTAACATGTCTGCTTTTTAAAAAAATGATTTTTCCTTGCTCACAGATTCTTGACTATCAGCATCGTTAGCATTGCCAACTTTCAGAAAATAGTTAGCCTTCATCAGCTAGCTTGAGGCACATTTCTCACACACTTTCCTTGGACAAATTGTTTCATTTCTGAAGTTTAAACTGGAAATGAGCTTTGCCTGATTGTTAAATGGATTAATCATTAGTATTTGCCATTTATTGTGAGAATCACAATTGTTGGAAGACTATCATAGTAAATATTTGAAAGAGTAGCATTTCAGTGTTCATAAGTTAGTTTGGTATTGAGTTGGAATACAGATCTCACAATGTAAAACTTGCATGTTTTAACAGTTGTAACACTAGAACTTTAATTTTTTTTTTCCATAGGTTATTCCGAAAGATTACAAGACTATGGCTGCTTTAGCTAAAGCCATTGAGAAGAATGTCTTGTTCTCACATCTGGATGACAATGAGAGAAGGTAGGTTTTGGTTTGCCTTGCAGTTTTTGTGTTCAGTTTAAAATAACAAGTGTTTAATAAACACTTGCTACAATCCAGGTACTGTAAAGAGCTTACTTTCAGTTGTGGGGAGAAATAGCATGTACAAATACAAGTAAATACAAAGTAATTTTTGGAGTGGGGAGCACAGTTTTAATATGAAAGGCAGTTAACTAGCAATAGAAATGGAGTTCCAAAGGGTAAAATGGAAGAATAAGGAAAAGTAGGATAGAGATACTAAAGGAGGGATGAAACTGACTTTGACAGTAGGGAAGATAATCCATCTAGCTGCTAGTCCTACCTGACAAAGGTAGAAATTGGTAGTATCCAGGAACTAAACTGGCTATAAAGTGATAAGACATTTCTGAGGTAGTCTCAGCTAGGTCATTTCTGTTCTCAGACCTGCTGAATTGTTGAATAGATTATCTCCCCTGAGGTGTGTTTAGGAGAATGATGCCCAGAGAGGCCTTTTTTTTTTCCGCATTCGTATGATTTTGTCATTTCTTTTGATGAGTTGCCATAATTATTTTTTGTAGTTAAAATCTTAAGAAATGGAGCAAATGTTAATGTAGATACAACTTTTATCCGTTTGATGGCAGCCTAGGCTAAAGTATCTAGCAACTCTAATCTCCTTATTCAAGTTTGCATATCCTTAGATAGAAGCATATTTTGAAATATAACATAAGCAGAAGTACCTCTCTCCATTGCAGTGATATTTTTGATGCCATGTTCCCAGCCTCCTTTATTGCTGGAGAGACTGTAATTCAACAAGGTAAGGACTACCATTTCCATGACTTTTTTTTTAATCAAAAGAAAATAATCTAGTTCTTTTTTTGTTTTTACCATTCCACTTCCTTCTTGTATTTTTGCTGATTTTCCCATTTGAGTAACTAGTCAACAAACATTTATTAAGCACCTACCCTGTCCCATGATACAAAAACAAAAATGAAACAGTCCCTGCTCTCAAGAACCTTATACTTTTCTATTATTTTGGTGATTGACAACATGTATCTCTGTGTATATGTACACAAAATATTTAAAAGATAAATACAATTATTGAGAGCAGTGTAGTCTTAGAAGTTGGAGGGAAAAGCCTAAAGTAGGAGGTTGTTACTTGAGCTAAAGTTTGAGGGAAATTAGGTATTTTAAGAGGCATAAGGAGTGCTTTATGTCCTAAGGGACATTCTGTGCAAATGTATGTAGATGAGAAGTTGTGTGAAGAACATCAAGAAGGTCAGTTTGGCTTAACTACAGTGCATGAAGGGGATCCAGGTTCATTTGAAAAGCCAAGCAGAATCATGGAAGCCCAGAATTTGAGAGTTGAAGAATCCCCTACTATAATATACATGACAGATGATTGTCTGGTCTGATTTCTTCTTGAATTCCAAGGAGATGGAACCCCTCACCTCTCAGGGCAACCCATTTTATTTCTGGACAGCTCTTATTGTTAGGAAGCTTTTCTTGACAAGCTTACATTGGCCTCTTTGCAATTTCCACACGTTCCTGTTTCTGTCCTTTGAGTCAAAACAGAACACATCTAACCTTTCTTCTGTGTGACAGTCCTTCACATACTTAAAGACAATGTCATCTCCCCACCTAACCCTGAGTTTTCTTTTCAACTGATGAAATCATGAATTCAAGGGCCTTTACCATGCTGGTTATCCTCACAGAACACTCTCCAGATTAAGCCCTGGTGCCAGGACTGAGCATAGTACTCCAGATGAAATCTCACCAATTGAGTCAGTGGGAACTATTCTGGAATCTATGTCTTTCTTAATGCTGTCCAAGATGATGTTAGCTTTTTTTGGTTACCCTTATTGCAGTAGTCCAGGGAAGGATCTGATCTGGAATGATGGCCATGGAAGTGGAGAAAAGGGACTGAGTATGAGAAACATTACAGAGATAGAATCAACAAGACTTCCTGCCTGATTGGATGTGGAGGGTGAAGGAAAGTAAGGAATCTGAAGATGACTTGGAGCTTTTAATCTTGAGTGACTGGAAAGCTGGCAGTGTCCATGACACACATAGGGTATTAAAAAAGAGGGATGGTGGATTTGAGAAGGAAGGAACTCTGGTGTGGGCATGTTGAATTTGAGGTGCCTTTGGGACATCTAGTTTAAAATGTCCAATAGGCAGTGGGTAATGTGAGACGGGAGCTCTAGAGGCACTGGAGCTCGATATGTACATCTGGGAATCATCTGTGTAGAGATGCTAATTGAGCTCATGGGAACTAATGAGGTCACTGAGAGAGGGCATAAAGAGGAGAAGGGGGCCCTGCACAAGTTTTAGAGGGTATTGACACAGGGGCAGGCTTATCAAGAACGGTGCGGCAAAGGACACTTAAGAAGGAGCTATCAAACAGGTAGGAGAAAAACCAAGAAGGGAGAGAGTGTTCAACAGTGTCACAGGTTTCAGAGGTCAAGAAAAATGAGTCAATTTGTGCCTCCTAAGGACTTTTCTCAAAGGACCAATGTCTCTACCATTTGACACACTACAGTTTTCCCATTCATGAATTTTTTTTTATGTAAGTCATAAATAGGCTTTTGTCTGAAAAGGTTTTTAATACAGTCTTCTCTTTTAGGTGATGAAGGAGATAACTTCTATGTGATTGATCAAGGAGAGATGGATGTAAGATATAACAATATTTTGATCATTTTTAAGTTGCAGATAGAAAATGCTATTGCTGATGTCCAAAGAAATAAATATTTTGTTCCTTCTGTCTCAGAAGTCAGTAAAAATGGTGTTCATTCATACCCTTTTCTAAATAGTTTGCTGAACTAGGTAAGCTTTTTGGAGAATTGGGTGGAGGTGCCCATAATTTCTGTTTTGGGATTAAATACTGGTTCTGGATTCCTTTCTAGGTTAATTTTCTTTGTTCTCCTTCCCTGCCCCTGTATATGGTCCTTATTAGAAAAATAAAAGCTAACCATACTCAGTGCAAGCTACAAATGTGGTTTTCTTTCCTCTGATTTCTAAACATTTGTGTATTTGCTATCCTGAAATAAAAGTACAGGATCTCAAATCTTCGAAGGTAGCTGATTTTAGTTCTCTCTCTATACACATTTCTCCAGAAACAATACAGTCATGTCTTTTGGCTTTTTAGGTCTATGTCAACAATGAATGGGCAACCAGTGTTGGAGAAGGAGGGAGCTTTGGAGAACTTGCCTTGATTTATGGAACTCCTAGAGCAGCAACTGTCAAAGCAAAGACAAATGTGAAATTATGGGGCATTGACCGAGACAGCTATAGGAGAATCCTTATGGTAAGAAATCAGCTAGAGTACTCATTTGTTTGCAATTTCACCATATGGTAGTGTTAGGAAATTTCTTGTGTCCACGTAAGATCTGGATACTTTTGTCCCCTGCCACTTGTTTATAGAGCTATGTGTAGGAGATCTTTGCAGTTATCTAGATGTTTCCAAGAAGCCTTAACAGACTGTTCAGTATTCAATACATTTTTTAAAATGACTTACTGAATTATTTTCCTTCATGAAGCTTCATTTTTATTTTTTTTTACAGCACTGAGTAGCAATTAAACACACATTGAAATTCAGTTTCTCTTTTCTTTTTGTAGGGAAGCACATTGAGAAAGCGGAAGATGTATGAAGAATTCCTCAGCAAAGTTTCTATTTTAGGTGAGTTGGTGGCCCATGAATATTGAAATTATTTTACTGAACTGTTAATGATACTTTAGTATAAAGTACAAGAGTATAAACATTTTGCTGTTGCCATAATTATCGTTGGCACTTTCATCTTGAGTGCTTCATAAACATCCCTTTACTAATTATTGTGACATGTGGAGTTTCCACATCATAGAGGTCTTTGACTTAATCAGTGACTTTACAATTCACCAGTTTTCTTTCTAGCAATTATTTGGTTTTTTTATTTTTTAACATTTTTTTTAAGGTTTTGAGTTCCAAATTCTCTCTCTCCCTCCCTCCCTCTCCTTACCCCTCTCTGAGATGGTAAGCAATCAGATATAGGTTATACATGTGCAATTATGTAAAACATTTCCATTAGTCCTTTTGTACAAAAAGAGTCGAATAAATGAAAAAAAAAAGAAAGTGAAAAATAGCATGCTTCAGTCTGTATTCAAACAATATCAGTTCTTTCTCTGGAGGCAGATAGTATGCTTCGTCATTAGTTCTTTGGGGTTGTCTTGGATCATTGTATTGCTGAAATAACGAAGTCATTCACACTTCTTCATCCAACAGTATTGCTGTTACTGTGTGTAATTTTCTCCTGCTTCTATTCACTTAACTATGCATCAGTTCGTGTAAGTCTTCGCAGATTATTCTGAAATTATCCTGCTTGTCATTTCTTATAGCGCAATAATATTCCATTACAATCGTATACCATAGCTTGTTTATCCATTCCTCAATTGATGGGCATCCCTTCAATTTCCAATTCTTAGCCCACAAAAAGACCAGCATTTATTTGTTAAGCACAATGTCAGTTGTGTAAGGCAGCGGTGGAAGTCTGAAATTTGCATAAGACATGCTCACTGTCTTTGTAGAGTTTATAGTTTAGTGGTGATATAGGACATGAACACTGGTAATTATAAGATGTATGTGAAGTGCAAGGTTGAAGGTTGTTTTGGCTGGACATGAATCTTGGAAGACATTTGAGTTGGGCTTATTTGGGATGGATGGGAATTCAGCAGATTGAACATATTGCCATATAGTAGAAATAATGTTGAGTTTAGCATCAAGCGACTATGCCCTTCATTCATATCCCTCCTTTGACACTATCTCTGTGACTTTGGGCAAGTCACTTAACCTTTCAGGGCCTCTGTTCCTCATCTGTATAGGGAAGGGATTAGATTAGATGGCTTCTAAGGGCCTTTACAATTCTGAATCTTTAATTCTATGACATGTGGTCATTAGGCTCTTATGAGATTGCAAGCATTGGGAGCAGCCTGAGCAAAGGAATAGAAGTGGGAAGGCACAGGACATTTTTTGGAGGTCACAGACTGCTTGGTAAGGAGTTAGTTACATGAAATCATGCTGGAAGGGTAGGGTGGTACTAGATTATAGAGGGCTTTAAATGTTGAGCAGTAACTTGAACTTCACACATCTATTGATAGGGAGTTACTGAAGATTTTTGAGCAGACAAGTATCATTACTGAATTTATGCATAAGAAATTCTGGCAGCAGAATAAATGATCAGTTTTGATGCAAGATCATGGAGGCAGAAGGACTTTTTTAGGAGGCTGTGACAGGATGGGTGATAGTAATAATGAAGGCTTATACCGAAGGTGGTAACATTGGGAATAGAAGATAAACTAGATGTATATTTCTAAAATAGAATCAGTGAGCTTTCAAACTGATTAGATATAAGCAGTTAAGGAGAGTAGAAAATCAATGATAACTCTGAGGTTATTATCTTGGGAAGTTGGTACAGAAATATTGGTTAGTAGTTGGAAGAAGTGTTTGTGGGAGAAAAGAGAAGCTTGCTTTTGGACATAGTGAATTTGAGGTGCTGGTGGGACATCGAGGTAGGAAAGTAGGGAGCTCAGTAGAGAAGTGAAAATGAATGAGAGAAAAATGGTAGAGGAGAGAGGGAGGAACATGGACAGGCAGATTGACTGTTTTGCATGTAGTAGATGAAACAAGTGTGAATGAGCTTGCCAAGGAAAGAATATAAAAAAGGAGGAGGTCCACAGACATGTTCTTGAGGGATATCCATAATGGTTAGTGAAGGAATGAACAGAGATCTAAGAGAGAAAAGCTGGGAGAGTATATCGTTGGAAGGGGTACACAACAATGTTAAAAGCTGAAGAAAAGTCAAGGAGGATGTTTTGTAAGGAGGTCTCCTCAGTAGGAAGTCATTGACTACCTTTGAGACAGTAGTTGTGAATAGAAGATTGAAACTGAATTATAAGGTATTGAGAAGACTGTGGATGGTGAAGTGAAGGTGAAACATGATGTATACATGACATTTTCAATAACATCATAGCTTGAGTGAACCCTATAGCTTCACAGTATCCCGTTCCCTTCTTTTCCATGACAGCTGAGGGCATATTTATCAGTCCCTTCTCTCTTTGCTCTTAGGTGTGAAAACTTGTGTGAAAGAAGCTGTCTTGGGGCAGATAGGTGGTGCAGTTAGTAGAGCACCGGCCCTGGAGTTAGGAGGACCTGAGTTCAAATCTGGCGTCAGATACTTGGCACACTTACTAGCTATGTGACCTCGGGCAAGTCGCTTAACCCCAATTACCCTACCTTTCCCCCCCGAAGAAAAAAAGAAAGAAGCTATCTTTATCTTACCATTCCACTATACCAGGCATACCACAGAGTAAATGTCGCCTGTGATGTTCATCACAGAACACCCTTGGGAGAGAAAGAGACTTCCAGCTATAGCTTTCTAGACCATTTTGCTGTCCTTTTTCATTTGGTTCAGTCTGCTTTTCTGCTCTTGACTGTGCTTTTGTTAGCTGTCAGATATGAGGGACAATCATAAATCAAAAAATACTTTGTTTATTGGTTTCTTTCCTGTTAGAACACTCGTGATTCATTCTTTTGGTTCTGAAGAAACACTTGTGGAAAGAATTACAAAAACTTACAGTAAGATATATGTGCCTATCAGTAAGATTTAATTAAAGTCTTAAAACAATCCTTCTGAAACAACTTCCCCCCTTTTTTTTTAACCTTGAAGGTAGGAATCAGATTAGTAAGGGACAGAGCCTGTGAAGAAATGATGATCAAAGGAATCATTTTATTCTTGAATTTATCTCCGCCATCCTCCTCCGTCATTATAGTTTTGCAATGAGACTTGGAGGGAAATTTTGACATGGAGTTTAGTTGTGAGAGATGATTAGATTATGTGTCTTAAAGACAATCCAATAGATGGATGATGGCACAGCATGGGGTGGAGAGGAAGATTCTGAGTCAGGGATTAATATTGAGAGATTTTGGAGAGAGACTTAGAGTTTGATGGAGTACAGCAGCAAGTGTGGTAAACTTCTTAGCTAGAAATAAAGACCCCAGGGAGGGTAGTTTGTGGTAGGTTGTGGAAGAAACCTGATGACATTTTAAATGTGCTATCTCTACAACTCAGAAAGGTGACAGAAAAAAACCTAAAGTCCCCAAAGTAGTAGGGACTGAGCTGGTTTAATTGTCTTTTGGGGCTTCTCCTTCTTTTTTAAAAAAAATTTTTTTTTGAGGTGGGAAGGCAGGGCAATTGGAGTTAAGTGACTTGCCCAAGGTCACACAGCTAGTAAGGTGTGTCCAAGGTCGGATTTGAACTCAGGCCCTCCTGACTCCAAGGCTGGTGCTCTACTTACTGTGCTACCTAGCTGCCCCACTTTTCCCTCTTTTGACATTAGGTGTTTCATAATTATTCTTGATTGCAATTTTTGAAGCTTTTCATCTTGCTGTGGTAGTCTGTTATTAAGGGTCCAAGTACAGGACAATATTTAT
Organism: Trichosurus vulpecula; assembly: GCF_011100635.1. Lineage (NCBI taxonomy): Eukaryota > Metazoa > Chordata > Mammalia > Diprotodontia > Phalangeridae > Trichosurus > Trichosurus vulpecula. The sequence goes on along the minus strand of NC_050576.1, from coordinate 208,942,524 downwards.
TTCAAATGATACATTTACTATTTAAGAAGATTAATTGAGGTTTCAGCCTCTGAAATGGCTAAATTGAAATGTAGAATAAAGCAAATTAGTAAGAAACAAATGGATGTGAATCCAAGCTATGTACTTAAGATACATGGATATGAAAATAGTTGTTGCACGCAGTTCTTCACAGGGGAATTGGCAAAATTTGGATCATACTTTGTCATCGATATTTTACAATGAATTGAGTCTGTGAAATAATTTGTAATGACACTATCTTTTTGGGTCCTTTGCTCATTAGTATGATCTTTCCCAGCTGAATTGCACAGCTGCTTTTAAGTGAAGCCTTTTAGATGTACCTGAAGTTAGTTTTGGGCAAGTAAGTTCCTGAAGTGAAGGTTGAAGGGCCAAGGATACCTCATGATTGGATGAGGCCACCCTCATGGCAGTGGGCAGAGAAACATCACCAAATAATAATAAAACCTTTTTCATTTGGTCTTCCAGAGTCGCTGGACAAATGGGAGCGTCTCACAGTGGCTGATGCATTGGAACCCGTTCAGTTTGAAGATGGGCAGAAGATTGTAGTGCAAGGAGAACCTGGAGATGAGTTCTTCATTATCTTAGAGGTGAGTAAAGGTCACATACAGATGGCAGGAAAAGAAGCTACGCTTCGTATTTTTACAAATACTTAGACGAGGAAGATAACACATGAGAAATCAAGAGCCATTGGTCTTCATGGAGTTTAAGTTCTGAAGATACCTGCTGGTCTGTCAAAGCTATCTAATACCTTTTGGGGCTGCTTTGTTTGGTACCCTGGCTAAAAGCTGTTGCTTAGATGAATTCAGCTGCTGAGACAGAAATGTAATCAGGGCACTCCCTAGACAGTGAAGTAAGAGCTAAGCTCTCAGACCTACCCAGATGAATTGTTGTCATGCTAGCTAAACAGAGGTGTGTCATTGAACATATTTTGTGAATAAACTAATGAATACACTTATATTAGTACTGTTTGAGTGGCAAGTCATTATAACGAAGAAATAGATTTCAGGATATTTTCTAGATTTCATTTATATATTAATGAAATTGTGAAGAAAAGGAACACAGCACTTAGATCCAGGGGATTTGTAGAAACCCCTAGATCACTGTGTTATAGGTTGCTGGAAGCAACACAGCCATAAGAGGGCAGTAAAGGTACTTGTTAAGTAATTGAAAAAACTCATGATTTTTCACATGAAGAACTAGTAGATTTGAAATCGTCAGAGAATATATTTTGCTGAGATGCTGAAATTGCACAAAAAGGTTAAAAGATATTGGCAGTTGTAATCTTGATAAAAATGTTGTGCTGGTTTTATTGTAGGGTTCTGCTGCTGTGCTTCAGCGTAGGTCGGAGAATGAAGAATTTGTTGAAGTAGGAAGATTGGGGCCCTCTGATTACTTTGGTATGTGATTAGTTCATAATCTTTCTGTACTTCACCTTTCCATGAGAAGCTGTAACCTTCTATTAGGGCTTTTCTTCTCTTATGCCTCCAAGAGGAGCAACTTTTGCTACAGATTTTCTTGACTTTTCAGGAAAACAGGAGCAAGACTTGAGGGTTCTTGTTCTAGACCACTTTGGTAAATAAGTTACAGAGCAAGAACTTAAAATCAGTTGTCTGATACTGGAATATTGTTGCCTTCTGTTTCCTTTTTTTAAGCTCTAATTAATAAGTGATTGAAATATGTTCATTAGTAGCTAGGTGGTGCAGTGGATAGAGTGCTAGACTTGGAGTAAGGAAGACCTAAGTGCAAATGTAGCCATAGACACTTCCTAGATATGTGACTCTGGGTAAGTCACTCTGTTTGTCCTCAGTTTCCTCAGCTGTAAAATGTGGATAATATTAGCATCTATCTCACAGGTTTGTTATGAGGATCAAATGAGATAATATTTGTATAAGAAACCCTTAGCACAGTTCCTGGCACACTGTAATGCACTATATAAATGCTTATTATCTCCATTCCTCCTTCTAATTGTTCTGTTTCTTGCTATAATCAGCAGAGAGGCTGGATGAATACCTGGCTTTGGAGCCAGGAAGACCAGGGTTTAAGACCCACCTCTAACACATGCTACCTCTGTGATTCTGAGCACTAACACTAAAAATTGCAGAGAACATTCTGATCTTCATTGTTAGAGGAAGTTTCTCACTGGGAACTCCCTAGACTAATGAAATCATAGGTTCATCCCTATTCCTAGTTTAGCAGTAATGTCCTAGGATAGGAATTCTTATCATGCATTCTTTCTCAGAATGTTTTTAAATATGTAAAATACATAGAACTTATGAAGGAAACCAAATATATTGAAATGTAGTTATCAAAATCTTCAAAGAACAAGTTCACAGACTCCAGTTTAAGAACTCTTGGCCTAGGAGAATGCCGATATGCAAAGTGGTTGATGTCAGCCTGCTCTTATTTTCTCTTTTCTTCCCTCCAGGTGAAATCGCACTTTTGATGAATCGTCCACGAGCTGCCACAGTGGTTGCTCGTGGCCCCTTGAAATGCGTTAAACTGGACCGACCTCGATTTGAACGTGTTCTCGGTCCTTGCTCAGACATCCTCAAACGCAACATCCAGCAGTACAACAGCTTTGTATCACTGTCTGTCTGAAATGTGGCTCCCTCTGCTTGAGCCCATGCTTCACCCAGTCCTTTTCCTCGTTTGCAGCACCACATGGCCATTGTCATTGTGGCTTCCTGTCTGTTTATTTTAAAAAAGGAGAAAAAAGTTGCTTTCATTGCACCATTTTTAATTTGGAGCATTAGTTGAAGTGCTCTGTGTCCAGTTAAATAAATAGAGTTATATGGAGATTTTGCTGTTACTGCTTCTCTTTGTGCAGTGTTAGTGTCCAACTTTTGGCAGTCAGTGCCATGCTTTTTGGTGAGGGTAGATCCCAACACCAAATGAATTGCCATAGAGTAAGAATATAACAGTGGAAAAATTTTAAAAAATGAAACATACTTTTCCAGCTATTGTAAGCATATTTTAGACTGTGGTCATAATCTGCTGTTTTTTGTTAAAAAACAAATGACTCCTTAAAAGCTTCTCTAAAGTTTAAAAAATGCATGGGTACTCTAATTCTCAGTGCAGTGGAGAGGCATTTGCTTATAGTCAAATGGTAGTTTAGAGATGGTAGGAAAGCCTAATGTCTGCTGGTTTTCAAATGACTTCATATGTTTGATTTCTTCTTAAAAACCTCCAGATTTTTTGGTTGTCATGCTTAATTGCTTCTGTTCACACTAGATACTGATGTAACTCCCCTAATTTATAGAAAAAGCACTTCTGCTTGACATGTTTCTAGCTGCCATCAGCAAATTTTCAGCCCAATTCTAAATCTTTGAAGCAAAAAAGTGGACTAATGTTTAACTACATTTGTCCAGTGATTCATAAATTGTAGAATGAATCCTCTGTTTACCCAGTTAGTGCCAAATATTAAATGTCAGTAATTAGACTCAGTAAAAGAATTTGAGGTAGATATTCTTTCTGTTCTTGTAGCTTTTGCTTCTTGCATATTCTTCATTTGACTTCTGCATAAGGTTCTCTGCCTGATTTCAGGAGATGGGTTTGACTGGGAATGTATACATGTGGAAAACCTGTCACCATGGATTAATGGAGGTGCTGTGGCTAATGTGGGAATTGTGAGGTGGATCAAGTGTGGTGTCAGGTACCTTTTACTGTCCCTAGAAATGCATATGATTTAATTGTTTTCTTCTATGTTAACCAGAAGTAATGCTAGGTTGGGAGTGTGTGTGTGTTTGTTTATGTAAAATGCCATGTCAGGCTTCCTTTCCCTTTCAATCTGAAGTTCTATGACAACTTTTATTTTACGCAAAACTTTTCTGAGTCTTTAATATATTTCAATATTTACCAGCTTTGTTTTACATTATTCCAAATAGGTCAGTGATTCTCAGCAGTTTTTTTTTTTTAAAAACAAAATTACACAGTTTCATATGTAAGCAATTTTAAGGTTTCGTTTTCATTGTAATCTTATAGAGGGAAGTTGAACCTGGGAGTGAGAGCAAGCATTTTTGTGTTTGTTATGCAACAGGCTTTAATAATGCTTTCTGCCTTTTCATGGGTATTTACCTTGGTCATGGTACATTTTGTTCAAAGATTTAAGTGGTTTTCAGACTGTTGGTTGTAAAATTTATTCCTGAGGCTTGAGCCTTGGGAAAGTAAAAAGTCACCGTATATAAATATTTCTGTTTTTCAAAAGAATGTCAAGTGAAGATTTCCAATACTTACCTTCATGTATGAATCTCTTTTTTTTCAATTTAAACAAATTTTTTTATCTGTTTCTAGGTTTTTCTTCTTACGTTAGTTACTGTTAAGACTGATCCTTATTAATGTGTCAGAAATGTACTTAAACGAGTTTAGAATGCCACAGAAATGCACACTTTCCAGTATATATTTGTATAGATCTATATACGTGTAGCTATACCTATTTAGATAAATATAATAATGCTTGCATCCTAATTGAGTTTCCCTGCTGAATCTTTTACTTGCAATTTTTACTCCTTTTGTAGCTTTGCCTAAAAGATAAGCTAAGTCTAGGTTAAATATTAATCAGTGCTAGCTTTACCATTCTGTGCAGTTTAAATATGTGTGAGAAACCACAGTTGGCATAGTTACTGTAGCTAACATTCAGGCCTTTAGAACTCATTTTTTAAAAGTTCCATTTAGCTACAGCCCTAGAAAGTAAACAGTAGATGACCAATGGACCATTTTTGTATTGTTATCTATCATAATCTGTATACTGTATATCCTAATATATTCTATTGCTTTTGTTAAAGATTGTCCTAATGGCAGATTAAGCAAATAAAAATGATTTAAATTACTAAATATAATCATCTTCCCCCTTCAATAATAATCTTTTATCCCAGCAAACAGTAATAATTATAATTAGAAGTTAATTAGGGGTAGGACTATGTTAATATACTAAGAAGAGTTTACTTTCAGAGAGACACATTTCAGTCTTTGCCAACCAAAGAATGGAAATTTGCTGTAAGAGAGTACTGTGCCTGTCAGTCTCGGACAGACTACATTAATCATAGCATCTTAAAGCTGGAAGGGACCTCCAGAGAAAAAACATTTGTTTCCACTCTGAAGGCAAAAAGTTAATACCTTTGAGCTTTTTTCTTAGACTTTATAGAAAAACAAGAACAACCAAACCAATAGTTTCTGAGTCAGCATATTAATTTGGTGTAAAGCTCGACATATTGCTTCTCTATATATTTGTCTTCACAACTAGCTTTGCTTCCAGTTAGTCACTCTTCAGATGTCTGACCATAGGCAGAAGGCTTCTAGCTTGTTAATATACACAGCAGTTCTTGTGAATGTATTTATCTATCCTCACATGTAATGGAACTTAAGACTAGTATATTCAGATGTTGTCAAAAAGATTTTTTTTTCATTTATGTTGCTTTCCAAGGCAAACAGCTTAAACATGTTCAGTATTGTTTTGGGGGCCATGGACAGAATAGATACAGCCAAAAGAGAATCCAACTCAACAGCAGTTCCTTTGGGTGGATCCCTAGTTACATGTGCCCTTTGCCAAAGCAGAGCACTAAAATGATAGCTCAAATTGGAGCTTTTCTTCTCCAGGGCAGAGTATGTGTCTTACTCCTTTTTGTATCCCCCATGGTGCCTTGCATATGGTAGGAGCTCAGTAAATATTTATCGAATTTTCACCAACATCATGTTGCTACAGTTTTTCTTGACATGATTTTGTGATTTTAAACTGAATTTTAAAAATACAAGCATTTTTACCCCAAACTGTAAATTCAGAGCTTAAAAGTGCTGTTTCTTCCCATTTTTCCCAGTATTGTATAATATGTAGAGAGTAGCCTCAGAGTCTGAAAGGCCTGGATTTAAGTCCCATCTCTGATAAATATTACCTATGTGCCCCTCAATAAGTCTTTACAACTACAAATTGCAGTGCAATTGCCCATTTGCATTGCTAGTGAGTTAGTTCCCTACAACAACAATGAAATCAGGTCTGGACCAAAAAAAAAAATTTCCCAGTGTATTTTTAGATGACTTAAAGTGACATCGAGGCATGCTTGCCTAGATAGCTCCTTATTACGCCCCCCAAAACTTGCGTCATATGAGCTGTTGGAGTCTGTAGACCTGAGGATAAAAACGGGATTTGAGTTTCTTTGTTCCTGCTCATTCACAGGATATTTTCCATGATAACCGCCTCTGATGTGCATGTATAGCTAAAATTGTTTTCTCGACTTCAGGTCTGTGACCTTATCCTTAGCCCATCCCAGAATGAAACCACCAATAAAGGCAACTCTATTCATCTTGCAAAGCAGTTCCTGTCTGTGCATTTTTTTAGTAGAAAGCTTTAAACAACTTTCTGAGGTAAAAAACAAAAAGCTACCACTACAGGGAGAACCTTACTGTTGTCACTATTTTTGTTCCTAAAGTTCATTTGAACTTAACAAGTTGTACCCTTCAACCCTATGTTTGGAGAAAGCTGAAACTAATTCTTATGCTTCCCCCTACACAGTCCTGTTTGATATTCAGTTTTTTGGCAGAAAGACCGTGAAGAAGGTTTTATTTAGAGAAGGAAATGTGTTAATTCACAGGAAGTTAAGCAGGAGTTTGTCAACGAGAAATCGCTCAAAATGCACATGTTGGAAGTTCTAAGATCGGCAGTTTTGGTTTTCTGGCATTTTTGACAAATGAAAGCAAAAGCCCACCTCTTTCCCTTTGAATTTTGGTCAGAAAGAATGTTGGAATATCAAGAATGAAGAAATGGAGCCAAATGTAAATTCTTAGTTCAACTTACCTTTTCCTATACTACTTCTTGTGCTTCTAGTTGGATTTTGTGAGTCCAAAGACAAAAGGTGGGGGGGATTTTAATTCAGGTTAGGGGAAAAAATCCTTCCCCTTTCTGAAAGCATTAAAATATTAAGTTATTAAGGTTATCGTCCTGCCTCTATTCTGCCCCATTTCTCTCCTTGTAGAGGCAACAAACTGCCTTTTGGTGCTTCAAAACTAGCCAAACTTGTGAATATTTGTGTATTTGTAGCAGTTAAGTGACTCATTTTAAGACTGTAATAGGGCTGTGCTAGTCTGAGGTTCTACCACTGTGACCCCTTAGCTGAAGAATAGCTTCCATCCCTTGAACCTGGACCTTTCCTGTACCTACTGTTTAGTATTTCTTCTGATTGACCTGTTTCCTAAAGCATACAGATGAGATAAATAGGAATGATGACTAATGAACTAGGAAGCGTTGTAGAATACTAATGTCTCAGATGCTCAGAATGAAGCTATTTTATAATTAATGTGGCTAGAGTAAAAATAAAAGAAACCTTGATGAATAGCATGAAGCAGTATTGACTTGTGACAGACTCCTAAGTTGTGTGTGCAGGGAAAAAAGTACCCCCTCACACACCTTGTTTTGATAGTTGAAGGTAATGGCTCACACTAGGAAGATTGTGACATTCCTCAAAAAAAGTTTGTCTTTTGAGTCTTCCCTCAGTTCTGCCTTTCAGGGCCCAGATGGGAAAACCGTTTAAGCATCTGAAATCATCCTACCATACATTCTTAATAGCCTGTCGGAACAGGAAAAGAATTTGTTAGTCTCATTTGTCAAGTGATGACACTTTAGGATAGATTTCGGTGTGGTACGTTAAGCAATTGCATTTTAAGTCTTTATTCTGGAATGAGACTAACCCCAGTTAAAGAATTTCAGACTTTAGAAAGAGGGTAGAGAGGTATTAGGAAATCACAGTATGCCTACTTGTGTGGCAGGCCCGTCCTGAAGATAACCCAATTTAGACCATTAGGGTGGTTGGGGGGACATGATCAGTTAGTCTCTCTGAGGAGGAGTTTAGGGACTAACCCAGCTGTGGTTAATGAAAGTCTTTTGGGAGCTGCTAGGAGTATAGGAACACACAATCCACGATCGTCGTCTAGCAGACTCAGGCTTTCCCTGTTTGTGCCTGGGTTAGTTCCCTTTCTTTTCTGTATCCCAAGGCTCTCGTACATATTTTGTCTTGCGGAATATTCAGCGTTAAATACTGTCTAAAATAATGTACTTTTCCCTTTTCTGATGTCCAGAAAGATTCTTACTGTATTTTAAACCTACCTCACAGGGTTGTTGTGAGGTTAAATGTATGTAATGCTATTTGCAAACTTTAAAGCTCTCTATAACTGTTGTTATCTCTGCCTCTGCTAACAAAGCTTCTGATAAAGTGTGTCTTTGGAATGCATTGAGAGGTTATCACTTTTTTAATTGAGCTCTAAAGGTGGGAAGGAGGGTAAAGAACCTGAAGTCTTACTCTAGTTGGATGGCTCCACGTTGCCAACTTTTTATTTTAACCTACCTTGGGTATCCTGTGAATTTTTATTAAAGCTGGACAATGCATTATTTTTTTTTATCATTCCCAGAATCAAAACTAGAATCTGAGGGAGTAAGTGTACACTTAATTTGTTGTCTTTTTATTCAAAGCCTCTTGTTTGTGTTAATTCCCTTAACCAGGAGTCAAGTGTCAAAACTCTCAAAACCTCCATATGAGGATAACTGATTTAGACCCATTTCTCCCCCGGGGTTCATGCCGTATGTTAGCCCAAGGGGCAATATTGTGAGCTCTGTGGAGTTCCTGCTGTCTAGGGAAAATAAGGCAGCAGCTTGCCATAGAAGTATTGCCTCAGAGTGAAGTTCAAAATCAGGAGACTTTTGTTGCTGCATTGGAATCAACTGAGCTCGTGACTCTTTTTTTGAGACTGTGATGTCTCAGCATGGACTAGCAATAGAGGCAACAGGTGAAACTGATAATTAGTCCACTGCCTGTCTCCTGGGACCTTTTCTTAAATCCGATGTTACCACTTTTACCTCCAGCCCCTAGCTTGCCAAATGTATTTGGTCAGAGTTTGGGGCCAAAAGTTCTGATGGTTCAGTGGCTATAACATTCTGCTCTCCATGAAGCCCTATGCACCCTTCCACTGTCTTTAGGATGATTTGTAGTCTCCTGTCCAGGGCAAGAAGGTGGGGCTCTGTGAGGACTGGAGAGAGTTGGTCTTCTTGAAGTGACTCCCTCATCACGTCACTCAGCCTGTAGTCTGGATGGGCCAGCAGCTGCAGGTGCAATAGTGTTTTCTTTTTTATCCTGAAATGACAAGGAATTATGGGGGGGGGGGGAACAAGCAAAATTATAATTTTTTTTAGTATCCACACTAGCTCATCTGCCTGACAAATGTTTTAAGAGACTCCCCTCTCCCAAGACACATTCTGGTGAAAACTACGCAAAAGGAGAAGATAGGACAAATGTAAAGCTTACTCAAATTTTCAGGACTTTTGCCCACTTTTTTGTCCTTTCCCTAAAAGAACTTTCTGGTCTTTTGAATATTGCAGATAAAAATATTGCACCAGAAGTTCTTAACCTTTTTTATGTCATGGACCTCTGGTTGTCTGGTGAAGCTTGTTACCTTTTCTCAGAATAAGGTGCTTAAATGGACAAAATTTAAAAGGAAACCAATTATATCAAAAACCAACGATCAAAACATTTTTTAAAAGTTCATGGATCCCCAGGTTAAGAACCTCTGTACCAGACAATGTGTGTATATGCTACCCGTTGCTATAATGTCAGCAACTACTAAACTCAAACCAAATTCAACATGGGCTTTGGTACCCAGGAGCATTCCAAGATGGCTTAGTACTGACTTGGGAAGAGATGTAGAATAGGTAAAATGGTGACTCCAGCTTTTGCATCTTAGGGCATTTTTTTGGTTTGTTTTTTAAAGACTCTCCCCATTTCACCAAGGCTGGAAATGCAGGAGGTATTCACAGACTCAGTCCCACCACTAATAGGCACAGGAGCTCTGACCTCCATTTCCATTAAGGACTTCTTTCTTTTTCCTTAGGTAACCTGGTGGCCGCCCCCCCACCCATTTCTGGCGCTTCATAATATTAAAACCAAACAGTGGACACGACACCAAATCAACATAACCCACTGTAGCTTAGAACTTCCAAGCTTGAGATCCATGAGCCTCATTATTCCCAGTAGCTGGGATTACAGGCACGGAGAGCAACACATTTTCTCCTACATTATTCCTTTTCACAAGGTACTGTGCAGGGAGGGATCTGGACTATATTCCTTGGTTCCTGGGCTTGCTGAAATTTGTTACCTGTGATCCACAAACAGAAATTGCCTGTCCTGATAAGATGAAGGGTAAAGTGAGGGTCGAGGTAGTGGTATGAAGATGAAGATTTAACTTAGCAATACTTGATCAAGGACTTCGATTACTTATTTGAAAAGTCAGCTGGAAATGGGGCAGTTTTGCTAGGTATATGAAATCTTTTTAGCTGAAGGGAGGACAGTTTTATGTGTGTAGCTCAAACACAGAAAGTGTCATGGATTCGAAGTAGTTATTATCCAGAGAGAGACAGTGGCCAGGCAAAACCTGTCAAAACTGCCCTTTAATTTGACTCCAGTCACCTTTTAGAAGAATTTAATTTAGGGCAGTTGTTTAGGATGGAAAGAACAAAGCTTATGACCTGACCTTTAATGCTGGGAAAAGCAGTGGGCTTGTTGATAACATTAAACATTTTCTTGGTGTCCTTAAAGTAGGTGATCGAGTGTTCTAAAGAACTGACAAGTGCCTGCTATTGTGTCTGGCACTGGGCTCAGCGCTTTACAAAAAATGACGGCTGGTGATGTAAAGTGTTTCTGCTCAATCACCGAAGGGAAAGGCAGGAAAGCTTATTGAGCTTCCCCAAATCTATAGGAATTAATTCTGGGTTTCAGAGGCCTCCTGGTTACCTGTCCTGGCGCTTAACTGCTTAGAAGATGAGAGAAAACTTACATGCAGCACTGGGAAAGGGGTGAGAGGATGGAGAGCTCGTCATGAGAATGTCGTCCAAACCTAAGAGAAGATAATTGTGGGTGAATTAGGATTCCCTGGGGATGTGACATCATGATAGAAGTATTTTTCCCCTCCTCACCCTTTCTTCCCTCAGCTTTTTTTTTTTTTTTGGAGACAATCCAGGTTAACTGACTTGCCCAGGGTCACACAGCTAGTAAGTGTGTGGGGCTAGATTTGAACTCAGGTTCTTTCAACTCTTGGGCCGAGCCTTACTAAGTCGACACACCAGGGGGAAAAGTCAGTAACCAAGTTATGTGGCTTTTGGTCCTTGCTTTTTTCTACTAAGGAAAGATTGAAACATGAGTCAGGATATCCAGATGGCCAAGCTGATGTGGAGACTAATCTTGAACAGAAACTGTACTCACTGAAATTAAAAGGCAATTCCCAGCTTGTCATTAAAAAAACAAAACAAAACAAAACCTAAGGGAGTGAGAAATACAGAAATCTATGAGAGTTAAACTACCCTATAGAATTTTACAATGAAAATAGTAATTAGAAATCCATACCCACCTCCCACCTCTTGGGGAAATTAGACTTCACAGGTTGGAGGGACAATACTTGGTCCTTTCTCCAAAGAACTTGGAAAGAAAGAAGGGAATGAAAAAAAGGGAGTGAAGAAAAGGAGAATGGGAGGAGCGAGGACCTCTGAGCCTAGGGGATAGTTAAGGTATGCTGCCATATAGGAAACAAAATTGGACTCAATATTCTTTTAAATGGAATATTTTTAATACTAGAAAAATCTTTACTAGAGTGTGGAGTTATTGGAAGCTACAAAACCTCTAGTGAATGGTAACCCACAGAGTGCAGATTAGGGAAGAGCACACAAATGCCTTGTCCTTTCTCTGGTGAGACTTAGGGAATTCTCAGAATTGCTTGAGGGTATATTTTGGTGTGGAGCAGAGAAGAGGATTCTTTTTTGGGTGGTGGGGAGGGGAAGGAAACGGACACAAGGGATGTCTCTTACCCTCTGGCATTATCCAGGTGAATGAGGAACCCATCATCCCCAAACTTAGTGAACATTTCATAATGGTGACGGTCCATGTTTCCTATATGGAAAGGGAAGAAAGACATCAGGTCGATCTCCTGACCACTCATTTCTCTCGATGAAGAGGGGCAAATAGCAGCTCCAAAAACTGCAGTTTGACCCAACCCATGGATATAGAACTGAATCCAGGGCAATGAGACAAGAGATCCTGAGGCTGTTCACAAGGGCAGCCTAGCTAGAGGTGATTCAGAATGTGGGCTGTTTTATGAAAGAAGCCTTCAGGTGCCATATAACCATCTAGGTTTTTACCAGTCAACAAAAAATATCCCTCCACCATACTGAGTCATTTCTTTCTACCTTCCCTGGTTTCTTCAGCTAAAAGAACACCAGGGTCTGCCTTCAGCAGATACAAAAGTCCTTGGAAAGTCAATTTATGGTGTGGGATAAAAATGAGATACAGGTTTGCGGCTTATTTTTTTTGGCTGACTGCCTGATTGCTTGGTACTTGGTCCCATGAAGGTTAATAGTGTGTTTATCTTCACCCTCATGTCTACCTCTTGACCTTGGGCAAATCAGTTTCCTCTTTGGGCCTCAGTTTTTTCCTCTGGAAAGGAGTCAGGCTAGATGACATTTATTGTCTCAGCTCCAAATTAATAATCCTACTTCACTTATATCTCCTATTTCCTCCTATGACTCCAGAGCAGAGGTTTTCAAACTTATTTGGTTTACCAAACTCTTTTAAAAAATTACTCAGTGCCCCCCTAGAAATCTTTCTTTAACCCTTTAATAGTTTAAAAAAATTGTGTCATTTCAAAAAAATTTATTTTTAAATGATGCATCTTAAATTTAATAATTTATTGTAAATTTGTGGGAATTTTTCCTGCATTGAAATTTTGATGACACAATATAGCATCATGTAACATATAGTATTGTATCATAAACAAGTCATTACATGCACATATTCCTGCTGATGCATGCTGGACTTCCTGACAGTGCATGACACCACATTTGCCTGCCAACACTTGCTTGTTAAGACCTGTCTGTGGACTTGACCACTGATGGGTTATAACTTGTGTTTTGTGTGCTTATTTGGAAAATAATGTAATCACTATAACTTTAACTGTTACACAACAAATGAAATGGAACAGTTTCCAAAATTTTCTTCTCTTCTTTCCTTATGCTTCCACTGCTCCCCCATTTTTATCCAATGGCCTCCAAATACACCCAAGGCTACTACCAGCCCATCCATCGTTCCAGTGCCCCCCAGGGGGCGTTATTGCCCACTTTGGGAACTAATGCAGAGCATGGTGAGAAAATGGAGATGCAACAACAGTAGGACTGAGGCTTAGTTTCTTTTGCTTGTGAACTTGGCCTTGCCTCTTACTCTGCAGTTTTTAACACCTCCTATGGATGTTGCCCTTTCTGCTTTTCAAAGTACTGTCACGTTCAGGATTTCATTTTACTCTTTGAGGGAGGTGGGCTAAGCATCATCATCCTTTTCTTTTTTTTTAAATTCACACCTGGGAGGCTCAAAGACCCTGAATTTGGTGACACATGGGCAGGAAGGAGTTGATCCCTATTATTGTGGGCATATGTTAATAACTTTTTGGATTTCCTCCATGCCTTTTAAATTAAAAAAAAAAGTTGCCCCGAAGATCACAGAGTACACTGAATTCTATTTTCTAGTGGCTTTATAACCTACTATTGAATTAGAAAGTAGGGACTGAGGTTATGATCTACATGTTGCATGCAGGGATAGGGTTATGTGAAGAGGCTTAGATATGCTCAGTAACTTACCCAATGTCACGCTGCAAGCCAGCAGCATAGCAGGTTTAGGCCCTAGGCCCAAGAGTTACCTACTTGAGAGGCAGCACGAAAGACACCGGACTTGGAGCCAGAAAACCTGGGTTTGGTGCCTGGCTCCTGTACTACCTATATGTCCTTGGACAAATCATTTAGTCCCTCTTAGCCTCAGTTTCTTTATTTGTAAAATGGAGATGACAACACCTGCCCTGTCTACCTCATAGGATTATTGGGATCAGAAGGGGCAATGTTTGTAATGTCCTTTTAAGCTATATAGTATTATCTACATAAAACACTTTATATGCACACATGTATATGCATACATACATACGAAGTATTTCTACATGTAAAACTTATGTTTATATAACATAAAGCTGTGTATGTGTGCAAGTACACATACACATAAATACAGTTAAAAGGTTGGTTGGTTGGTGGTTGTCCTTCATTCTCAAAAAAGACCAAAATGAAAGCTTATGTTAGAGTCAAGTTATAGTGTGTCTGACTGCAGCTGACCAGACCAATATGAGCTTGGAATGCTCTAGCCCAGGTTGGGCACAAAGAGTCCATGTGAACATTTGGGGTGGATTCTCTGAATTTTCTTATTTCACGTTTCCTTTGAACTACTTCAATTCTGCTGTGCTCATAGAGGGCAGCACATTCTCTGATGAGAGCATGCCATAGTGGGCGGTCCTGTACCAGTGTCTCCTATGTCATGCAGTTAATTCCAAAGTTCTTAAGAGCAACTTTGAAAGTGTCCTTACATTGCTTTTTCTGACCACCATGTGAGAACTTGCCTTGTGTGAGTTCTCCATAAAATAGGCTATTTGGCAAGCATACATTTGGCATTCGAACAGCGTGGCCAGCCCATTGGAGTTGTGCTCTCTGCAGTAGAGTTTGAATGCTTACGGTTAAAAGGTACATTATAAACTTTGCCCCCGTGTGATCCTGGCAACACTGGAAGGTATACAGGGCCGGTATTGTCATCCTCAGTTTACATAGACACGTATACACACATATCTACACACACACACTTATGTGGGTACACACATTTGCAGTACACACATACACATATATATGCATGCCTATTTTATACATGTACACACCTATTTGCCTCAGACCTGTGGTTTCATTGGTTTAGGTAATTCCTAGTCTAGAAACTCAATGTCAGCAAGTCTTAGATAACTTCTAATTTGAAAGCGGTGCCCTGTGACTGAGAGGTTAAATGCTTTGCCCATGCTTATGTAATTAAGTATGTGTCAGGGGCATCACTTGAACCCGAATCATTCTGACTCCGATGCTATTCCCCTCTCCGCCATTCCACGCTGCTTCTTCAGGTGCTATTTAATTGTGATTATGTTGTGTTACCTATTAAGAAGTCAAAGATGGCCATGTCGATGATGTTGAGGAGTCGATTGCTGCTATTATAAGGATAAGTTTGCTTCACTGAGTCACAATACAGTGGATTCACTTCCCACCTAAGGAAAAGAAAAAGGTCCAGAGATGGTCCCAGAGCCCCTTCTATTTCCCTCGTTTCCCCATTAGATCCATTAATCTCCCTTTGGGCGTATGGCATTTTTTCAGTGAAATATGGGCTATTCAGGCATAGCCAAAGAGCCAATTGCTAAAGACCTAGGATGATTACTTAGGAGGTTATGGATCTATTTGCTGAGAATAGACCCTGGTCTGGAGCATAGAATAGAGACCACATCAGAGAGGCTGTTACAAATCTCTTTCAGCCTGTCAATGCATGGATAGAGTAGATGTGGGGGAGATGCACAGATTAGTGGCAACCTTGGAAGATAACTGATGTGGGATAGTTGGAAATTGGGCAGAGAGAAGAAAGACCCCATAGGTCCACTAAGGCAGTTTGGCAGCAGGGATAGACGCTGAACCAAGGCAGGTGATAAGCCAGTCTGGTCCTGAAGCAGTGTCACAGTGACTGGGACATAGTAGATGCTTAATAAATGTTTATTGATTCATTTATTAAGGAGAAAGGGATGGCTCTTAGGGGCAGCTTTTGAAAGTAAGAGACAATTCTAGCCATGGGTCCTACATTTGGTGGCTACATTTTGCTAACCAGGACCTGGACTACAAGAGTATATGACAAGTATTGTAATTAGGACCAATAGGCTAACTCCATCCATCTGCTCCAAATTTTCAGCTCCTGTAGGGACTTACTCCTCTTTTCCTGCCAGCGAGTAAGATCGGATCCATGGGCTGGGCACAGACAGTCTTGGGGCCAGGTTGAGAGATGGCAGGAACGCTGAGAGGGAGCCCTCCAACAAGTGAGGGTTGCCACAGACAGCATATTCAGTCTTGCACATATAAGGACACTTAGCAAAGAAGCACACATTGCTGGCTAGATGATGGGGGAGGAGAGAAAGCAGGAACACAAGGATGGGTTTAGTAGGACACTGTCTTTGTAGCTGCAGAAAATTGTAAATTCAGTAGAGTTACATATACAGACAGTTCTTGCTTTATATAAATGAGCATTATGTACTTTATGTAAAGGATTCTGAAAGAAATCCACATTCCAAAAAACTACCTCTGTTAACTTTACTGTACAGTACTGTGCTTTCTCTCTCTCCACTCCTGCCCCTTTGCTCTGTGTTCCATGCCCCCCCCAAAAACCCTTAAGAAACCCCAAAACTAAAAAAAAAACTGTGAGTGAAAGCAGAATGCTGGATGGGGGTTTGGTTTGAGACCTTCAGCACTGGGAGAAGTGACTTTTTCCCCACTCTGCCCATCTACCCACATGTCTGGTCCCCACATATGTATCCCTCCCCTGGCACTGTGTGTTCTTCCTCTCAGTTATGGCCAGTTCCCCCATCCATTCTTCCCCGTGTTCTCCCTCCTGCTCTTGTTTCTCTGTCCCTGGCCCCCATGTGTCCTCGAACTACATTACCAGCTGACTGATTCCACAGGCCTGTTGTCCCCTTCCTCCCTCCTTCCCTTCTCCATAGCCTTGGGAAAGTTAGCATAATGTAAAAATTATTTTAGTAGAGATCTGCAGAAGGTCCCTCTATGTAAATTGAGAACTGTCTGAATTATCAAATGAGATAACCTATGTAAAGTGCTTTGCAAATTTTTCATATAAATGCTAGCTAATATTAACTATTAGAAAAGGGGGAGAGCAGATGGAAAAAAAGAATAATTCCATTCTCCAGCTTGGGGGGGCGGTGTGTGCTAAGTAAACTAAAGTTTTTTTTTTTCGTTTTTGTTACAGAAAATAAATGAAATTTACAAATATTTCAAGAACCTCTGATTTGGCTGTGGTGGTACTTCTATTACTACGCACATCTCCACTCTCTTATACCTTACTAGAACATGCAATCATAAATTTAGAATTGGAAAGACTTTAGAGGTCATCTAGTAAAACCCTTTGTTTTTCAGATAAAAAAACTGAGGCCCAGAGAGGTGACGACTGACTTGCTCTAGGTCAGGGCTGTCCAACCTTAGTTTTTTATTGAAACAGTAGACAATTTATTTTGATTTGCCATTTTAGTGAGAGCTCTTCGGTAGCTCGACTTCCTTTACTAAAGTGTTTATGTAAATTTCTATGCTTATAGGCGGGCCGCATAAATCCCACTGTGGGCCTGCATGCAGGCCGCAGGCTCCATTTTGGACAGCCCTGCTCTAGGTCATATGGGTAGTTAAATGTTAAAGCTTGGATTTGAACCCAGGTCATCTGACTCTAAATCAGCCCTCTTTCTCTTGTTTCATGATCTTCACGAGTTCCAGTGACAAAAAAAAAAAAATCAACCATCTGGTGGGGAGCTTTTCTGCACTTAGCCAGACAGGTCTTTAGATAATTGGCATAAAATTTGTCACTGAGCTGATACATGAAACCATTCCAGCCATTTAAGCTAGGCTAGTCTTTCCTTAGAAGGCAGGGAAACCATTCTCCAGACTTAATTGGTCCAGGGGGCTAAGGCTTAAACCTTTAACATAGCTTCCAGGTCACTTAAGGCACAAAAGCCCAGTCTACAAGGAGTCAGCATCCTCAAACTTGATGGAACTTTGATGCTGTATTGGTTGACACACCTTGCTGAACATAGATGAGGAGACCTTCATCCTCCTCAACCAATGCTGCATCTTTCCATCCTACTGTTAGGTAAATTTCTTTTCATTCATATGATCTATGAAAATTTCATTTATCTCCATTCCCAAGCCTGATTCACTGGACTGATCTGAGTCAAGCCTGGCCCACAACATGAGACACTGGCAAGAGGAGATATTGAAAGAGAAGGAGGGGACAGCTGGGTGGTTCAGTGGATAGAGCCCTGGCCCTGGAGTCAGGAGGACCCGACTTCAAATCCAGTCTCAGGCACTTACTAACTGTGTGACCCTGGGCAAGTCACTTAACACTGATTGACTCAAAAAAGAAAAGGAGGGTGTGAAGAAAGGTGACAAGGAAGTTTAGTGGATAGAGAGCTGTCTTCAGATTCAGCATGACCTTGATTCAAGCCCCATCTCTGACAGATTATGTGATCCTCTGCACTGAGAGAATAAGTGACTTTGAGATCTTTGAGAGTTCTCAAAGACTAAGTTGCCAAGCAATTGCAAATCTGCACCAGTTAAAGGGGGTTTCTCACTGGGGAGCTCCCTATGCCAAAGCAATCACGGCTCTGCTTAAAACACTTTTTGTCTACATAAGAGCGCTTTTGTGTGTGTGTGGGAGAGTCACATTTATACAGGAGACAAAGCAAGCATGGTATAGTAGACAGAATACTAAACCTTCTGTCAAGGTGACGTGGGTTCAAATCCAGCTTCAAAACTCCAACATATGCTAGCAGAGTGACCATGGATAAGATACTTACCTCCTCTAAGCCTTAGTTTCCTCACCTAGAGAAGGGGAGGGATTGGACTAGATGATTTCTAAAGTCTCTTCCAACTTAAACCTAGTACCCTAGAGCTCTTTCCTAGCCAAAATAATTTTTTAGGTTTCCAGAATTATGTCATTTGATCCTTACAACTTCTAATTTACTTAAACAGGAATCTGGGTGCTAGTTCTGATAACAACTTCCGCTGGGAGGAAGGACACACTGACCTGAGTCTCGTGGTGTCCCTGTTTTCCTTGTTATAGTGTCCATGTGCTTACAGATACTCACCATTTACTGCCTTGATTACTGACAGCAGGACACAAATGTGCTTGAGGTGGTGGATCCAATATCTATTCAGGCCAGTTAATGTCACACACCCAGAACAACTCTTCCCTAGCCACAGATGGCACCAGTGAATCCCTAGATAGTCAGTAGGTGATAGCCTAGGATGACTGAACCCAAATCCTTGCCTTTACCACTAGTACTCACGTATTCAATGTCCATATACTCAAAATACATGCACTAAAGACAGTAGGATGATAACCCCATTTCCACATTTATTCACTCTATACTTAATCCCTAGAAGGTGTTGGGGCTCTTGTGCTATACCTGGGGAGACAAAGAAAACACTTTGCAGGATTTCATTCTTGGTGACCTCCAAAATTTCCTTGGTGACATTCAACAGTCTCCCCACAGTTGGGGGGACACGACGGAAATCCAGAATCCTGAAAGAGAGGGAGTGGGCATTAGTGTGTCCTCTCTGTGAATCCCTCCCCCTCCCCCAACCTTTCTTCAAGAACTTGCCACTTTCTGCTTCCTGCAACAGTTGTTCGATAGAAGTCCCAGATTTGAATCCTACCTCTGATATTTACTAGCAGTATGATCCTGGGCAAGTCCCTTAGACTATTTGAGTCTCAAATTTTTTTGGAGGTAATAATACCTAGTCCCTTCCTAGTCCACAATTACAGGGTAATTGTGCGGATAAGATGACATCATGTCTGTAGCACTATAAAAATGTCGGTCGTTGTAGTAATTGCCTTTATTAGCACTGATCTATGATTTCATTGGCATATGGAACTCCAAATCAGAAGACTTCTACATTATTATTGTTACTGCAACCACTATTACTACTCTGAGTATAGCAGCTATGTCTACCTTTGTGTCCCCAAGGCCTAGAATGATGATTTACACATGATTGGTGCTCAAGAAATGACTAGTGAATCTCTTTTGCTGATGTATAATAGAGAAGAACCCTCCCCTCACCATACTACAAACTATACAGAAACACACACACACACACACACACACACACACCCACACACACACCCATAGAGACAGAGCTCGTTTCCCAGGCTAACCAGTTCCAAAATTCATAGTACCCTGGACGTCTGTCTAGGATTCTGAATAGGCCTAGCCAGGAGAGACTGGTGAATGAGTAACCATGGGATAGAGCTGATGGTGTCCTCCATGGATTTTCCAGTTTTAAGTTAAGTGGGACGATGGTCCTACTTCATCACTTTCTCTTGGCCGTACCAGACACCTTCCTGGCTGAGACTTAGAGTCTTCATTTCCAAAAAAGAGCTAGGAAACTTAGGAAAATACTTTCAATTTATTGGATTTGATTTCCCCAAAACCTCAATAGCTCAGGGCAGAAATTATTCTCCCCAATTCAAAGATAGAAGAACTGTGGCCCAGAGAAGTTAAATTTGAAAAAAAAAGATTGCTAATAATGAAACACTTATGTAGTACCTTAAATTTTGCAAAGTACTTTATATACATTAAATTATTGGTCCACATAATCCTGTGAAATGAATGCTATTATTATCCCTATTTTATTGGGGACAATAAATTATCTCCAGATAATTTAGCTAAGGAAACTGAGGTTCAGAGAGGATAACCTGCTTAGGATCACAGAACTAGTAGGTATGTGAGGTTGGGTTAGAACCCAACTCTTCCTGATTCTAATTTGAGCTCTTTATTTACTACCCCACACTGCCTCTGGAAGCAAGTTAATAGTAGGATGAAGATTCCCAACCACCAACTGTGGTGTCATATGCTTCTGTGTACAAGTGTTGAGATGGGGAGTATATATGGTGGGAACCCAAAGGAAATAGATCAGTAGGAAGAAATATCAGGTGGTCACATTGATCCACTCCCGGAAATGTCATGCCCCAGCCTTCCTCCCAACACCATCTACTTGGTCTACCCACCGATCCAGATGGAAAGCTGCGATCTCAGCATTGTGCCTTTGAAAATCAATGAAGTAGAAGTAGTCTTCAGGTGTCTCTTCCTCCCTTTGCTGTCTAGAAGGAAGCAAGGAATCATGATCTGGGCGTACATACTGGCTACTTCACTCCCTCTTTAAGCCATAGAAGAATGGTATGGCCAAGGTTTAAAAAACAAACAAACTTCTTTCTTGGTATGGATTGTAGTCTAGAAATAATATGGGTGGTAGTTCAGAAAGTCTCTCTGGTTTCTGGGGCCAGCTTTTCCTTTGACAAGCTATCTTTGTTTTAGATGTGGTCCCTCCACCCATGCCACCTCCTCATGCTCCCCCTGCCCCCCCATAACTGAAATCATTTTTGCTTCTAGCTTCGCTGGGGGGTGGGGGTGGAAGGCCCCCTACTTATGACATCAGAGATTGGAAGCCAATCCAATGCACTTGAGCTAGACCCTACCCCTCCTTATAAAATCCTTAGCCTCAGTCTGCATCTATGGCCTTTCCTGATGTGTGGAATGAGAATGAGATCCAAAAGACCCTACTCCTCAGATTGGGAGAAGGGACAACAGTTTGGTGTAACTATACAGCAAATCCAGGGAAGTCTCTCACTGTACTGTCTTCCTTTTGCCATGGTCTAAAGACCAAAAATGTGCCAAATAAAGGCCCATTCATTTCAGCATTGAATTACTTGTTTATTTTTCTGGAAAGCCCTCTCTAACTCCCTAAAAATACTGCATCTGTTGAGATAGTGTATGGGAGTAATGATAGATGTCTGTCTTCATAACATAGCCAAGATGCTTGCTTGAATCCTGTAACAGTAGAGCTGGAAGTGACCTCAACAATCATGACTCCTCTTCCAATTCCACCTCCATTTTATAGATGGGACACCAGGCCCCAGAGAGAGGTGCAGGGTCCTTCGTCTGGCATTTAGTAAGACCCTCCACAGTCTGGTGCTATACTACCTTTCTGATTTTATCTTACATTACTTCTTCCATGTTCTCCATACTTCAGTCAAAATGGACTGTTTGCTGAACACTGTACACAGCCTATGCTTTCGATCACTGTACTTTTGCTGACTCTCTTCCTTGTGCAAGACACAACCTCATGAGCTTCTTATACTTCCCTCAGTAATAACAACCTTCCTTTATGGACCACAATTTTTAGATTATCTGTTTAATGCATTCATCCTATAATACTGTGCATTAGGATTTGATGGGTATATATCCTATACCTTATCTTAGACTGTGTAGTCAAATTCAGAGAAGCGGGGGCCTCGAAACCATACGTAAGGATCCTTGTGGGTTGCATATCGATGTAGAAAACAACATATTAACATTATTTTTGTTCTGTTGTATTTTCATTTATCTCGATAAATATTTTCTAATTACATTTTAATCTGTTTCAGGGCAATAGGGAGTGTTTGCTGTAGGTCACAATGCAGCCTGCGGGGCAATTTGACATCTCTGTTCTTAAACTCAGTGCAAAGGACTGTTTCTTACTTAATCTTTCCCCACCTGGTATCTAGCACAATGTTCTGCACACACTGGTGCTTCATAAGTGCTGGTTGAATTGTGGGGACAAGTTCAATCTCCACATTTGATAGATAAAGAGACAGAGGGCCATGGGAGTGCTATCATTTGGCTAAGGTCATACAAGCAGTGAAGTAGCAGAAAGAGAATTAGAACTCAGGTCCCCTCTCCCCCAGCGGCAGCAAGTTAAGCACAGACCCAGAACTGGAACCCAAGTCTCCTGATTCCAAGCTCAGTGCTTTGTCAAAGATAATATTTATGGGCTCTTGCACAGACAAAATCTGAATTAGTTGGGAGAATGGATTTCAGATAGTTGGTGGGAGCTCTTGTAAGCAGAACAAAGATGAAACAGAATGAGATAACTCAGTAGAAATAGACTCCCTTTGATGAAAACTTACTATCTCCTCATCCTACCTGAGTCTAGAAGTAGCCAATTGTTTTGAATGGTCTTATGAGGGCTAGGGAAGGTTCGCAGGATCCTGAATTCAGAATTGGAAAGGACCTTAGAGCTCATCTGGTCCAACCTCTTCATTTTGCACATGAAGAAAGTGAGGCCCAGAGGTTAAGTGGAATTTAGACTCTGACACCAAACTCAAAATTTTTTTTCACTATATCAGGCAGAGCTCCCAGTGAAGAGGAAGTAGATGAGAGGACCTATTTCTTTTCTAGATCTTTTCAGGTTTCTTCCTACAGGACAACCTGTCTATGAATGAATTCTCTAGGGAGGCTGGAGGCCGGTCAGTCAGTCAACAAACATTTATTAATTACTCAATATGTGCAAAATGCTGTACCAAATACTAGGGATACATCTTGGTGAAAATATGGTCTCTAACCTCAAAGAGCACACATTCTAATTGGGATACAACATACGAACAACTATGTACAAACAGGAATTCTATTGCCAAAGTATGGCCACCATCATTTATGGATGAACAGCACATTAAATGTGGACACTGGTCTTTGGGTTCACTTTGCCAGGTACATGAAAGATAATGCTCTTGGAATAATTTCATAAGCTAAGGTGGAGTACTGAGGTAGGGCTACAAAAGCAATTTAAATACAAATAAAATGAAATGTAAGTAAGTAGCATAAGCAATTTAAACAACAATATGCAAACTGCAAACAAAAAGAAAAAAAGTAAAACAAGGCAAAATCTCTCTCTAACTTCCCACCTCCTTACCAGAGCCACACCAAAATCTTATCAATATACAAAAGCAGGATTGCCATTTTAAAAAGGAAGGATGCATATAGTTCCAATTCAGCGAGCAGTCTTTGGGGACCAGCACTCCCCAAATTCTCCACAGAGTACAAGAACTGGAAGGGGACTTAGAGATCATCTAGTCCATTTCTCTCCCATTTTGTAGATGAAATTTAAGTCTAGAAAACTTTAGTGACTTGTCCAAGATCACATAGCTGGCCAGTTGTAGAACTGAGAATCTTTTGATTCCTAATCCTTGCCACTATACCACATTGTCTATCTGCTTGCCTCCTATGATTCCCCACCTCATATGGATAAATATTGGGGATCCAGTTAAAACAGCATCTTTGGATCCCATCAGAAGCAAGTGCATTCTGAGTTGTAAAAAAAAAAAAAGGATAAATTGCATTTCTCCCATGTCTCTCCACAGTGGGAACCATTGGGTATTAAAATTTTCTTTGTCTTCCATCCCACAGATGCAAAGAATTATGTTCATTTGTAGTAAAACACCTTTTTGTTTATTAGTTGATTAATTGCTGTTTGCTCAGGGGAAGTTATATGAAAGGTGCCAGACTCTAAATGACTGGCCTGCGTGTCTGTACTGTTTTTCTCAAGTGCTAGAAGTTGTTGAGGCGGAACACCCCAATAGGGCATGAGGTGAAGTGAGGAAGGCTGGTGCTTACCTCATGGGTTTGAACATTGCCTTCCCGAAGTCTTGGAACCTCAGAACCAATTTCAAGTGGACTCCACTGGGCTTCACAACTGGGATGATGGCAGAGGATAGAAGGATGAGTTTAGAAGTTTCCTGGTCCTAAGGCTCAGATCCTAATCTTGCTGTTAATTGATCAGGTCTGGTTTATACCTTGACTCCCTCCCAATTCCAGGATATTAGCTCAAATCAATTTAATTCAGCAACCACTTATTAAGCTCTTATTATATCAAGGCACTGTAATGAGCAGAAGGTTGGAATGCCTCTGGTGGAATGGATGCCTTCTATAATGCCTATAGGGCAAATCTCCAGGATAATAGTGGCTTCAAGCATTGTTTTCCTTTCCACTACTAGAAAAGGAAACAGGGCAGGTGTCTCCATAATGTTCTGGGCTTCACTGAAAAATCTATGGGACTTTTACTTCTAAGAATTGTACACAGAGCTCTAGGCTTTGAGTCAGGATCCAGTCTCTTTAATTGGATTCCTCCACCTCTGCAAGTGTTCAAATTGGGTATTATTGTTAATTGTCAAGTCCTGGATTTGGATATACCATTATGTATGGTGAATGATGCTTTTGCATTTCATGTATTATATGCCAGGACTCCTGGTACTCAATATGTCTGAATGGGTGGCCAAGTCCTTCTGTGCTGCTATGTAGACAATAGAGTCAGTGACAAGACACCGACCAAGTGGGGGCCAGATGGAGGTGGGAGTGTGTCACTTACTCTGGGTGCAGTCACATGCCCCCAGCAAAGCCTTCTCATCCTGACTGTAATCTGCAAAGGAGAGGAAGCAGAGTGAGACAAATCTTGTCTGCCCATTGGCATGTTTGTATGACTCCAAAAGGAAAATGGGATACGACCTGTCTTTCTAATTGCCAACAATCCCCAGAGGTCTCTAGTTCCCTGTCTTGCTCCTAGTCTCAAGATTCTGTAACTCAATTGAACACATGACAGAGCTCTGAAAGCCCTGAAGAATATCTGGTTTCTTATCCCATTTTTGCTGATTACTTGCTATGTAAACTCCGGTGAGTTCCTTCATCTGGGGAAATATGGTGACCAGACTAGGGCACATCAAAAGATCTGAATTTTAATCCTTTGTCTACCACATACTAGCTATGTGTCCCTATGCAAGGAGCTTCACCTCTCTGGGCTGCATTTCCTCATTTGTAAAATCAGGAGACTAGACTAGATCTTTCAGGTCCCTTAAAGACATTCTCTGAACTTGCCTTTCAGTGTTTCAATTTCCTTTTCTTTGGAATAGAAAACACAAAAACAAAACCCTTCCTTATACCTAGGAGGCAGTAGCTTGTTGTAGAAAGAGCACTGAATTGATCATCTGGAGACTTGAATTCCAGCTGTGTGACTGACTAACCAGATGTGTGAGGGTGAGCTAATCACTTCCCCACTCTGGGACCCCATTTCTTCAACTGCAAAATGAGGGGGTTAGAATAGATGATCTCTACATTTTCATCTCTAACACTGTACATTCTACCACATGGGACACCTGTGAAAATAAAAGATTTAAAATGTGATAACTCCTTTAAAAAGTTAAAAAGTCTTCTAACAATGTAATGGGTTACTGTTATTTTATAAAGTGCCTCAAATAGCTCCCTTTCAATGGTTAAGCTGTTGCTGGGCCCTGGGGACAATGTCCCAACCCCTTGATGAGAAATTGTTAAAAACCTGGTTAATTCCAGGAAACCTCACCAGCACTGATGGTAGGGAAGTGCCTCATGTCATGAAGGAGTTTGTTGACAGTTGGACTCGATCTGGAGTACAATCCATGGCGATTGATGCCCAGTTGGAACTGGACCCAGCTGGCCTCGTGTTGGAACTGTACTGGTGCCTCTGGGGAGGTCTGGTTGAGCTTCTCTCTGTATGTCTTTTGACGTCTGAAAGAGCATACTAAGACTTTTCATTGGAGGATTAAGGATCCAAATTCATGTATTTTATATTCTAAAATTTTATAAAATATAAATAGAATATTAAAAATTATATTCCATATGTATAAAATATGATATATAGAATATAATATAAATAGAATATAATGCATAGAACGTAATATAAATAGAATATAAAAAATTTTATATTCTAAAGCTGGGATGAAGGAATGAAGGTCATATAAGAACCACAAGATGAACACTGAGGGAAGCAGAGGTAGATTAATCACTAGAGTCAAAAAGGCTTTATTACTATGTGGTCATCATTGTGTTGGACACTGTGGGGCAGGAGAAAGGAAGGGAAGGGAAGGAACAGGATGAGAGAGAGATGGAGAAAGGGAGGAAGGAAGGATTTATATAGTGCTTACTATGTGCCAGGCACTGTTTTTAAGTGCTTTACAAATATTACCTATCTCATTTGATCCTCACAACGTTTCTGGGAGGTATGTGATGTTATTTTCCCCATTTTACAGTTGAGGAAATTGAGGCAGACGGAGGTTAAGAGACTTGCCCAGAATCACACAACTAAGGTGTCTGAGGCTAGATACGAACTTATGAAGTCTTCCTGACTTCAGGCCCAGTAGTACTCTATTCACTGTAGCACCTAGCTACAAGAAAACAAGAAAACAGAAAGTCTTGCCCTCAATGGGCTTACAATCAATAGTGTGCTGAAGTCAGCTTGGCTTGACTCTAGATATTGTTAAATTTTCAGTGCAAGCATTATAACTTGGAAATCAATATAGGCTACAAATCAGGGTTTGATTTATTGTTTTGTTGATTGCCTTAAGTCAACGATGAAAAAAATATTGATAATGCAAATTAGACTTAGAAGTGTGTCCATAAGTGAGTTTTTTTTCCTTTTTGGAAAGCTGGTTGGTAAACATTTACCAGCACACCCCTGCTTACAATCCATTTGGGGAGACAGGATAGTATACGCATGAAATAAACAGAGAAGAATACTATTTCATTTAAAATCAATTATAGCCTATGGTTCAGGCTATAAACCCAGGGCAAAGGGGCATCTAGGTGGCACAGTAGATAGAGTGTGGGCCCTGGTGCCTAGAGAACCTGAGTTCAAATTTGGCCTCAGATGTTTACTAACTGTGACCTTGGGCAAATTATTTAACCCTGTTTGCCTCAGTTCCTCATCTGTAAAATGAGCTGGAAATGGCAAACCACTCCAGTATCTTTGCCAAGAAAATCCCAAATGGGATCATGAAAAGTTGGGACACAATTGAAAATGATTAAACACCACCACACATAAACCCAGGGTAATGAAGGATCACTATGGAGTGGTCAGGGGAGGCTTTATGTAGGAAGAGAGGCTTTAGCTGGTTTTTGAAGCACAGAATTTTGATTGGTGGAGAGATGAGATGAGGGAAAGAGTAGGCACAACATGTTTGAGAAGTTAAGCTTGGTGTGTATTGGGAACTAGTGGGAGATATAGTTGAATAATATAGAAAAATCTGTCTTTGTTAGCAGCTACACTTTGGGAAAGTCATTTTCCTCATCTGCAAAATTAAAGTTTTCTCATCTGTAAAATATTAAGCACTGTTAAGGGGTCCCCTGAAACTTGTCCTTTTGAGTTGCCATATTTTCCATAAACACTAGACCCAAAGTGTCCAGGAGGCCCTGAATGTGTCAGGGATGAAACCGACTCCCAACCCCGAAGTCCCCAACTGACACAATTTGTTTTTAGCATCCCAAGCAGGACTCCCTGTATGTCCTTGGGAGTCAAGACAGGTGCCAGACAGTCTGTACTAGGCTTGTGCAGCTGGCCCCCGTGTTGATAAGCAGACCATCTTATCTTCATAGTCTAGCAGTGCCCATGGGAAAGGAATATGGCTCTTGTCATCACCTTGCTCCTCCCCTTGGGGGGGGACGGTTGTCCTTTTCCCACCTTCATTGCCTTTTTCCCTCTTCCATGCCACCCCCCTTTAGGTGGAGATTTGGTTTCCTCTTCCTTCCTTTGTCCTGTTGTCATAAATACACAAATTTCTGCATGGATTGTGAACTCTTTGGGTTCCACATGCACGTTCATTTCTCCTGTATTAAACCTGGTTTTCACATAAGTTTCGTGAAGTTGTGATTGCATGTTGACAAAAATCATGGGGTTTGACGAGCTCTAAGATCCCGCTAACTTTAACATAGGACTCTACGACTTCTATCCCATAGGCTAAGCCAGCACTTCTCATACTTTTTGGTCTCAGAACCCCTTTACGCTCTTAAAGATTATTGAAGAACCCAAAGAGCTTCTGTTTATTTGGTTTATCTACCAATATTTACCATAATGAAATAAAAACTGACACAGTTTTAAAAATTTGTCAATTCATTTAAAATGAACACATTATGTGTTAACACAAATAACATTTGTAACTTCATATTACATATGTGTTATTATATATAATATTTAATGAAAATAATTATACTTACCAAATTAAAAAAATTAATGAGGAGAGTGGCATAGTTTTGGATATTTTTGTAATTGTCTTTAATGTTTAACTGAATCATTCAATTTTTGGTGATATGTTATTTTGGTCAAAGTATGTAAAGAAAATTTAGCCTCATCTTGATATATAGTTGAAAAGGATAAAGTGTTTTTATAGGCAAATGCTGTTTTAGTATTATTATGAAAATAGTTTTAACCTCAGAGGTCCCTTGACATAGTCTCAAGATCCTTAGGAGCCTATATAAAGAGCTGCTGGGCTAGACAAGATGCCACGTCAGGCCACTGACTGGAAGTCTGAATAGGTGGCTGGGGCTTCTTGAGGCACGTAGACTACTTGACTGTTGTCTCTCTTCACCTTCATGGGCCATACGGTGACCAGGTTTGAGTACCCTCTGAGGTGAAAATCATCCTAATGACGGAGGGTGTTTAATTTCATAATTTGGTATTTTCAGGCGTTACCCACAGTCCTTGCATTGGATCACCAGACAGGGGTAACTGAAAGCTGAAAGACTTCTCTCTGAACAGGCTTGGGGCAAGAGAACATTTTCAGACAGGACTTGGCAGAAGCTTTTGTGACTCCAAGACTATAATCATTTACAGAATTTGGGTGAGATTCTTTTCTGCCTGCCAGGGCGTATCCCCTTTCTCTGCTTATGTTCCTCCTTTTCTGAAGCTAAGAAAGCATAAGTAGCAAATATATGTAATCCTTTTCTCTATCTTTAGCCCATCTGGGGAGAAAACTGTATTGCTTAACTGTCCAAAACATGATTGACATGTGCAGGGAGAGCAGTGACTATGTTATTGCTAGGAAAGTTCACCAGTTTCACCTAATCCTTTTCAATCTAGCTCCCAGAGTGAGATTTTCATGGACCATATTGGCATGATAGGAATGGATAGGAGTTGAAAGGCATTCAGTAATCAGATAGTAGCCTCCTGTAGAGTTAAGGTATGTAAGTAAGGCAGAAATAAAGGAATTTAGGAATGACAATGCCTGAGGCCTTCTCTGGCAAGCTACTGGCCTGGGTCAGTCGGTCAGTCAATTAAAAATTTGTTAAGCACCTACTCTGTGCCAGGCCCTTTCCTAAGCATTGGGGACACAAAGAAAGGCAATAGACAGTTCCTGCTTTTAAGCTGCTCACAATTTAAAGAGACAATATGAAAGCAGCTAGGTACAATCAACAGAGGGAAGGCACTACAATTAAGAAGGATCAGAAAAAGGTTTTAATAGAATGTAGGATTTTAGCTGGAAGAAAGCCAGGGAAGCCAGGACGTAGAGATTGGGGGGAAAACTTCCCACACTTGGAAGATCATCAGTAAAAATGCCTGGAGTCAAGGGATGGAGTCTTGTTTAAGGGACAGCCAGGAGGCCAGTGTCACTGGACCTCAGTGTAGTAGCTGGGGGTGGCAGGAGTATAAGGTATAAGAAGACTGGAAGGGTAAGGGGGATGGGACAGGTTATGAAGGGTTTGGACCTCCTGAGGAGTATACTGGAGGTGATAGGAGCTGCTGGAGTTTATTGAGAAGGAGGGACACATAGTCAAACCTGTGCTTTTTAGGAAGATCACTTTGACAACTGAGTACTAGAGAGTGGAATGGCATGGGGAAAAAACTGAGTCAGGCAGACCAACCAGCGGGCTGTCATAGCTCTAGTCCAGGGTGAGGAGATGAAGGGCTGCAGCAAGGTGGCAGTGTTAGAGGAGAGAAAGGGGAATATGCAAGAGATGTTATGAGGTAAAATTTATAGGCCTTGGTGACAGATTGGATTTAGAGGGTGAGACAGTAAGGAGAGGATGGAACCTAGGTTGTGAAAATGGCTAGCCCTATGGGGAAGGGAGAGGGGGAAAGTGCAAGGTGTGGTGTAGGGGAGGAAAGAAAAACAGGAAAAAAAATTAAAAGAAAGTTACATGATAAATTGATGATATATTTAAAAGGAATAGTAAGCTGTATGTAATAGATTTGCAGTTTCGTGTACAATCATCTTTTTTTCCCCTATTCTATCATGTCATGCAAATGTTTGTTTTATTTCTTAAGTTCAGAATAAAATAAATTAAAAAAAGAAATGGATAATTAGGAGGATAGGTCTTAATTACAAAGAAATGAGACATTCCCTAGAGCTATGATCTAAAAAAATGGACTTCTTTCCTCTATAAAGAAGAGGCCAGCCCATAATAGCAGGGAGCAAAGAGAACCTACAGATTTCAGCCTTGTTGTAGACCAGCATAGGGTAGCTTGCCTTTCTATAGCACTTTAAGGTTTGCAAAGCACTTTACAAATATTATTTCAACTGGACCCTCTCAGAAACCCTGGGAGGAAGGTCTTATTGCTATCCCCATTTTCAGCTGAGGAAATTTAGAGAGAGAGAGAGAGAGACAGAGAGAGAGGTTAAGTGAATTGCTTCAGGTCACATAGCTAGTAAGTGTCTGGGGCTGGATTTGAACTTGGGTCCTTCTGACTCATGGTCCAGTAATCTATCCATTTCAGCCTCTAGCTGACCAAATGATAGCAGTAGCAAGCAACGTCAGGGGAAGAAAGGGTTCCCATCCTGGACACAGCCTTAGGAATCTGAGTATATCTGACAGTGGTGTGATATTCTCCCACCCATGTTTCCCAGGCATGTTTCCTCCCTTTCCCACCAGTGATGTGGAGATCTATAAGTGTACCTCTACGTGTATGGGGTGGGGTTGGGAAAGGGAGTTTTCTTTCTTTCTATGCTTTTTAAGCATTTTTTGCTTTAGACTACTTATACTTTGTTGGTGTAGTAAAAGAAACATTGGTGGGTGCTCATGAGTAGTGGTTTTGAGGGGATATTTACCCATAGTGTGCCTTGGGTCTGGGATAGCTTTGAGGAGTTTGTGTCTTAGGGGGTGTCCTGGGCTATATCAATTTACATAAATTTAGGGTTTGAGAAACTGAAGAAGTTTCTCTTTCTAGAAAGTCCCAGTTAGGTTTTCTGTCCACAAACTATTCCTAAGAGTTTTCATAGAAGCAGAGATAAAACAGAAGCATGGTAAAATGAAAAAGGAAGCATCGAGGTGGCTCAGTGGATAGAGTGCTGGGGATGGAGTCAGGAAGAGTTCAAATCCGGCTTCAGACAATTCCTAGCTATGTGACACTGGCAAGTCACTTAATCCAATTTGCCTCAGTTTCTCCATCTGTAAAATGAGCTGGAGAAGGAAATGGCCAATCACTCCAATATCTTTGCCAGGGAAACCCCAAATGGAGTCATGAAGAGTCAGACATGACTGAAAACAACTGAACAACAACAGAAATGGAAAAACAAAACACCACACTGGTCTTGGGATCAGAAGAGGTAATTAGAATCCTGGTTCTGATGCTGACTACTTGTGAGTCAACCTCTCTAAGGCTAAGTGAAAGTTGCTTTGGCTACTCTAAACTTCTTTTCTCCTCAACCCTCCTACACCCTCTTCTCCAAGTTGTCCCTACCCACCACCCTCCAGCTGAGTACTTTACTGAAAAACCAAGGCCATCTTCCATGAACACTCTTTCTATACACCTTCTATACATCTCAGAATCACCGACATTTCCCCTTTCCCCTCCTTACTAAGGCCAGCCCCTCAGTAATGATCCTTCCAGTCTTCTCCAGCAGAGTACTCCCACAATCATGACCTCTTTCTTCTAGTCACTTGTGCAGCCATCTTCCTAGCTCTGGCCCTCATCGATGTTCACCTGAGCTATTCTAATAGCTTACTAACTGCTCTCCTTTACTCAAGTTTCTCTGCAGTTCAGTCTCTCTTTCACATAGCTGCCAAAGTGAACACAAGCTAAAACACAAGTCAGACCGTTTCCTCTTCAACCCCTCTCAAAAGTGAAGGCAGCAGAAGCAGGCACTGTGGAGTGCTTAGACCTTGATCAGGCATAGAAGGCACCAAGGTCATACACTGCATCACCAGTCCCCTTGGGATTTTGTTCTGCCGCTTTGACGCTGGAAGAGAGAGTGAGGCTGACAACTTTGTGCGGCTCTGCTTCTGCAGCTCTCCTTATGAGAAAGGAGCTTCATTCTGGATATTTTTATACCTAGAGCCTAGCACAGTATGTGACTGGTGCATAGTACCAGTAGGTACTTAATAAGTTCGTTGAATTGAACTGAATTTAAACAACATCGGGGCAGCATGGAAAGGGTCTCTTTCTGGTGACTGACTGTCACTATCCTTAACATCCTAACAATTTAAAGAATGAGGTAACTGTGGCATGGAATTTGCACATTTTAGATCACACTGAGTAGAGCAAGAACCAATTAGGTGTGGTTGTCATGGAGACTACAGACCAGGAAGCTGATGACATCTCAAAAAAGACTGCTCTTCTAGGTAATAACAAAGTAACTATTCTTTTAGGGAAAAGCAGAATCCTTTAGGACCATCCTATATTTGAAAGCAGCATTTTTGTCTGGCATTTTTAAAGCCGTTGAATGTGGCCATTAGTGCTCTTTGGCATCTTCAAATCAGGGACCAATCAAAGGACCTTAGGATCCAAAAGGCCTTGTAGTCTGACTTCTGACTGCATTATGCAACTGAAGCTACTCTCTCCACAGTTAATAGTGATGTTTTAATTGCCAAGCTCGCTGGCCTTCTCTTAGTCTTCATCCTCTATGTCTTCTCTGCATCATGACAATTTTGATTGTCCTCTCTTCTGGGAGATCAATGCACTAGATCTTCATTTCTGCTTCGTGGAATTCTTCTTTTCCTGAAAGAGTTAGCCCAAGTGCCATCTCCTATGAGGCTTTTTCCAATTTTCTCAGCCTCTTCTCCCTACCCCCGTACAAAAAAGCTGCCTTGCATGTGTTTTATATCTACTTATGTGTTATTTCTCCTTATAGAATGTAAGCTCTTTCTGGGTAGGGACCATTTAATTTTATTCTTTGTGTCACCCAGCACAGTATCAAACACATAGTAGGTGCTAAATCGTTTTTGATTAATTAGAATCCAGCTGAACCCTCTGTGAGTTCTCTTAGAACAGACAGTAAGCTGCAGCCAAGTTAATGAGGCTCTTCAGAAAACTGCTATTTTAAATTCTGCTCCTGTTCAGACAGGACCATGCATGGCAGGTGAATGAATGTGAGGGTGGGGTAGGAGCAAAGGGGTTGGGCACTTTGGATGTTCTAGGCAACTGTTTGTTCCTCCTTTGTTCTTTAGATGTGGGAAAATGAGAACATCTGGAAGGTGCTAAAAGAAATACTCTTTTTTCTTCTTGAATCCATGGGGGGCAGAAATAGTTTGGGAGTGGGTAGTATTAATTAGCCAGGTGCTGGGAGTGCTTCAAGGAGAGGAAGTGAACTGTGAGTGATTCAGAGGACTGAAAGAGGATTAGGAAGCACTGAGGGATTAAGAAATCCTCCCAGCCCTCTTCTTCATTTACCACAGAGCTTTAGATAAGGGCCTGAAAAACATCATTTTGCTCAGCTATTAAGTGGGAACAACATGACTAGTACGTGTTCAAAGGCAGGAATGGAGAGAAAGGACATTGTAAAGGGGGGAAAACCCAGCTATTGAAATGTCAAACTTACTTCTAGGCCAGTACCTCTAGAGCTCAGAAACCCTTCTTTCTATTGGTTCATCCATATTGAATGTTATTTACACAATATTGTAAAGTCATTATGCATGAAGAATGAATTGTTTTGCTTTTTTTTGGAAAAACAATCAATGTTTTAATATTCAGCAACTTAAAGACAAATGTGAGTGTAGGCTAAAGATCATAGATCAGCTAAATGACAGAGGCCAAAGGTGTGTAGACTATTTAGAATACACACACACACAAACACACACACACAGAGTATGTGTGTGTGTGTGTGTGTGTGTGTATATATATATATACATATATATATATATACATATATATATGTATATGTATATATTTCCTTTTTTTTTACCAACTTCTCACCATAGGACAATTCTTTTTGATAAAGAGACTAATAAAAGTCAATGTAAAACAGACTGATAGACTAACCATGTTTAATGGCTTAGGCAACATTTTGTACCTGTAGTGTTCTATGTCTCCTTTGAGAGAAGGAAACCATGATCCATTATCAGTCCTTTGGAACCAAAATTAGCCATTAAATTAACAAAAGCTCTGATGTCTTTTAGGACTGCTTTCCTTTGAATTACTATGGTTCTTGTGTATATAATAGGAAGCAAGGCCAATGAGAACCCAGTCCTTTTTGGGTAATATGCTCTGCCTGCCACAGTATCTATGTGAAAGTTTTGTGAGCCTGACTCCAGAAATGTGCAATGGAAGGGACCTTTTCTTCCCCACTTAATGTTCTCCTTTTCCTGTCTGATTACTGCATGGTGAGGAAAAGCATTTTAATTGGCTGCTAAATGGAACCCAGTGTGATTAAGAAATCTGGAATGGATGAACTCTCTCTTTCCTGGTGGTGATCAAAGAAAGAACTGTTGTAGGCCTCTCAGAGCAATGGTAGCAGCAGCAGTGACTGCTTTATCTCCCCCACCTGGTAGCTAGAAATTTTGTAGCTGCTCTTTGAGTAAGTCATTGATATTAATGAGATAGAAAACCTTTCAGAGATTTGGCTCTCTATACTTCAAGACTCATGTGGTAGAGTTTCAAGCTTGAACTTGCCACAACTGCCTGACTCTAACAGGGGAAAAAACTAACAAACACAAAATACCATTATAAAGGGGAAATAATAAGAGATCCTAGAATAATGTCACAGAGTATGTATAGTGGGAAGGGCACTCGAGAGCCATTTTCTTTGAATTTTGGTTGTGGGTAAAGTTTAACAATTTGGGACCAAGTCTTAGCATAGACATAGACATTTCCAGCTACCATCTCGGGGCATATAGGGCCAAACTGACATGGTATTCTAGGACTTCAGACTTTGAGGATAATCTTGTCTAATGTGTTCATGTTGTTGTCAAGGCATTTTTCAGTCTTGTCTGACTCTTTTTGACCCCATTTGGGGTTTTCTTGGCAGAGATACTAGAGTGGTTTGTCATTTCCTTTTCCAGCTCATTTTGCAAATGAGGAAACTGAGGCAAAGAAGGTTAAGTGATTTGTCCAGGGTCACACACCTAGTAAGTGTTTGAGGCCAGATTTAACTCATGAACCTGAGTCTTCCTGACTCCAGGCCCAGTGCTCTATCTACAGGGGCACCTAGATGTCCTTCATAAAATGACACAAAATCATAGAATCAGAAGCGAGAGAAACCTCACAGGTTATCTAGTCCAACAAGTAACACAATAAGAGTTCTCTATAACAATTGTGTCAATCTTTGTGAGCCATATACTGATTTAGAAAAATCACAAATTAACATTATCTATGTTATCTTGTATTTTTATTTTGTGAGACATTTCCCAATTTTTTATGAGCACTCTGCTCTACAATCACTTTCACAAGTTTTCATCCTCCACTTAACTTCAAGCAATGGGTAGCCTACTACCTCCCAATAAAGCTCATTATATGTTTGGACAGCTTTAATATAGACATATCCAAGAAGATATACTCATTAGGAAATACATTAATGCTTACTTTGCTTCTGTTTTCTCTTTGATGATGATCGTTGGACTAGAAAGGACAGAACACAAATGGCTAACAAGAGGTTGATGCTCAAGACATTTAGGGAGATAATGAGAGAATACCTGTCTGCTACTGACGAGTTTAATCACCACGCCCAAAGGAATACATCCTGGAGTACTGAAAAAAAAGTGGATATGACTTTGAATTATTGGCCTTGTTCTTTGAACGTTAGAGAAGAGAAGAGGTGCCATAAGGCAGGAAAAAGGAAGAGAGTGGGCTATTCAAACTGTAAGGCCAATGACCTTGACTTCAATTCCTAGCGACTTTCTCAAATGTATTATTAAAAGGATAGTTGGTGAACATCAAGAACAGGTTATGCTTCCATGAACCATTACAAAGTGAAGTGAGCAGAACCAGGAGAACATTGTACATAGTAACAGCAATTTTGTACGATGAACAACGGTGAATGACTTGACTATTCTCAGCAGTATGATCATCTAAGGCAATCCCAAAGGACTCATAATGAAAAATGCTATCCACCTCCAGAGAAAGAACTTATGTCTGAATACAGACTGAAGCATACTCTCTTTCTTTCTTTCTTTCTTTCTTTCTTTCTTTCTTTCTTTCTTTCTTTCTTTCTTTCTTTCTTTCTTTCTTTCTTTCTTTCTTTCTTCCTTCCTTCCTTCCTTCCTTCCTTCCTTCCTTCCTTCCTTCCTTCCTTCTCCTTCCTTCCTTCCTTTTCCTTCTTTCCTTCCTTCCTTCATTCCTTCCTTCCTTCCTTCCTTCCTTCCTTCCTTCCTTCCTTCCTTCCTTCCTTCCTTCTTTTCTTCTTTGCACAAAATAACTAATATGGAAATGTTTTACATGATTGCACATGTATAACCGGTATCAGATTGCTTACTCTCTCAAGGAGTGGGGAGGTGAGAGAGAAAGGAATCTAATTTGTAACTAAAAACTTAAAAACAACAAATGGCAAAATTTGTTTTTACATGTAATAGGGGGAAAACACAATATTAAAACATGTAAAAAAGAACAGGTTATGACAGACTAACCTAATTTCTTTTTTCTTGCAGATAGATCTATTGCACTCTATTATCCTGGTAGATGAGGGGAATAATATAGATATAATTTTTCTAGATTTTAGTGTTGATGTAATCACAGAAAATAAGTGGGATTATAGCAAAGTCATTAGTCTAACGAAGTACAAAGAAATGTCTTACTAACTGTTATTCTTTTATAACATGTGGAAAAATTTCTTTGATTAGGTTAGAAGGGCAGATGGCCATTGGTTTTGAAAAGGTCAGCCACACCCCACTAGAGGTCCTTTAAAAAGCTAAGACTGCCAGGCACTGAAGACAGTTAGAAGTTGTCAGAGAGTTCATGGCATTCAAGGCAGGAAATAGCTCTGTGGAGTGTGATCCCCATGTCTCTCCCAGAGGGCAGGAATGGGGATAGAGGGGGGAGGTTTTTCTCTTTCCCCATGGCCCATTGAGTCTTGCAAAAGAGCAGAGGCAAAAGAGCTTGCTTATACCTAGCAGAGAGACTTTTGCAGAACTGAGCAGACTGGACTATCAAATAGTTCAGAGAATTCGAGGTGTCCACCAGAGGGCTCAGAGACATGTACCCTTTAGGTAGTGACAGCATTCAAGATAGGAAGCAACTTCAAGGAATTTGACTATGGAAGGCAAAGAACAGAGACAATTGTGGATTCATGGGGGAAAATACCCTAACAGTTGAGAGCTGATCAGCAAGGGATAGACCCTGGGAGCCCAAGTGAATGGCCTTCCCAGCAGAGGTGCTTGTGTCCATAGCAGGAAGCATGGTGAGGATTCCATGAGAAGAGGAAGGAATTGGGGCTCTATAGTACTGGAGGTGTGAGTTACCTTAGCCAAAGGTGCTTGCTACACATATTCCTTATTACCAGTGTACTTTAAATTGGAGTCCACTTTTCTTGCTGATACTGTGCGTTTCAGCGAGAAAGTATGCCCTACATTGATGGAAGAAAAGTTTTACAACTATGTTCTTACTAAACCGTCTTAGTAAAGTCTTTGCTTTGAGCTAATTGTGCCTAATGACTAACTATCAAGGTGAAACTCTAGTTATGTAAGCTCATGAGCTATAGGGCTAGCAGTGTAGACCCACAGAGTACCCTTGACCCTGGGTTAGTCACCTTTTCTGGACATTCAAGCTGTAATTCTGAGGGCTGAATTGGGAAGGTAAACTAGAAGGGGCACTACATTAGCAAAGTATTTGACAAACTCTTTCATATTATTTCTATGGAAAAGATCGAAGGATGCAGGCTAGTCATTTAGGTGGATTCAGAACTGGTTGACTAGCCAGACCCAGAGAATGGTCATTAATGGTTTGATATTAACTTGGAGAATGGTTTCTAGTGGAGTTCTGAGGTCATCTGAGCTTAGTACTCTCCACTCTAACATTTTTATCTTTGACTTGGATAAAGAGATGAAAGGCAAGTTTATCACATGTAAAAATAACACAAATCTGTTAGCAAACATACTGAGTGACAAGATCCGAAGAGATCTTGGCTTGGGCTGAATTTAGTATGATGAAATTGAACAGAGATAAAATTCTTACACTTGAGTTTCAAATATCAAATCGACAAATACAAGATTGCAGAAGTATGGCTAGATAACAGTTCATCTGAAAAAGATTGGAGGGTTTTAGTGGAATGTAAGCTCAATATAGATGGGCAGTTTAATATGGTAAAAGTTAATTACATTTTACCTCTGGATTGAGAGACGCATAACATTCAGGACTAGAGAGGTAATAGTTTTGCCATACTCAGCCCTGGTCGTGCAACACATGGAGTATTGTGTGCAGTTATAGGCATCAAATTTAGGAAGGACATTGACAAATTAAGATCCAGAACATCCAGAAAAGGGCAACCAAGATAGTGAAAGGCTCTTAAGACCATGTCACATGAGAACAGTTCAAAGAAACTGGATATATTTAGCCTGGAAAAGAGATGCAGGGTTGGATGTGAGAGCTGTCTTTAAATATCTGAATGGCTGTCATGTGGAAGATGGATTAAATGTATTGTTCTTAGCCCCAGAAGACAGAAATAGGTGAAATAGATGGAAGTCAAGAGTAAGTAGATTTAGGTTCACTTTTTTAAAAGTAGAATGTCCTGAAGTAGGTTCCTCCTTACTGGAGGTCTTCTGGAAGAAGCTTGATGATCTCATGAGAGCATAGATTGTAGAGGGGATTCTTGTTCAGGTACCAGTTGGACTAGATGGTCTCAGAATCCCTTTCCAACACTAATATTTTGTGTGCCTTAATTGTTAGGAAGTTTTCCCTTACATTAGACATAAATCTGCTAATCTTTCTAATTTTTTCCAGTCCTATCCTCTGGGAACAGCAGAACAAACATCCCTCTTCAACGTGAGATTCCTTCACATATTTCAAGACAAGCATCATATCTTACCTAGAGTTTTTCTTTCCCAGGTTGAGAATTTCTATTTGCTTTCAGTCATCCTTATAAGGTATGGTCTTAGGGCTATTCACTAGGCTGGGTGTACAAGGCTTCTCCTAAAGTATTGTGCCCAGAACTAAACAGAATACTCTAGGAATGATCTGGCCATGGCAGCATATAATGGCACCAACACCTCCCTTATTCTGATGACTATTCCTCTCTTGTACGTAACCTAAGACTTTCATGTTATGCACATTGTTAACTCATGTTGTAGCCACAGACCACTATAACTCCTTAGAACTCCTACCTAACCACAATTCCCCCGTCCTGTATTTGCAAAGTTATTTTGCATTAAGCACAGCAATTTCATATACAGTATATGGATTCACCCCTCATTGGAGTTGAAGCAGAATCATTCTGAAAGTCAAAACTAACTGAAAACAAATTTCAGCTTTCCAGCTGTGGAGTAGGTAGTGGAGACAAAACATTGCACTGTACATGGAATCATAAGTCAGCAGGAGTATTTGCTGACTGTTCAGTGCTTCCCACCTTGCACATTAAGGGGCCCATTATGTAAAATATTGCATATACTCGCAGACATGGTTGATGTCTTCAGCAGTTTTGCTGAACTGCTCCCCCCTTCCTTTTTTAATCTTTGTTAAATGGGATGTCTTACTGAGTAAGGGAAGGAAGAAGAGATATAATTGGAGGTGAATGTGATATAAAAATGAAAAGTATTTTAAAAAAGAATATAACACACATGTAACATGCATCTCCCTCCCTTCACTGCAGAGGTGGAGGATTATAGGTGTGAAAGGCTGCATATACTGTCAGATACATGCAGTGTGTTTGTTGGTCTTGATGAAATGTTTTTTCCTCTCTTTCTTTTAAAGTCTTGTAACAAGGTATGGCTCGCTGGGTAAAGGAGTGAGAAGGAATATATTTGGAACAGAATGATGTTTTTTAAGAAGTCAGCACTAAAAAAAGAGAAGAGACTGCACACTGATTTTTTTTACTCGTGTTTAACCTATACTTTAATATTTCAAGGATCTGTAATTTCATAGGTAGGGCCACTCCCTTTACCAATGCAATGTATTTGTGGTGTCAGGGAACCTGACTCACTAATCTTGTGCAGCGTCTGGTTCAACTCAGCCTTATTATTGTTATCATCCTCAGGATGGAGTCAAAAACACTGTACCCCTTGCAGATATGCACACAATGGAGGATGGAGTGAGCTTGTGAAAAGTATTGTTGAAGGCAGAGCCATAAATAGGGATTCTTGCTTCTGGGGCAAATCTGGGGAAGCCTGGTCATGATGTTCAATGTTCACTCCTATCAATAGATTAGAGAAATCAGTCTTGGGAGCTGAAAAGGTTGAGGAACTGAGAAGCCAGGATATATGAAAGGGGTGGGGATTGGGGTGGAGAAGACTGCTACTGAACTTATTAATGAGAAAGGAGAATTGCCTGGAAGTCCAGGGATAACAACAATAAAGAACTGGATGGATTGAAGTGAACTTTAGAGGAGAGATGGTTGTGATGTTGGCAGAAAAAAGGTCTGAAAGTGGCAATAGGAAGCAAAGGGTCTGTCGTTATTGATGTCCTCTGTGGAGCCAATGAGAGAGAAATGGTGGCCAGCTATGGAGAGGATACCAAGATACATGATGCTTTCAGGAGAAAGCTAGGTTTCAGTGAACATCAGAAGGTAAGAAAGGTGAAAGGAAGAGATCTAGGATGAAGGGGAATTTGTTAACAATAGAGAGGGTGCCAAAAGCACAATGGAAAGCTAGGGGGGAAGAGAAAGAGGGAGATGAATGAGGTCTAGAGCTTAGTTTTCTATGGGGGGATGGGTGCAGGCAGAATTCCTTCTTTTTTCTTTTGATCATCCTGAGTGTACAAGTGGGCAGCATAGGCAGAACATTTTGCCATCCACTATAATAGGCAGAGGGCAGTTAGGTGGTACAATGGATTGTTGTTGTTGTTCCTCCTTTGCTCCCAAAGAGGACCAATGATGTCCGGCAGGTGATAGCTTCACTTGTAAGTGAATTGGATTTAAGTGAGGCAGAGTTGTGCAAAGTCATCAGCCTCACTCTCTCCTCCAGAGTCATCTGAGTCCAGAGGCAAGACATAGGTAAGGATGGCTGGCAATGGCCCTGGATACAGTGGGAGAACTTGGCCTTTTTAAGCTAGGATATTTCCCAGGTCTCAGTTTGTCTGAGGCAATGCCCATTCAGTGATTAAGGCTAGGTAAGAAAGAGGCAAAATATGGCCCAGTTTGCCTTCACAAAAAATCTGGGGTGATGGATAGAGTGCCAGGCCTAGAGGAAGGAAGACCTGAGTTCAAATCCAGCCTTACACACTTACTAATTGTGTGACTCTGGTTGTAAAGAAGAATTATAACCAATGGAATGTATCATAAGAAAGAAGCAACAAAACCAAAAAAGAAGAGAAAAAAAGAGAGCAAATAGTTTGCCTCAATCTGCATTGAGGCTCCGTGATTCTTTCTCTGGATGTGGATAGCTTTTTCCATCATGAGTCCTTTGGAGCTGTCTTTGAACCTTGTATTGCTGAGAGAAGCCAAGTCTATGGAAGTTTAATTATGTGACTCTGGGCAAGTCACTCGACCCTGTTTGCCTCAGTTTCCTCATCTGCAAAATGATCTGGAGAAACAAATGGCAAATCCAGTATCTTTGCCATGAAAACCCCAGA
Source organism: Trichosurus vulpecula (assembly GCF_011100635.1). Classification (NCBI taxonomy): domain Eukaryota; kingdom Metazoa; phylum Chordata; class Mammalia; order Diprotodontia; family Phalangeridae; genus Trichosurus; species Trichosurus vulpecula. The sequence continues at coordinate 208,900,352 of NC_050576.1, read as the reverse complement.
AGGGGTCATGAAGAATTGGACAGGACTGAAAGATGACTAATTAATAACAACAGCAACAGTAGGTAGGCCTGCCTGGGACATGATTATAATTTCACCACGTCCAGGAGCTTGGGAAAGTCGGGGCTAGGCAGCTAGTGCTCTGTGGGAGGTTGGGGGAAGAAGAGGAAGTGAGTCCTCCTCCAAGCCTCTAAACTTGCTGGCAGTGCTAGTTCTGGCTTTGATTATACGAAAATGATGTAACAGAGTGAATATGTGTTTATAGAAAATGGTTGACATCCAGTCTATTACTGGCTAGGCTGAGATGCAGGGATCAAATGAGGTGTGCTTTTGCAAACTTTAAAGCAGTATCCAGGGGTTCTTAACTTCTCTCTCTCTCTCTCTCTCTCTCTCTCTCTCTCTCTGAGTGTGTGTGTGCGTGTGATGGACCCCTTTGTTTGTCTGGTGAAGCCTATGGACCCCTTCTCAGAATAATGTTTTTAAGTGCATATAAGAAAATATATAAAATATATCAATTACACTGAAACAGTTATCATAATGCTAAAAAAAATAGTTCGTGGACCCAAGGTTAAGAACCCTTGGAATATACAAATGTGAGCATATACAATTGTTACCCTTATTATCAGCATCTTCTGTACCGAGATAAACCTTGACAAATATGCTCTTATGCTCTAGTGAGAATGGATGGAGGGGCAAATTGCACAACAAACCATACCTTCAGCAAACAGGGCTGAATCTATGTGAAATTTGCCAGTGTCATCACAAATAGGAGGTCACAGAATGCTGACGGGGCACCTCCCTGTCTGCTTCTAGCCCAAGGAGCTTAACAACACATTTCTAATTTCAGTTCTTTCAATCCCTCCCACCACTTGGCCTTTTCTCTTTGTGCCCTTGAGAACTGAGGCTCAAATGACCACAGGGGAAAAGGGAATCATCTTCCTGGGCTTAGCAGGTGACTCTGCCCTCATGGTCACTAAGCTTCCCTTCTCACCCTAGATTTCCTTATTTATTGTCAAAGCACATGGTATATAGTGACTAAAAAGCTGTCCTAAAAGTCAGGAAGACCTAGGGGCAAGTCTTGCCTGACACTATAGCAACAATGCTGCTTGCAGCTGCTGTGGAGGTGTAAGACCAACAACACCAGCACACAGCAGGGCTGCTAGCACAGGTTCTTTGATCTGCTTTTTTTTTTTTTTTTTTTTGCTTTTTTGGCAGGGCAATTGGGGTTAAGTGACTTGCCCAAGGCCACACAGCTAGTACATGTGTCAAGTGTCTGAGGCTGGATTTGAACTCAGGTCCTCCTGACTCCAGGGCCGGTGCTCTACTGACTGCGCCACCTAGCTGCCCCCTGATCTGCTTTTCTAAGGAAAGCAACTTTAAGGGGTTAACAATTTTACTTTAGTTAAACATACATTTATCATTCACTTAGTTCAGGGGAAAAAGTCAGCACCCTGAACTTCAGAGAAAACACAAACAGAAATTATATAAACAGAGCAAATAACACAAATCAGCAGACAGGGTTTCTGTCTGTCCATAGCAATACATACATGGTTACCAGAGAGAGAAGCACCAACATCTGGGTTTTCAAAGCTGGGGGGGGGACTCCTTAATGACTTCCCAGAGTCTTGTCTGGCCAAATCACATGCTTTTCCAATGAGTGAGCCCCAAAGCAAAATGCTAACCTCAGAGTATATACACACTTCTTCAGGGTCAGACCACAGAGGGTGTCACAACCATGTGACTCAAACTCATGTGACTTAGGCTTTCTTGTGACTTAAGCAGGTCATCAAAGACTCTTGACTAATCAAAGACTCTTGATTCAAACAAAGGCAAATCTCAATCAAAGGCACTTGATTACCTTAGTGTTGAGAAGAACTACAATTCCAAAAGAAAAAAAAAGAGCAAAACAAAAAGTCTCACTTTGCTTGCTTGATAAGTTTCAAGACATTTGAATAGATGAGACCCAGAGGTAGAATTAAGTGGGATGTTAGTCTCAAAAGGGAATGTAAAGGGATTTATTCCATTTTAAAGATAAGAAAATTGAAACCCAGAGGCAACAAATGACTTGCCAAAGTCAAACAGCTAATTACTAAAGATCAATTAATTTCCAGATGTAATGGCCTTTTCCCAATCCTCATTCTTCATGGGCTCAATACTGCATTTGACATTGTGAACCTCTCACTTTCATTTCCTAGATTTATTCTCTTCTCTCTTTGTTTTTGTGACATTGTTATCTCCCCCATTAGAATGTATGTTTCTTGAAGGCAGGGACTATTTCATTTTCTTCTTTATATCCCTAGTGCTTAGGACAATGCTCGGCACATAGTAGGTACCTGATAAATGTTTGTTGTTTCACAGATTGATAATGGCTCAGCCAGAACTAGAACCTAGGTATTACGCCTCCAGTCCAGTGTTTTTTGCTTTTTTTTTTTTTTTACTGGTGACCTAGTACTTCTCCTAATTGACTTCAATAGAGTATTAGAACTGCAAGGACCTTCTCTCTCTTCTATATCATCTCATTTTACAAATGAAGAAATTCAGGTTAAGGGGGAGAGAGCAAAAGGTCTTAATGATTATCAAGTCTTAGGTAGTCAAAGGTTGGCTACATATGATTTTTTTAAAACCTGATAAAATATGAATCTCTTTCACAATTGAAAGCTTATTTAGCAGTCATTATAGTTTGACAGTAGTTAGTTTGGCTACTTTAAGAGGATGGTATTCAAGTTCCAAGACTCATGATGGAAAAACCTGTGCACATCCAGAGAAAGAATTATGGAGTCTGAATGCAGATCAAGGCAAACTATTTGCCCTCTTTTTTTTTTCTTCTTTTTTGGTTTCATTTCTTCTTTCCCACAATTCATTCCATTGGTTAGAATTCTTCTTTACAACTGGACTATTATGTAAATAAATTCAGTGTGAAGGTATATGTAGAACCTACATTGGATTACATGCCGTCTTATGGCGGGGAGTGGGGAGGAGAGGGAGGGAGAGAAAATTTGGAACCCTAAAACTTGTGGAACTGAGTGTTGTAAACTAAAAATAAAAAAGAAATTTATTTTTTTAAAAAAGAGGATAGTATTCAAAGTAAGGGAGGCAACAGTCCTAGTAGAATTTGTCCTGGTCAGGCCATACCTGGAGTATTGTATTCAGTTCTGGGAAAGGCACTGACAAGCTAAAAGAAATCCGGGGAAAGGCAACCAGAACTATGGCAGGATTCTTTAATATGAAGATTAGCTGAAAGAAATGGAGGCCTTCAGGAAAGAAGGCCTTGAAAAATCATGCTTTCAAGAATGTGAAAGCCTGTCAAATGGCACAGTGATTAGTGTTGTGAACATGCCCCCACAATGCAAAACTAGGGACTAACGGTGGAAGTTTGAGAGGAAAATTTTGGAGCAATATATGGAGGCATGTTCTTTCTTTTTAAAAATAATATTTTACTTTTCACCCAATTACATGTAAAAACAATTTTAACATTAGTTGTTTTTTTGTTTGTTTTGAGTCCAAATTCTATCCCTGCCTCCTTCCCTCCATGAGACAGTAAGCAATCTGATTTAGATTATAATATGCAATCATGCAAAACAGGAAACATTTTCTAATAATTATAGCTGTCCAAGGTAGTGAATTCTTCATCAATGGAGGTATTCAAGTTGAGGCTGCATAACTAGATATATTGTAGAATGGATTCCTACAAATATCAAAAGTTGGACTAGATAAATTCTGAAGCCCCTTCCAACCGTGAATTACTATGAATATATATGTATCTATATCTATATGACACACACACACACACACACACATCTTGCTTAAATTCATACAATCAGAAAATGTCAGATTTGATAAAAAGTCACAAAATCAATAGTGGAACTGGGTCTGAAATAGGCAGGAAACTTCATCAAAATTATAAGAATAAGAGCCATTTCCCAATTGATAATAATGGTCAAAATATATGAATAGCAGTTTCTGAGGAAGAAATCCAAGTTATCAAAAGCCATGTGAAAAAGTGCTCTAAATCACTAATAATTAGAAAAATGCAAATTAAAACAACTCTGAGTCAATACCTCATACCCATCAGATTAGGCAAGAGGTCAAAAAAAGGAAAATGCTGGAGGAGTTGTGAGAAAACATGTACTTTAATATATTCTTGGTGAAGCTGTGAACTAGTCTGGCCATTTTGGAAAGCTATACCATAAAGAGATCAAAGAAAGAGGAAAAGGAGCCATATGTACAAAAATGTTTATAGCAGCTTTTATTGTGTTAGCAAAGGCCTGAAACTGTGAAGATGCCCATCAATTGGGGAATGGCTAAACAACTTATGATATATTAATGTGATTGAAAATATTTTTTGGTAAAAACTGATGCAAGAGTTAGTTTCAGAAAAACCTGGGAAGACTTGTATGAACTGATGTATAGTGAAGTGAGTTTATACTAAAAACAATATTGTAAAGATAGTCAACTTTGAAAGACAGTATCTCTGATCAACCAGACGACCAACCATGATTCCAGTGGACTCATGAGGGACTATGTTATCCACCTCCAAATAGAAAACTGATGGACTCAAAGTTCAGACTGACGTATCCTATTTTTATTTCTTTTTTCTTTTCTTTCCTTTCCTTTCCTTTCCTTTCCTTTCCTTTCCTTTCCTTTCCTTTCCTTTCCCCTTTCCTTTCCCCTTTCCTTTCCCCTTTCCTTTCCCCTTTCCTTTCCCCTTTCCTTTCCCCTTTCCTTTCCCCTTTCCTTTCCCCTTTCCTTTCCCCTTTCCTTTCCCCTTTCCTTTCCTTTCCTTTCCTTTCCTTTCCTTTCTTTCTTCCTTCCTTCCTTCCTTCCTTCCTTCCTTCCTTCCTTCCTTCCTTCCTTCCTTCCTTTTTGAGGGCACAGCAGAAATTTATTTTGTACGACTATACATATTTGTAATGGGTTTTGTTTTTCTTGCCCTGCCAATGGAGAAGGGGGGAAAAGGGAGAGAGAGAATTTGGAAATGAAAATAAAATAAAACTGAAATAAAAAAATTTTAAATAGTGGAACTGGAAAGTTCGAGTCCCACAGCATTTGGTTCTTTAACTGATAAATGGTAATTCCTTAATTGTTTGATTAAGTTGCCTAAACTCTCTCCCCCACTTTTTTGCCACACCATATCAGATTTTAATAATGGGTACTGTTTGTATTATTTATATTATTTATACTGGGTAGATAGATGTCCTAGGAAAAGTCCTGGGATCTTCAGAAAAATGGCCTAAAATTTTTAGGCATGGTTCAAAGAGCCACATGCAAATATAGGTGCTTAATCCTGACTGGCAAAGAAGACAATGGAAACACCCATGCTTATTTCTTGATTCAAGTCAATTGAACATTAGTAGCAAATAACATAGAAGTCTGTTTGGATAGACAGCTAGGTGGTATGGTGCATAGCTAGTAAGTATCTTGAGGCTAGATTTGAGCTCAAGTCTTCATGACTCCAAATCCAGCACTTTATGTACTCAGCCTCTGTTTCCTCATTTATAAAGTGGAGATAATAATAGTTCCTATCAGGGAGGGAGGGGGTAGGGGGTGGGGCGGGGAAGAAAATCTGGAACTCAAAATCATGCAGAACTGAGTGTTGTAAACTAAAAATAATAAATCTTAATTAAAAAAATAGTTCCTGTCTCAGGTGTTGTTGAAGGGGTTAAATTAGATAACACAGGTGAAGTGCTTCACAAACTTTAAAGTGCTAAATAATCATCATTGTCGTCATCATTATATTTACAACCTCCTTCTAGATCTTCTACATAGTAATAACCAAAATTGTGCTCCAGTAATTTTTGAAGAGGATAAATTTGGCTTGATTGTTTGACTGTCAGATTTATACCACCCCAGCAAGTGTATTGACGATTGACAAAACACAAAAAAATCAGGCTTGATTTGCAAATATAACAATATTTACTGATTAATCTAAATGTCTTTGTTTGGGTTTTCTTCACTAGCAAACTCATTGCATAAAACCAGAAAACAAGCAAATATATAAAGAGGAGCCATAAACCTATATATATTTGTTACAAGGATTTTTTTTCAGTGTGTGTGTGTGGGGGGGGGTAGGTAGAAGAAAAATACCTGATAATTAAGAAATAAAATAAAATTTCAGTAAAAGAACAAAATTGCAGTAGAAAAAAAGAGTAGCTATATGTTTGAGCTTCCTCTTAGCTTCTGTTACTAAAGTTAATACCAGAAAGGTTTGGTTGTCCTATGACCTTTGCCCCCCTTACTCATCAATCAGTCCATAAGTTTTCCCTATCTTATCACTCCTATCTTTTCCATTCATATTATCACCAGCCTAGTTCAAATCCTCATTACTTCTCTTCTGGATTATTGTAATAGTATTTTAACTGGTTGCATTTATTCAAAACTTACTGAGTCTAAGGCTGCGTACAGGAAGCTGGAGGAGTTACAACACTGAGTAAGTCAAAGGTCCTGCCTTTGAGAAGCTCATAGTATAATGGGGAAGATAAGACATGTATAGATGGATATAACAAAATTGGAATATGACAAGCACATATGAGGGATAGGAAGGCTCTGAGATCAGAAGAGGCACTAAAATGTCAAGAAGCAGTAACTCTTGGATAAACCCACAACAGGATAATCTGTCCCTTATTACCCATCTTCCTCCCTCCTGACCTTAACTCACCTCTTCTCAACTTTCCTATTTCTATTGACAGTACTACTGCTGCCATCCTCTGAGTCACTCAGCCCTGAAGCATTTGAGACACCATTGACTCTTCCTTCTTCCTCACTACCCCTCCCCCCAAGACATCCAATCAATCTTGAAGCTCTATTGATTTTATCTCCACGGTCTGTCTCTCCCTGCTCCCATCTCTGCTCACAGTGTCACCACCCTGTGTTACTGGTTGTCCCCACCTCCAGCCTGGGGTATCATAATAGTCTCATAAATGATCTCCCATTTTCTAGTCTTTTCCCTCTACCAATCATTCCTATACACGGCTTCCAAATCATCTTTCTAATGCACACATCCGATCATGTGATCCCTCTGCTTATAAATCTTCAGCAGCTCCTCGTTGCCCATAGCATAAACAATAACCCAATTATACAGTCTCTTCAGTTAGCATGTAGGATCCTCTGCTGTTTGGTTCCAAGCTTCCTTCCAGATCTAATTTGGTACTGTTATCCTTTTAAACTCTAGCTTGCGAGGTACAGCAGTCCCATAATGCATAGCAAAGGATGTTTTGGAACAGACTCTAGGAAGGCTGTATGAAGATAACTGGGATTATGCTGGGAGAGGAATGCCAAAAGGAGGAAGCCATGACCCAGGCTGGAGGGTTGGGTTGTCTTCATTCTGAGCTCAGATGTGGGCTTTGCAGGATCGAACACTTAGCATGAGGTTTTTGCGTCTCTGCTCTCCTAAGAGTCTGAGAAAAGTAGGTGTTGCTACGCTGTCCTGAAAGTAGCATACCTGAGACAGAGAATGACTGTGAGCCGTGAGTGTTGAGCTTAAAGTCAGTCAGTTAGTGGGTCAGTCAATAAACATTCATCAAGTGCCCATTACTTCTCAAGCACTATCCGGAGATACAAAGAAAAGCTCTCAGTGCTCCTAGTCTCCTGGAGGAGACAAAGTACAAACTGCTATGTATAAACAAGTTATATATAGGATAAATTAGAAATAACCAGTGGAGGAAAGGCATTAGAATTATGGGTGATCATGGACAATCTTAGTATTTCTATCTGGGATGTGAAGGAATCTGGGAGTAGAGATAAGAAGGAAAAGCATTCCAGGCATCTAGGACAGGCAGCAAAAATGATTGGTGTCAATGTTTTGTATGAGGAACAGCAAGGAGGCCTGTGCTATTGGATTTCAGAGTATGGTGGGGTGGGAGAAGGGGAGAGGGGAGAGGCATTAAGTGTAAGAAAACTAGAAAACTGGGGGAAGGATTCAAACAACAAAAAGGATTTTGTATTTGATCCTGGAAGTGATTGGGAGGCATTAAAATTTGGGGGTGGGGCACAGTCCAATCTGAACTTTAGGAAAATCACTGATGGCTGAGTAGAGGATAAATGGGAGTGGAGAGAGACTTATGGCAGGCAAACCAACTAGCAAGCTACTACAATAGTCCAGGTATGAGGTGCTAAGGGCCTGAACCAGGGTGGCAGCAGTGTCAGAGAAGTGGGCATATGTAAGAGATGTTATGAAAGTAAACTCAACAAGCCTAGAGGACTAGATTGGGTGAGATGCCATGGTGGAACTGAGTGGAAGTGGTTGACAGCAAGGAAAGCTATCACTGGAGAGTTTGGCCACTGACGGGAGAGAGAACAAGCCTGGTCCATTTTGTTAGCAGACAAAGGCCAAGAGTTATTGGTTGGACCAGTGCTGAAGTGAAATGTGAAATGGTTAATTAGCAGCCTTGCAAACCATTTTACCTATTGATGAGACAACTACTAGCATCCCAACAGATGCTGATCCTGATCATAAGTTATAGAATTCTGTTTAAACTGCTCTGTTAATACATACAATGACTCTTCTAGGTTTCACATGGCTTTCTATGTAGGAATAAATGACCTATTTGTTAGTGAACCAAGCAATGTCAGTCTAGGGAAGCCTATTTCCCCTGATTAGAGGTCAGTAATACAAAGTGAATGAACCTGGTCCAGGACCACAATGGCTGCATAGAGGACATGGAGTGATCTAGGATTAGGTTGCCAATCCCTATGAGTCCCAACTGGAGGATACCCCCAAGCTATAGGAAACTCCTTGAATGTTTGTTAATAACAGTTACTGAAGAACAAGAACTATTCCTAAAAACTGTAGGATTTAACAGATGAGGAAGATGAGGCAGACAGATTTTGTGACTTGCTCAGGGTCAAACAGTTAGTAAATATCTGAGATAGGATTTGAATTCAGTCTTTCCTGACTCCAGGTTTAGTGCTCTGTACCAACTAGCTGCATGTTATGCAAGAAAAAAAAGATCATTTCATAATTAGGGTATATACACAGGGCTATGAGAATCCTATGAAAGGTGCAGTTCAGGGAAGTCTTCATGGAAGAAAGAAATAATTGCTCTATATATTAAGGAACAGGTAACATTTCACGAGAGGAATTGGAGAGAAGGGAATTCCAGGCATAAAGATGGTGAGAGCAAAATTAGGGAGGCAGGAAAGTGAAGGCTGTGTTTAGGGAAGAGGTAGTCCAAGTTGGCCAGAGCACAGGGCATGTGAAGGGGAAAAGTATGAGATAAGACAGGGAAGATAAGTGGGAGCTAGATTACAGATGATTTTGAAGACATTTGAGATGAAAGAATTTTAGGTTTTTTTCACTTGGCAGTAGAAAGTCAATGAATGTTTTTGAACATTATAGTGACACAATCAAGTCTGTGCATTGGGGAGTTAATAAGATAAAAGATGATAATATCTCACAGTTATATAGGTTTTTACATGTATTATCTCACTTGGTCAAAAATTACATGAGACATTACATGAGACTCCACAAGGAATTTCCAGTAGCTTAGGACAGGACTCAGATCGCTGAAAATAGAGCAATTTCCTGAGTTAATTAATCAACATGCATTTATTAAGCACTTACCTGACCATGTGCTAGGTGCTAGGAATACAAAGCTAATGGTAAAATAGTATCTGCTATCAAGGAACTAACAATCAGATTCACTCAAAGCTCTAAGTTTTCACTCTGAGGGAGGAGTAGTTCTTAAATGGGTAGTCCTGCAGGTTGATCAAAATCTCTGAATGTTTTCCTTGTTTATGATCAATATATTTTGTGTCAAAATGACTGAACAGAGATCAATAAATATCTTCCCTCTTCTCAATGCATTAGACTTAGATAAATCAAACAAGGGCAAATGAATAAGCTTGGGTGCAGTGGATTATTTACTAGCAATAAATAATCAAGATAACAAAATGCAGAGATGGTAAACATTCTTTCAGGAGCATGAGCTCAAATAGAAAGCATAAATGAAAGAGGCTGGATATTAATGGATTAGCAAATAGCAACCCTGGTCTTCCAGGTATAACACAGAAAAGAATAATGGATTTGTGGTGGCAACCACTCAGCCTTAGTGTTACATCTATGCTAAGGATTGCATGAAAGGCATGGGTCTGCGCAGCCATGCCTTGGAGCACTCACTGAATTGCCCTGGCCACTTCCTGGGAAGTATGCTCACCTTTTAAGAACTTGTTGCTTTAACATTATGTGGCAAACCCTAGTTGCTCCCTTGGTTCCCCATATTGTGATGGCTGAAAGCAAAGGGGAGGAGAGAAACATTAACCCAGGAAGTGTGGACCACTTAATAAGAGAGTGATTTTGCCCTTTAGCCTCTCTCTTCCTTTGATTTTCCAAGTGGGATCATGTAATTCTAGGATTTCCCATGAGGGTGGAGGACAGGTTCCTTCCACTCTGGCAGCAAGGTGAAATGGTGATTACTTCCATAAAACAGTTATAGTGGGGCTCAGCTAGGTGAGCTTGAGATGCGCTTCTGTTTACCTTTTCTGTTTTGTGGTTTTTTTTTGCCTGATAGTAGGTGATTGAGCAGCAATCCTCAGATGTATCCCCTTGGAGCATACTTTGTGAGTTTTAGAGATACAGAAATCTTGGGTCCTTAGTATGAGAAGTACACTCTCTACATCTCCACTAGTACTTTTTGACAAAAAAGGTAACTATGGATTGAAGATTGAGCCCAAACCTTAGTCTGGCTTTCCAGAAGATATAGACTTAGAGGAAATTGTTTAGACAGTGCAGAGCCAAGATGAAATGTAAAATACGTATTTAGCAGTTCTTAAAATGTGTCGAATTTTGATATCTTAACGATCAATCTCCAGAGTGAGTGTAACAGTTGTTATAAGTTAACTGTTGCTGGTGTTGAGTATCTCTGTCAAATTGTGCTTCTAAGTCTTTTGAATTTAACATTTCTTTTGCATAGAGGGAATAAAGAGTTATTCTACACCTGATTTCCATTATATTTCGAGTAGCTTCATGGTTCCTTACCTCTCTTTAGGGACACCTTAGAGCCAAACTGAAGCTTTGAGTGATTTTCCCTGAGTCAGAGACAATAAAAGAGCCTACTCTTCTCTTTATAGGTCAGGCCTCCCCTGTGTCCAGAGATAAGAGGGAATCTTTAGGGGAAAGGGGGAGGGTGAATTAATCCAGACAGACCTGGGTCCAACAGAATGTATCATTAACTGGAAATGATAATTCTCATGAAACTGGCTTTGTGATTAGATTCTCTTTTCAGGCCCCTAAGTATATTTGCTCAGCAAATGCTCTGATTTTCTAAGAGCTAATGGTTCCAGTCAGTGCCTGTTGTTCAGCTGGCTAGAAGTGTAAAAATCACGACCTCTTCTTTTTCCACAAAGATTTTTTTGTCCATGTGCTCTCTGTTTGGAATCCTACACTTCTCTAGTGAGAAAATTGCTTTATTTTCGTTCAGGGAAATCTTTGGGCCTTGTACTTTTCTTCATAGCAAACGCTGAAGTAAGATTTGTTTCTGATTCTTCTCCAGTTATTTGTAAGCCTTTGTCTTTGGAAGCAATTTTGTCCAATTCACCATTTCAGTATATGACTATCTGATTCAATAGACATTTATTATGTACTTACTCTATATAAGGTGCTTTTCCGGGCATGGAGGCAACAAAAAACCAAACAAAACAATATCTGCCCTCCAACTTACATTCAACTGAAGGGATACTGGATGTACAAAGAAATATAGTTTAGTAAATATAAGGTAATTTGAAAAAAGAGAGCACTAGCAACTACGGAGATCCAAGGAGTCCAATGTCTGAAATATACAAAGAATCACAGAATTTCACTTAGAAGGGAACCCTGAGAATATCTAGTTCAACCCGTATCTGAACAATAATTGCTTCTACAATGTACCTGATGGGAGTCATTAAGTCTTTCCTTGCAAACCTCCAGGAGGAGAAGCTTGTTTCTTCTAGAGGTAGCCCATTTCATGGTTGGGTAAATGAAATGGTTAAGAGAGTTTTTTATGTATTGGAGCCTAAATCTGCCTCACTTCAATTTCCATCACTTGTGTCTTATTCTGTGTCAAACACCTCACGACACTGCAGGCCACCAGTGTAAAATACGACTGGAAAATATTTAACAAAATTAATAAAATCGTGGTTTTCTAAGACAAATATGCAGCCACAGGGATATTTCTATATGGTTCAGTGGCTTCTTTTTCTTTACAAGTTGGACTCCACTGCTGCAGAACTATTCAAATTCTGATTCTTCTTCCCCTTATTGATCCTTCAAGTACTCAAATACAGCTGTTAAGTTCACCATGAGTTTTTTCTTGTCCAACATAAAGATAAAATGATGCTTGCTTTTTTTTCGAGGGGGGAAGACAGGACAATTGGGCTTAAGTGACTTGCCCAAGGTCACACAGCTAGTAAGTGTGTCAAGTGTCTGAGGCTGGATTTGAACTCAGGTCTTCCTGACTTCAAGGCCTGTGCTCTACTCACTGCACCACCTAGCTGCCCCTAAAATATTTGCCTTTGAGCTGGTAAATAGCTAGAGGACAGAGGCAGCTAGATAATACAGTGGAAAGAACACTGGACTTGGATTCAGGAAGACCTGAATTAAGATCTGGACTCAAACACTTACTAACTGTGTGAGCCTGGTCAAGTCACTTAACTTTTGTCTGTGCCAGTTGCTTCAACTGTAAAATGGAGGATAATAATAGCACCTACCTCCTATGGTTGCTGTGAAGATTAAATAGGATGATATCTGTAAAGTGCTTAACACAGTGCCTGCTATATAGTTGGCACTTAATAAAAGTTTGCTTCCTTCCTTCTTTCCTCTTAAGAAAGGTAGGACTCTTAGAGTACACATCATCCCTTGCATTTTAGTTATTTGTTTACATTTATTATTTCTTCTCTTGGAATTTAAAGTTTCCTGAAATCAGGAATTACAAATAATTCATTTTGTTATCCCTTGTACCCCATCACCAAACGAATGCCTTCTCACTTAGCCTTATGAAAATCAGAGAATCGATAAATGTTAAATGCTACATGAATGAAGCCTGTATTATGGTGCTGACTAAGAATCCTTGGGTTTATTTTGGGTAAAGTTACTTACAGTAACCCTAACAATTTGGATTGGTTGAATGCCCTTCATTGGCATTATTCTGGTCTCACTCATACACGATGATAAACAATTCACTTTGGTTGCCCATTCAGTTCAGTGGTTAGTTTGAAACCAAACATTCTCTCTTCTATCCAGGTAAAGTGCTACCATTGTGTTGCTTTAAGTACCTCAAGCTTTAAATAACATTTATAATAGATTTGGGATAATCTTAAAGGATGAAAACAGGACCCTAGGAACTCATATATGCATTATAGGCCTTGAATAGACCTGATATGAGAGGGAATAAAATCCCACCATGTAATTTCATTTTTGTTGTTCCATCATTTTTAAGTCATATCCGACTCTTTGTGACCCCATTTGTGGTTTTCTTGACCAAGATACTAGAATGGTTTGCCATTTCCTTCTCTATTGCATTTTACAGATGAGGAAGCTGAAGCAGAGTTAAGTGACTTGCCCAAGGTCACATAGCTTGTAAATACCTAAAGCTGGATTTGAACTCAGGAAGATGAGTCTTCTTGACTCTAGGCCCTAAACTTTATCCACTTTCGCTAGTGAACAATAAAGAACATTCAGGGGTTTAAAAAGAACAAAATTTGAATATGAATTGCCGGAAGCAGCAATTGATGACCAGCTCCTGGTCGATAGGAGGCTAAGCAGTATTTTTACTTTGGTCACCAGACTGGATAGTATATGATAGAGCAAAGTGAGAGTGAGCTGAAGCAGAGATACTAGGAGAGCAGGAACCATCCCATACTCCCAGTGTTCCTCTCTCCCTAATTGGTCATCTTTAGCCATTCTGATCAGACAGTCATAGGGAGTCAGGAGGTACGTTGGTATGGACAGCCTGTGGCCTCACCAGTGAGAATAGCAGAGATCTTGCCCAAGAGTGTGTGTGGCTCAGTGAATGATTGAAATGTACTTAAAAGTCAGGAAGACCTCAGTTCAATGCTGCCTGAGATATTTATTGTCTGTGTGACTCTAGACAAATCAATTATCTTCTCTGTGACTCAGTTACCTTTTCTGTAACGTGATCAGACTCAATAGCTTCTGAGGTTCCTTCCATCTTTGATTCTGTGATTCCTGGGGAATGTTTGAAAGTTCTCTCAATTTAGGCAAATTCTTGCTTGTCAACCTGGTAAGTGTTAAGCGACCAGAACATTATAGAAGGAACATTGATTGAAAATGTGCCAAGCTCTGACACATTGTCAGAATGCTGTATTTGCTGTCAGAAGAGACCTGGGTTCAAATCTTGTTTCCAACACTTACTAGCTATGAGACCCTCTCTGAGACAATTTCCTTATTTGTCATCTGGGGATAATACCTATAGTCCCTACGCCCAGGGTTGTTGGGAGGATCAAATGAAATTCAATTCATTTTAATTCAATGAGCATTTATTAAGAGCTTATAATTATATAAATAACTTTTCAAACCATAAGGTGCCATGTAAATGTCAGTTATTATTACTGAATTTCAAAGAAGTTTTGAAGAGGACTGGAAGTTATCCCAGGGCTTATCAGTTACATTGATAGACAATAATCAGGGGAAGAAAATCAATTCAGAGATCTGTTAGGTGGATGCCTGCACACAGAATTTTGTTTTCCCTTTGAAAAATTGTAAAAAAAAATCTTTACGACATTACTTTTTCATTAAAAGCTTATTAAACACATTACCTAGAATGTCATTGCTTAGCAAAAAAGGTTGGTTTGATTATGGAAATGTTATCTCTTTGAACACTTAGTAGCTTGTTACAGTGTAAAGAGTGCTAGATTTAGCATCAGAGAACTTGGGCTTAAATCCAGGCTCTGGCACTTTTCGTGCCAGGTCACCTTTATGACCTTAGGTAAGTCATTTAACCTCTAAGTTCCTTATCTGCAAAATGAGGGGGTTGGACTCAAAGACCTTTCAGGTCCCTTCCAACTCTAAATCTATGACCCTACTTTAATGAGTGGTATTTCACGGAGCATGCACAGATGTTCTTTGTTCCGTTCTAGCCAATTTTGTAAGGAACTTTGAGGCTGCTTCTGGCCAAATGGTGACCCATTGCTGAAAATACTTGGTGTTTAAATAGGATGTGATAGACTTTGATGTGATAGTCCCTTAGTGTGGAATGCTGTGGAAGTTACCATTCTCTTGGCTGCCACTTTCCAGGTGGCAAGATGTGATTGCAGTGAGCCATGGGGAAGGACAAGAGCATTTCTTTAACCTCGTGTCAGGAAAATCCTACCCAGGTGGTAGCTGGTGTCAGGCAGCCACAAGTAGGCAAGCTTATGTCTAGATTCTTGGTAGCAGCTGCTTTCCTTTCTTTGAATTGCTAACCCTTGTGAGTGTGGAAAGTCTAGAGGTCTTCGAGTATGGGAAGTAGTGTTGTATGATAGCAGAGAAGCAGTGGCACTATCCATTGGAGTAGTTAGTGGCAGTTGTTGCGCTGGCAGAAGGGAAGTTTCTCTATCGGCGGAGTTAGCTACTGATAAAAGGATTGGCCCAATCCTGGCCATCCGCTAGCAGATAAGTCCTGGGAGTGGCTAAAACAATACCAAGAAGAGGTAGTATATAAGATGGCTTATTAGTAGTATTGTAAAATTGTGTTTTTATAAGACTTATACAAGCTGACTGTAACCAAAGTTGTAGTTACTGAATTCTGTTATCTTCTTTCTGTTAATGTGCACTGTGACTCTATATTTAACACTTCTTTTTCTGTAGGAATAAAGTAACTGTCCTAGTTATACTGTGTATTGGTTCCTTCTTTTCCTTCTCTCCCTTTTTGGGGAAGCTCTAGGCTTGAGCTATGAGTAAAGTTGTTTAGGGGTAGCTAGGATGGGGGTATGTTAATGAATCAGTCATTATAAAGAGCCTCCTCCTCCCCCAGATTAGAGGTTGAACTTCTTTAGGAGTGAACTCTATCCAAACCATATGGCGGGGTGTAGAGTATGGAGTGGTACAAGTCTCAGCCACTGTGGGCTCACCTGAGATTTCTCATTGCTAGACTACCATTTTCTTCTAATGATAGTTTCCCTTAGTGAGCCACCTTGCTAAGTAAAAAGGGCATTTGCAGAATATAGAAAGTAGATTATAGCAACTTTTCATGCAAGTTTTGTGATATCTTAATTAAATGACTGTAGAACATGAGAATAAGAATTATGTTAAAAGTGACTGCCAGTTATCCTATCTAGTTATTGAGAAACTGAGGCCCAGTAGCGTGATGAGAATTGACCAAGAAAAGACAGATGTTCCTTCTCTCAGCATAGATTCCACTTTGAGTAGCATTATCTCCAGTATCATTAAAAAAGCAATTATTAAGCACCTAGCTCCAAATGATGCTATGCAGGACAGTGCTCCATAATCACCACCAGCATCCTTCCTTTGTATGACCAACAAACCTACTTCCTGGCCTTCTCTCTATAGGAAAAGTTTAGAGGAAGACTGTTAGGAAGGCTGACCCGGCTGGAGTAGAAGGACCATGTCAGAGTAGAAGATCCAGAATGGGAATTTGGATTTGATTCAAGAAGCACTTGAGAGCCATTGTGTTTTATTGAGCAGGATAGTGATTGAAGGAGAAAGATCATCTAAAAAGATTATTTTAATGAAAAAGAGCACTGAATATGGAGCCGGAAGAAATGGGCTTGAATCTCAGTTTCTACAGTACTTCTGTGGACAAGTAATTTCTCTTCTCAAACCTTGAGGGATTTGAACTAGATGACCTCTAAATTCTTATCCATCTCTAAAATCCTATAAATTATAAGAAAAGACAGTGTTGCATTCAGGAGAGAGTGCTAGGTGTGGTAGTGGTAGGAATTGGATTTAAGTTTTGCCCCTAATATTACTAGCTGTGACCATGGGCAATATACTTACTTAACCTGTATGTGTCTCAACTCCTCAAGACTTGTCTACTAAATCACATATAGTCTGTAATCAGATTCAGTGAATCCCAGACATGTTTACAATCTAACAATTGGTCTTCCAAGCATTAAATGCTCCTCAGTGATAAAAAATGTTAAGGATTTCTCATATCTTTAAAGGTATATTATGGCTCCTAAACCTCCTCACCAGGGCTTTGTAAGGTCTTATTGGTTGTTTGGGAAGCTAGGTGGAGCAGTAGATAGAGTGCCAGGACTGGAGGCAAGAAGCCCTGAGTTCAAATTTGACTACAGACACTTACTAGCTGTGTGACTCTGGGCAACTCACTTAACCCTGTGTGTCCCTCAGTTCTTCATATTTAAAAAATGAGCTGGAGGAGGAAAAGGCAAACCACTCTAGTATCTCTGCTAAGAAGACCCCAAATGGGGTCATGAAGAGTCAGACCTGACTGAAATGACTGAATAACAAAAATTGTTTGCTCAGGTAACTTAGTATAGATAGGAGGTAAGAGGTTTACTTTTTTGTTTCATCATCATAACATTCCCAGACCTACCCTCATTTCCCTTTTGTTGCCCTTTATTTTACTTGAATTTATTCACATACCATGAATTATTACTTGGATGCTTTAGGCTGGGGTGGGGAACCTGTGGCTTCGAGGCCACATGTAGCCCTCTAGGTCCTCAAGTGCAGGCCTTTGACTGTTTTACTTGAGGACCTAGAGGGCCACATGTGGCCTCGAGGCTGAAGGTTCTTTTCAGACAGCTAGGTGGTGCAGTGCATAGAGTGTTAGATCTGAAGTCAGGAAGAATTCAGTTTGATTTCTGCCTCAGACACATACCACCGCGTGACCTTGGGTGAATTCCTTAATGTGAGCACATTGCCTGGCACGTATTAGGGACTGTGTAAATGCTTATTGCCTTCCTCTCTCCTTCCTTTCCTTCAGCTTCCTTATCTGTAAAGTGAAATAATAGTCACAATAATGTTAACGACAATTATACCCACTTCTCAGGGTTGTTGTGAGGATCTAATGAAACAATCTGTATAAAGTGTCTTGTAAACTTTAAAGTGCTACATGCCAGGTATCATCATGATCATCATCACCACAAATCCACATAGCAGAAAAGGGTCTTAGAGGTCATCTGGCTCAACTCCAAGAGCATAATAAAAGGGAGAACCCTCAAAAACTTAGGACTAGGAAAAGTGAGTGTGTGTGGGGCATTGGTACTTGGTTTCTATTCAGTTGATTCCCTTGCCTTTAGTTGATGTAATCTCAAGAAATAAAGGCCTAGCTTTTAATGATAAAGATGGGGCCACTCTAAGTTACCCCATTAAGGTGAACCATCATCGGCCAGGCAAAATTGACCAAGTCCCAGACTTTAAACTGCTTTATATAGTATGATCACTGAAACTATTCTAGAGGGCATCAAGAAGGTGCTAGTGATGGGATTTTTCTCTTCCCTCCCCACAACCATTGGTCATGTTGACCAGCAATGAAACTACAAGCTCAGAAGGAAAAAATTCTATGCAGTAGTTCAGGGTCAATTCAAGAGAATTATAGGTACAGTTGAAGGAGCAGAGACACATTAGATGCATCTCCTATAAGCCAAGAGAGGCAGTCACTCCAGGCTAGAAATAGCCTCAAGGAGTGTGACCCCTGGCAGCAGAGAAAAGAGCTAACCACAGTTTCAAGGGAGAACTGAACCTGGCAAATGAGAGTTTAATTGTGAAGAGGACTCCAAGAGAAGAGGAAAGACTTAGAGATCTTGAAGTACAAGGCATGTGTGTTGCCTTGGCCATGTGTTTGCAACATGTGATTTATTACCATTGTACTTAAAATTTGAATTTATTCTTTCCATGAATGCTATATGTATTTGTGCTTATCTCAGGTTTATGGGAGAGGGGATGTTTTATAGCTACTCTTTTTACTATGCCATTTTAGCAAATGCCATTACTTTGAGTAAACTTCGTCTACTAGTTGGTTGTTAAGGGGAAGCCCACTAGTGGGATTCATGAGATATAGTAATAGAGGTGTGGACATATAGCCTATCCCCTAAAATCCAGGAGTAGCTGCTTTTTTGTGGGGAGGCATCCTCTAGGAGACTCTATGTAAGTTCAATAAAATGGATCGCCTTAAGGGACTTGTCTTTGTCCTCCCACAAATTTGCCACCCAACATGCTGGAGGCATGAAAAAGCAACTCACCAGTAGGTTGTTCACCCAGTGATAAATTAATTTGGCCATGGCAACCCATAACAAAAGGTGAAAATTTAAAATTGTCTTTTAGTGTGGCTTTTGTTTTCTTCTGCAATGACTAGCAGAGTGACAGAAAAAGGGAGATTGTTAAAAACACACAATTTTTGGACCACCTATTAACTTGAATTTAACTGTTGGTATTTTAATGCAAGACTCGTGTCTAATATCCAGCAAATGGAAATCTTACAAGAGATGCTGAATCATATCAACCTTGACATTCTTGCTATAAATAAATACAGAAGAAGGAAGAAAGTCACAGCTAAATGGAAGAATAGCTCATAGGTACTTTTTGAAGATGAAAGGAGTTGTTAGAGTGAGTGTTATGATAAGCAACAAGAAATATTCTGTGGGATATTTGGTTATCATATAATACGGTACTGATGCTAAACATTTGTAGAAAGACCATTATGAAAATAATTGCAGGTTATCTACCAGCATTGCTTGCTGAGGACAAAGTGGTAGAAAAATTCTGTGAAGAACTTGGTGAGACCCTCCAAATTAAATCAACATACATTCAGATACTTGGTGACTTTTGATGAAAAGGTGGGAAAAGCAAAGATGGTGAGAAGTATATGAGAAAGCATGGCTCAGGAAAAAGGCATGAGAGAGGCCACAAAGACTTGTAGATTATACAGAAGCTGAATGCCTTGATATCATGAATACTTTGAGAAAAGAATCCTTGGATGTTGAACACAGCAAACATCAAATAGAACCACAAAGAAAGAGATTATATTTTTAACAGACAGAAGAAAATTTTTATTAACGTGGGAGTTGTCCCCGAGTCAGCCATTGGTGTGTATCCACCATTAAACTCAAACTGAGACCATTATCACATTAAAGCTAAGATCAGAATAAGGAAAAAAAACAAGAAGAATCCTAATGAGAAAAAGACATGTTATCAGTACTGAAACAACTTAACCTTAAATTATTTGAACAATTGAAAAAAATTGTAAAATTTTAAAATGGCATGACAGAAATGATATCAACACCAATTATAATAATTTCATCCAGAAATTTAACTAAGGAAAATTAATTTCCACATGTAGATCAAAAGAATCCAGAAAGTAGTCAGCAGGTATCTGATTTACTTGCCAAATGGGTAGAGATGGCTGCCGAAAGCAGCATTGAAGTAGAATGTAGATAGATATCTGGATACGTAGATATCTATCTGTCTAGATATCTAGACAGAACATTTATTGAGCACTTATTATGTGCTAAGCACTGTATTAAGTGCTTAGGGATACTAATATGGACAGACAATATAGTCCCTAGCATCCAACAGGGAAGACAATATAGAGTATAGCTGGAAATTGAAGGGGAGGAGATGGGGGAAGGTTTCTGGTGAGAGGGCAGAGACATCCAGAGAGTGAGGTGAACTGGGATTGAAGTTAGGCAGGCTGGGGCCTATCATTCAGTAGAAGGGGGTCCCATAGGATCTATAGATAGCTTGTCCTTCCTATCCACTAAATTGGGAAATGACACATTTATGTTCCCTCCAGAACCCCATAAATTATTGGTATCTTCCCAGTGTTTGTCCCTCATCCTCACCCTCATTACTTCTCCAGGGTCTGGGCAATGTCCCCTCTGGTTTGGGGCAGGGCTAGCTGGGAGGGTTAGTTACATATAGCTACATTTTTTCATATGATTTTGATTTTTTTTCTGTTTCTTACCTCTATCTCCATCCCTGTTCCTCAATTACCCCTCCCTCCAAAAGATCAAAGTAAATAAAACATTTGAGCAGAAACATTTACAAAAAGTTTTAAGAGTTTATCCAATTAGGAGAGCTGGCTTCAGGGAAGAGGTATTTTCCACAGTGGGAAGGCTGCTGGTGAAGATCTTGAGAAGTCCATAGAATGAATCAATCTGAGAGTGAATGCAAACTCATTTGCAAAATCTTATGAAGAAGGATGGTCCGTTATGAGCATATTTCATAAAGGAGCAAGAAGCAGTGCACAAGAAAATCAGTTCAAAAAAAGTTTGGCAGGAAATCCAACTAATCAAAATTATCTCAAAAATGGAAGGAATACAGAGGAAAAATGGGGGAAATTTGCATAAATCCTCATAACAAATTATTTACTCCATCAAGGACAATGAAACCACCATATTTGGGACCTATTACCACAGTCCTATGTGTATTTATAAAGGAGGTAGAAATAGCACTAAAGAGAACAAAGATGGGGAATGGACGGTGTGGTCTTCCAGGTGCTGTTTGTGAATGAAGTTGTGCTGACTGCATCAGCTCCCAGTAAACTGATGAGCCTCCTGGAAGAGAGCTATAAAGACACACAGATATTTGGCTTGTCCATCCACACAGATAGCACTAAGTAGATGAAGAATGTTTGTTGCCCAAATTTCAACATGCATTAAAAAGGCTTAGGTTTTAAAATTTAATCATAAGCTAATTTCAAACTTTAATTACAGGTCATACCGCCAAACTTCAGGATGTTAAAAGAAAAAAGGGCCTTTGGAAATTTTGAAACCTTCTTCCATCCTATGGTTTGTTTTGGAGTGCATATGTATTTACTCTTTGGACCAATCCCTGTAGGTCAAGGGGAAGTTTCCCAATATAACTGCAGAGATTTCTGGTCATTGTAATTTTTGTAACCTAGAAAAAAGACTAAACTATTAAATATATGGGCTGTAGAAAGGAGTTCACAAAATTTCTGAACTGGTATGTAAAGGGGGATTGAGGGGAGTGGCCATGGTGGCAACAGATGCTAAAGCAACAGTGGAGGACCCTACATCTAGAAACTGATCTAGAGTCACCTAGGAACTGACCACAGCTGGAGCTTTTCTTTGCTTGCAGCTCTGAATATGGCAGAATCCACTTGGGAAGTGATTGTGTCTACCCCAAGAAGCTGAGACCTCGAGACTTTTTTCACTGTTTTTTCCTTTGCTTTATCAGTGCAGATATTCCTAAGTTTTTCCTCTTCTTTTAAGTTGCTTTCTTGTTATTGAGATGGTATTTTAATATTTGCTTGCTCTAGATAAAATTAAGATACAGTTTTAATTGTATTCTGAATGAGTATCTTAGAGAGAGTAGATGAAGAGAGCTGTTTGAATATATAGAGCTTAACAGGTACTCGTCTTTGATCTGTTAATTGGAGTTCTTTCTAGTTTAGAGGTTCCAAGCTTTTATGATCTGTAAAATGGGGATAAGTTCCTGCAGTACATATCACATAAGATTGTTGTAAGGTTCAAATGAGATCACATACACAAATCGCTTGTATTGCATAATGTATATATAGTGCTTTGTAAGCTTTTAAATTATTTATATATGTGTGTGTGTATATATATATATATATACACACATATATATATACATACATGTATGTATATACATACATTGAGGATAATGGACTATGTCACACCTGTATTTCTTCTGGTAAAGGGAACTATTAACTGATAAAACCCTTAGGCTGATGGCTATATACATATGTGTCAGCTAGTATTATTATGCTACACCCCAGGGCTTTGACTGAAGAGGTGGAGCTTCCCTTCAAAGACACGGAGAATTTATTCTTTCTGATTAACTTTTCCCTTTCTCTTTTTGTCCCTCTTCTTGCTTCAGCTCCTCCCTCTCCCCGCCCTCCCCATAGGTCTCCATCTCTTCATCCTGCACCTGGAGCTCCTCAAAGAATCCCTGTCCCCCCTGCCCCCCCCAAAAACTTCAACCAATTTGCCCCTCATCTTTTCTTTAACAACCATTCTTTTGAGAATCTTCTGATATAGCATTCTGTAATTTTCATAGCAGGATTCAGGACCAGGCTTTCTTTCAGTGACAACAAAGATGTGGGAGGATTGAAAAAGACAGCTTTTGACAGTGTGTAATGCACACACAAAACTCACGTACACACACAGAAGCTACCTACCTGGAAATCTGAAAAATGGGGAAATATTGAGCTATAGGAAAATGCAATCTATAGATACAGCCATTTGTTTGCTGTTAAAAAAAAAAGAAAAAAAGAAAAGGGAAGTCAGCACGGGGTAGGAGAAAGATGGGGTTGGATGCGTGGTTGGTCACCATTTTACCTGGGTTCCAATTCTAGGTCCTAAGCATAAATGATCAATTTAAGCACCTACTGTGCATCAGGAAGGGTGTTTGGAAGTGGAGATACAAAGACAAAAACTAAACAGTCCCTACCCTCTTGGACCTTGCATTCTATATTCTTCCTCTCTTCATCTTTATCTCCTAAGCCAGGAATGAAATTATCATCAGGCTTTGCCTCTCATTGTGATATTTCAATTTTCTATCTTACATCAACTGTTTCACATATAATCTTACTTACTTGGGTTAACTATGGTTAAATTCTCAGGGAACAAAGTAGAAGAAAAGGAAAAAAGAGCATAATGGAGGAAGACAGAGCAGAAGCACTGAATATCAAATAGGATTCTGGATCTTAATACCATACATGATAGGATGTATCTTTCTTATTATTGGTCTCAGTTTTCCATGGGGGTGGGAGTGGAGGATGGGGGGGTAGGAGGGTTATGGAAAGGAGTGTATAGGGGCAAGGCTTGGATAATACCTGCCTTCTTGTGATAAGAAGATATTTAAATTGGATAAAAGTATTTTCTGTTATCACTATGCCATCTGCTGACCCTGCAAAGTGTCCTTCCCCACCCAAGTGACTAATTTTATCTGCTAGTCAGGTAGTAAAGAATGCTGACCTAAGTTTGATAGACTATGCCACACCTGTGTTTCTTCTGGTAAAGGGAATCATTAGCTGGTAAAACTCTTTTGCTGAGGGCTAAATTTTAGAGCATTATTTTTAGAATGGTATACTCATATTTCTAATATGTTGCAGGTTATATTTTGGACACGTATTGAAGATTTAAAAAAACAAAGTGGATCAGTGTCTACAAAAGGCAGGGAAAAACTAGTAAAAAAATGTCCAATTAAGGTATGATTTATACTTCCGTCAATTCTAAAAATTTGAACTAGGCTCTTTATCCTTAATATACCTCATTAATGCCTACCTTGCATTTTGTAGAAAGGACCCATGTTTCAGCAGTAATTTCACATATTAGTACTGATAATCAAGACGTAAAAATAAAAAAAAACACCTAAATGATTATGCCTCACAATAGAACTACAAACATCACTGGAATTCATGAATCTTTTAAACTCCAAGGTTAAAGGGAAAGAAGAAAGGAGTTATCCAAAATCTTGGATACAGAATATATTCCTGAGTCCCATTCTGTTCATGGCATGAGACATCTGGCCTCAGTCTTCTGCTTCTTGAAAATGGGAAGGAAACACGGGGGGTGAAGACCACTGACCATTACCTACTTTTCAATGATAATGATAGGTTTAAACTGGTGAAAAAGGCATTTTCTGATGAGGGGTATTCCCTATATTGATATTACTTTCTGCTCCATTTTTAACTTTTTTGCATGTGTATTGTGTGTTTATGTTTATACACATAACGCATGCTAACAGCATTATTATGTTGTAATTTGAATTTAGAAAAAGGGTAAACTGAGGCAGATATCTGAGCAAAAAAATTTATTAGCAGGGGCATGCTACCTATCAATAAATGGGTCAATGTTTTGCCTCCATTCATGCCAAAGACTCTGAGCAAAAAGACAGTACCCCTTTTATAGATTTTGTGGAGTACAGAAAAAAGAAACAGAACAGGATAGATGACTTTGATGGAATCCCAATAAAGCTGCCCCCAACTCCAATATTCTAACTTCCTTAGCTCCACTGAACAGTAGGTATTTAGCCACTCACCCCCTCCCCCAATATCCTAACTTCTTTGTATATGCCTCACTGCTCACTAGAGCAACAGGTGTGTCCATGAACTATATTTCTCACAGAATAGGAGGTGTGTCCATGTGATGGGATCCCAGCCACTGCCCTTAGACCCATTCCTCATATTCCCCACAGAAATAGTAGATGTGTCCATGCACTCAACCACAATCACATCCACCTAGCCTTACACAGGGCCACAATACTCTGCCAATCAGAAAGCAGCACAACTAGGATGCCCAAGCAGGATGTGGACCCCAAAACAATAGAAGGCACTTTCCCTAAGTAGGCACCTGTGCAGTAATAGTAAAGAACTGACCTAGAATAAATTTATGATATAGCGAGGCTTATTATAATATAATATTACATATATAATTATATGTATATATAATTATAATATAACTATAATATAATTATAATCTTATTATAATATCATTTTCATACATATGTACTCCCCCAAATGAGTTTTTCTGTATGCATTATGGGTAATCTCATGCACAGTTCCACTGTGGCTGGGACCCCTCCCCTATTACCTAATCCCTTAACAAACCCCTCCTGCCTTTTTAATATTCATAATTTCTGTTACATAATTCCATCTTTACCCTATAAAAATCCATCTTGCTTTCTCTATAATTGATGGTTCCTCTTGGAACTTAGCCCACTTCATGAGAGGCGTCAATCTCAATAAATGCTTATACTTGGATTAGAGGTGGTCTGACTGAATTCTTTGAGATAGTTCCACTACAACATGGCAACAGTTTTTGGCCCTGGGTGGGCAGAGACTAAACCCCAACAACCTCATGGGATTAAGGACATCATGATTAGGTACAGAGCTGAGATGGAAGAACTGGCATGATTGGTTGGAAGTTTGGTAATGTGGGCTAGCAATATCCCCTCTTCTTCTCTCATGAGACTAAGAAGTGCTCATTGTTTGAATCCAGGTGTAGCATAAGCAGCCCAGCAGACTTTTGGAAAGCAAACCAGATATTCTTGAAAGATAGCATAGTGGAGTAAAGATATCATGCCCATCTCCCTTTCTTTCATGCACATTCCTCAAGGTTTGCAGGATTCCTCGAGGCCAGAAGAACTCAGAATTAAGCCATTATAGCACAGCTGAATTCTGAACTAAGTTCAGAGACAAAGAATCATGACGTAAGCAGTTACAGATAAAAGTAGTTACAGGACAAAATCAATTACTTGTAAATAGGATCAATAAGAAAATGACACAGGATCATCCTAATCTTCTCAATTATATTAATGCTTCTAGTGAGGATTGAGTTGAGGACATGGGCCTTTCTACCTTTTTATCATTTCTAATTCCAATAGTCAGGAAGCTATCTGCACTTACAGCACATGTACCTATATACATCGTCATCAAAGCCAACACCAATTGCTGACCAGTTGTCATTAATTTTTACTTAAGCCAAGAGCACCTGAAGTGACAGTGCCTTCAGGTCCAGAAACCATGATCCTGAGAAATTACAGTGCAGATATGACCTGGTAATTGCTTCTGCAGGTGCTGTGGCTCTCGCCTCCTCAGCAGCCCCAGCTACTGAAAATCCAGAAGAGAAATTCTTGCCACTGAAGTCCATGCCACTGTCAAGTGATCCAACATAAAAAATGTTCGTGATTTTATCAATTAAAATGACACTAAAGAGGATGTATTACCATCTGCTTTGCCCCTATACCTTAAGGGCCATGGGGCCTTTTCATTTGACTTGCAATTGCTGTCTCTCCCTAGTATAATATTAGCAATGTGTTATAGGCACTTGTTCCCTGTTTTTATTTGTATCCTAGAATTAGCTATTAGCACAACACTTTGCACATACTGTTTCATATGCTTTTTTGTTCATTCATTTATTTATCAGAGAGTGGCAGAATTATTAATCTCCACTGTCACTTCCCACCAATCACACAGAAATACTCTTTTACCACTGAGTATAGCAAGGTTGCTCACCTCCATTGATCTGTTAGATTCCAGATAGTTTCTTGTTGCTAGGTTTTCTTTTTTTGTAACATATAAGCTGTACAACTGAGACAGCTCAAAATAGATGACTGGGCAGGTCAGTAATTATGTTTTTGCTTTCTGCCAAAATTCCCATTCCAATTTTGACTTTTCTACTGTACCAAAATGGCACTGAGAACACTAGAGGTCATAGTAGTTAAACCAATGTGGTCCCCACGTTTCCAAAAATAAGAGTCTCAGGTGACTCTCCACACAACCCCTATCCTGGAATCCAAAGGGGCTTGTCTTTCAGAAAAGATTTCCATTTATAGGATTATAGGTTTAAAAGTAGAAGAGGTTTTAGGGGTTGGAATTCAACCACTTCGTACAAGGCCTAGACCCTGTCAGAGGTTAAATAAATGTCAATTGGATTTAATTCCTAATTTTACCAGGGAGGAAATGAGACCTGAAGAGGTTATGAAGCTTGCGCAAGGTCACATAGGTATTAAGAGGCAGAGCCAGGATTTGAGTCCAAATTCCCCCAAATTTAGCACTTTTGTCACTGTTCCATTTGCTTCCTAGCCTGACTTGAAGCCTTGCCAAGCTTTCCTTCTATTGATAGACACAACTATGGATGAAAACAAGGAAATGCTGAAAATTACTGCACCTGAGAAATCATGAGCTACCTTCGTGTTGCACATAATTAGAAATGAAATCCATTGATACCCACTTCCTTTACCAAAATATAAAACTCTCAGTAACAGAACTGCAGTTAGGCTTTTACTTCATTGATTTCAGTCAAGTATACTCTCTTTGGAAATAATGATGAGGATTTCCTATCCTCTCACTTCCTCGAAAGTTGTTGCAAACTGTTTATGGTCTTACAAAGTGACATTCAGGCTGTGACTCTTGGGAGAGGAGTAGTGTATTGCTTCAACAAAGTTATTGGTTAAGCCATCCTTCCTTACAGAGAGATAACAAAATTTTATGACATCTTATTTTGAAATCTTTTATATTAAAAAAAAGGAATAAAAGTGAACTTTGAGGAAGTGATAGAAATCTCTATTTCAGAGGGAAACATGGCAGAATGGATAGGGAGCCAATCTGGAGGGAGGGAGTTCAAGAGTTCAACTTCCATCTCTGACCTATATGGGCTGGGTGATGATTGACAAAGCACTTAACCTTTCAGTACCTCGAGGCAACCGTCTAAATTGCAGACTGCTGCTAGTCAGCTTTGGTAGATGGAGTTATGGACAGCATACCAATAAAATCACAGGTACAGGATTCAAAATAGAGTCCTCAGCCCCCATAAATACTATTTGCCATTAACTGGAACACATCAACTTCTCCTATACTCTCTCTCTCTGCCCTCCCTTCTTCTCTCCTTCCTTCTTTTCTTCCTTCCTTCCTTCTTTCCTTCTTTCCTTCCTTCCTTCCTTCCTTCCTTCCTTCCTTCCTTCCTTCCTTCCTTCCTTCCTTCCTTCCTTCCTTCCTTCCTTCCTTCCTCCTTTCCTTCCTCCCTCCCTCCCTCCTTCTCTTCCTTCCTTCTCTCCTTCCTGGAACATTTATTTCAAGTTTACTTGAAACGTTTTGTCCCATTTTCCTTTGAGTTTTAAAAACTCCGAAGCAGATAACTATCTGCTTTCATGTTAAAAACAAAATGTGTTGGGGGTAAAATTTCTATTAATGAGTCAACATAGAAAGACTCCATAGCCACCCTCAAATTCCCTTCTGTAACCCTAACAACAAAACAATATTTCACTGTTATATGGTCCCTGCCTTCACTAACGTCCTATTTCCTCCCTCTGACAATGGCCAGGAAGAAGAAAAAGAGAAGAGGAAAACTGGGGTGGGTGTGAATCGTGCTAGATCTTGGGACTGATTCCAGAGCCACTCGAGTTTGCCCGAAGGCCAAAAATGCCTTCACGTGGTTGCTTTCGTTGTAAACTCCAAGTGGGAAAAAACTACCGCGGAGCAGAGACTTCCTTCAGAACCAGGGAAGGAGAAAGAAAAAGTGGGTGAGGAGCCCAAAGCAAGAGAGTGAGGCAGAAAAAAAAATGAAGAAAGAGCTCGGGATAAAGAGGAAAACCAGCTTTCAAAGTGTGTCAAATATAAAAACTTTTCCTGTGCCTTTGAGCCTTCTCTGAAATTGACCTCTGGGAGTCATTAGCATTCCCTGGGTTCAGGTCTTAGGCGTGTGGTGTGTGCAGTATGGGCATTGGGACATCAACACTAGAGGGTCCCAGGCGCGCGCGCGCGCGCGTGTGCGTGTGTGAGTGTGTTGTAGGATGGGCATTCGGGCACAGTTCCCAAAGAGGTAGGATGACTTTGGTCAGCCACCAGCCTGAGCTGGCGGAGAGGTAGCAGGGGCCAGTCCCAAGGTACCTACAAGGCTGTGTGTAGGGGAGCTGGTGGTGACGCCGCCTGGTGGAGCAGTGGGGGCCCATCTCACCTGTTCCAACGGGCCACTTTTCTTAGGTAATAGCGTAGCGCTTCCCGGCTGGACAGCAGCGTGTCCTCGGGTCCCTGCAGAGACGGCTCCTCGACGGTGCGGTATAGCGGGTGGGCAAAGAGGCTTTGCAGCTTGGAGGGGAGGTCCTGGCGGTCAGCGCTGCGGCCGCCCTGCTCATCGCTCCGTTCGCCTGGCTGGACTTGGGAAAAGTTGTGTGCAGCTTTGCTGGGGCGGGAGGCTGTGGCAGCCGCGGAGTCTGGGGGCGGGGCGGAGGGGTCGCCAGCTGAGTCTGGGCAAGAGCAGCCCCCCCGACCTCTTCGTGGCAGCAGCTGGAGCCGCACTTGGGGCCAGAGGTGGAAGTAGAGGTCCGCAGAGAGCAGCGCCCCGAGCAGCAGCAGGGTCAGCAGCCGGTCCCGGCGGAGCCCCAGCATGGCGGAGCCTGGGTAGTGGCTGTGGGGCCGAGGGGGCCAAAATGAAGCCGGGGGAGGCGGGCTAACCCGGCCTTCGGAGGAAAGGGGAAGGCGGGGAGGCTCGGGTCTCGGGTCTCGGGTCTCGGAAGGGCAGGAGCAAGAGAGCGTCAAGGCGGGGGGAGCCCAGGGAGCAGGCTCGGGGCTGGCTGGGGCAGTAGGCTGCTGACCAGTCTGTCAGTGGCAGTCACCTACCCACTCTTTGGGGGTCGCGGACAAACTCCACTAAGCCAAGTGTGGAGGCAGGGGAAGTGGAACGAGTGAATGTCTGATCTGAGCCTTCTCTTTCCCGTAGCCAGGACACCCGCCCAGGGCAGGTGAAGCCCCACTAGCAAAGCGCAGACGCGAGGTGCCCCGGAGCCCCAGGCTAATACTGACCACTAAGTGGGGTCGGGTGGGGTAGGTTGGGGTGGGGTGAGAGGCGTCGCGGTAAAGAAGAAAAGTGGGCCAGTCAGCTCCCGCACCCGGGGGAAGAAAGCGGCTGCTGCGTTGCCTGCGGCTCGTCTGCAGAGGATGCTGCTGCTTTGGCTGTTCCCTCTGCAGGCGGTGGGGATATCCGTGCCCCAGGTTGGCAAAGTGAGGGGGAAGCACGAGAGCGAATGGTGGTGGTGGGGTCGGCAGGCGGGATGGTCTTCTCCGGGCTAGTTCTGCCAGCCCTCTTGCACTCCCAGAGGCAGAGGTAACGCACTGCCTTCCCCTAG
Source organism: Trichosurus vulpecula (assembly GCF_011100635.1). Classification (NCBI taxonomy): domain Eukaryota; kingdom Metazoa; phylum Chordata; class Mammalia; order Diprotodontia; family Phalangeridae; genus Trichosurus; species Trichosurus vulpecula. Next base: position 208,869,853 of record NC_050576.1, on the reverse strand, counting down.
GCTCTGGCTCAGAGCCCAGCCCTCCACCCACTCTTAGCTGGCACCTGCCCTTACCGCAGTTTTCCAGCCAATTCTTGATTTCGCTGACCAGTTCTGTCCTTCCACTTTTTGGCTCTCCAGGTCATTAAACTTTCTCCCACTCTTTGGCCCCTCACTCTTTCTCTGAACTTTGTAACTGGGGCTCAGCTGTGGTGTGTTGGAGGAGATAGCTTGGCAGGGATAGAAGGATTCCTTATTTTTATTTGTTAAAAAAAGTTACAAGAACAAGAATAAAAACGCACAGTTCAGGTTATGACTTATCACCAGTAAACTCTTTCAGGTAAGGAATCTTTTTGGTTTTCACGATGTAGAACACCCAGGTACATGCCTGTGTGCTATGGGATCTTAACAAATATATCTTGACTTGTTCATCTTTCCCCCAGGGCACCAGTTTTAACTGTAATCTTAATATTTTCCAGTTTGTTTTTGGTCTGATTCCGTCTGTGCCAAGCACTGGCTGAGTTTCTCCTGGAAGTGGGGGATGGGGTGGGGCTCCTTTCAGAAAATCTTCATAAATTTAGGGCTAAAAAGTTGTGGTTTTTTTTGGGGGGGTGTGAGCTACTTTGGGAGAAAAAAAAGAGGATCTGAGTAAGGGTAGAAATTCATTATCTTTCCCCCTAAATTCTCCCCTCTTTTGAACTTCCCCATTACTGTCAAACTTACCACCATCCTCCCAGTCACCCAGGCTTGAAGGCTTGGTGTCATTCTTTAGTCTTTCTTCCTACTCACCTCATCTATTCAATCTGTTGCCAAGTCTGTTCATTTAAGTCCTCTTCTCTCCTCTCACACAGACACCACCCTGGTGCATACCCTCACCACTCCAGAACTATTGCAATTGCCTTCTGGGTGGTCTCTTTGCCTTAAGTCTTTCCCCACTCCAATCCATCCTCTATTCAGCTGCCAAAGTGATTTTCCTAAAGCACAGGTTTGACCAAGTCATCTCATCACTCAAAAAAAAATTCCATTGGCTTCCTATTACAAGATCAAATATAAAATGCTCAGTTTGGCTTTTATGACCCTTTGCAACTTGGCTCCTTTTTGCCTTTCCAGTCTTCTTACACTTTCTCTCCTCTACTTACTCTACAATCCAGCAACACCAAGTTTCTTGTTTTTACTTGGAAACTATATTCCCTCATACTACTTTGTGGCTTTTCACTGGAAATGTAAATTCCATTCCTGGAATGCTCTCCCTTCTGGTTACCCTGGCTTCTTTCAAGACTCAGATCAAATCCTACTTTCCACAGGTGGCCTTTCCTGGTTACTTCTCCTCCACCCTTCCAGATTACCTTCCATTTGCACTGTACATATCTTGTATGTACATTTTTATGTTGTTTCTGGCCAGCTTTTACTTTGTGTTTTCAGAACTTTAAAAGAGTGCCTGGCATTTAACACATAAGTTTGTTGACTTTTCTTGAGGTGGACTTTTCATGATGGTAAGTGATAACAGAAGGGTGGAAGAGCTGCTGCATTCTTTATTTAGTTTCTAGTATCTCTACAAAGGAGAGGATCAAAAATGATTAATGAGGAGTTGATACCCAAGATGAGTAAGGAGACAACAAGAAAGGACCTAAGTCAATTTGAATTATCTGGTCCAGTTGAACTACATACACCCTTAGGTCTTGAAATAACTGGCAGATATGGTTGATGAACTTCTGTCAGAGATATTTGAGAGAGCATGGAAAATGGGAGTAACACAAGATTCGGGGAAGGGCAAATGTCCCAATTAAAAAAAAAGAGAATGGAGTTTGCAAACTTGTAGGCTAGCAAACTTGACTTGAAAATTCCTGGAAAATTCTAGAATGGATCATTAGAAAGATGATTGGCAAGCTATCTAGAAAGGAAAGTAGCAATTGCAGAGTCTGGATGGCTCCATCAAGAAATAATGAAGCATCTTATGTGTTTTACTGAATTAGTAGATGAGGGGAATACTGTGGATATAGTTTACTTAGATTTTAGCAAAGCGTTTGATAAAGAACCTCATACTTTTCCTGTGGAGAAGATGGAGTGATATGGACTAGGCAAGAATGCAATCTGATGAATTCAGAACTGTTTGGATAGCCAGACTCAAAAAGTAGTTGCTAATGGTTCAATGTGCATGTGACAGGAGGTCTCTTGTCAGTGAGGACCTCAGATCCATACTAAACCTTGTGCTGTTTTACATTTTGATCAACAACTTTGATTAAGGACATAGATAGCATATTCATCAAATTTGCAGATGACCTCAAGTTGGGAGGGATAGCTAACATCTAGATGATAGGATTCAAAAGGATTTCAACAATCTAGACCAGAGGTGTCAAATTCAAATAGAAATGAACTTAGAAAACCACCCATTTAACATTTTCGATGTTGTATTGTATTTTTGCTCATTTTGTTAAACATTTCCAATTACAGATTAAGCTGGTTCAGGCTGTATTAGGGAGTTTTGTGAAGCCCAGATGAAATTCAATAGATGTAACTGTAAAGTCTTGTACTCAAGTACAAAAATCAACTTCACAAAGATAAATTGAGGAAGACATGGATAGTCAGAAGTTGTTATGAAAATAAAATCTAGAGCTGAATCAGTGAACTTGTAGCTCAGTCTGAGTCATTGGTGTGTTGTGTATTCAAAAAAGCCTATGAGATCTTGGGTTGCATTAAGAGGGAGTATAGCAACTCATCTGGAGTATTATAATCCATCCTGAATACCACAGTTTAAGAAAGAAATTGATAATCTGGAGATTGTGTCCAGAAGAGGGCAACTGAGATGACAGGCCTTGAGTCTATGTCATATGCAAAGTGGCTGCATGGAACCCATCATTTCTGTGCTGATGACTCTTAATTCTACTTATCCAGCCCTAACCTCTGTCCCAGCTTCCAGTCTTGCACTTCCAATTGTCCATTAGACATCTCAAATTGGTTGTCCTATGGACATCTTAAATCCAACATGTCCAAGACAGAACTCATTTTTTCCTTTTCCCTTTAATGCTTCCCTATTACTCTTGAGGGCACCATCATCCTTTTAGAGCCCCAGGCTCGTAACCTAGATGTTATTCTTGATTACTCCCTATCTGCCACTCCCCATATCCAATCTGTTGCCAAGATCTGTTGATTTTTACCTTTGCAACATCTCTCAAATACTACTCCTTCTCTTCTCTGAGACTGCTACCAGACCCTCTTCTCTTTATGCCTGGACTATTACAATAGTCTGCTGGTTGGTTTGCCTGCCACAAGTCTCTCTCCACTTCTGTAAAGTGCAGGTCCAACTATATCATGCCTTCTATTCAACAAACTCCATTAGCTCCCTATCACCTCTAGGGTCAAATACGAAATCCTCTCTTCAGTGTTCAAGACCCTTCATAAACCTACCTTTGACACTGGCTTCCTTGCTGTTCCTCAAGCAAGACACTCAATCTCTTGGCTCTGGATGTTTTCACTGAATGTCCCCCATGCCTGGAATTGCTTCCTCCTCATCTCTGACACCTGGTTTCTCTGGCTTCCTTCAGACAGGAGACCTCCTGTCACATGGACATTGAACCATTAGCAACTACTTTTTGAGTCTGGCTAACCAACCAGTTCTGAATTCATCAGATTGCATTCTTGCCTAGTCCATATCACTCCATCTTCTCCACAGGAAAAGCATGAGATTCTTTATCAAACGCTTTGCTAAAATCTAAGTAAACTATATCCACAGCATTCGCCTCATCTACTAATTCGGTAAAATCCCACCCACTACAGGAAGCCTTTCCTGGTCCTTCTTAATTCTAGTACCTTCCCTCTGTCAATGATTTCCTATTTGTCCTGCGTATAGCTTGTTTGTACACATTGTTTATATTGTCTCCCTCATTAGTTTGTGAACTCCTAGAAGGCAAGGACTGTCTTTTGCCCTTCTTTGGATCCCTGGCACTTAGCTCAGTACTTGTCATATAATAGGTACGTAAAAATGCTCATTGACTGATTGAAGGAACTAAGCATATTGAACCTGGAGAAAAAGAAGATTTGGGCAAGGGGTAAGAGGACATTATAGCTCTATTCAAATATTTGAAGAGCTATCCTGTTCTGTTTTGCTGCAGGAGGTAGAACCGAAAGCATTAAGGTAAAAGTTGCAAAGAAACCAATTTGGGCTTGACATCAAAACCAATTTCTAACCAATTAGAGCTGCAATTGGGCTGCCCCAAGTGGCAGCTGGATTTCCCCCTTAGAGGTCTTTAGGACAAGGCTGGATGAATGCTTGTGGGGTATGTTGTAGTGGGGATTCTTTTCGTGTACAAGGTAGACTTGACAGTTGCTGAGGTCCTTTCCAGTTCTCAAATTGTGAGATTCTCTGATCTACTCCAAGTGGCTCATTTTACATATGAGGAAACTGAGGTAGAGAGAGATTAAAATGACAAACTTGACAGGCAGTAAGAAGGAAGAACCATGTCCTCTGACTCCAAATCCAAGGCTGTTTCCATTGTACTTGACTGCCTCCAGTTCAAATGGACGACTTCTTAAGAACTTGCTACCTGACCTATCACAAAGTGTTGAAGAAGCCAAAGAGGGATGGAACAAATACCACCGTAGGCTAACTGATGCCAAGATTTAACAGAAACCTGGACAATTATGTGTTTCTCCACAAGAAAGACAAATATAGATAGTCACCAACATATAAACCCCTGACTTAAGAATTTATTGCTCCATACTATTATTGAAGAAATGACCTGAACACTTGTGTCCCAGACTGGATAGCTGGTACATTGGAGAGGTCATTAGATTTAGACTCGGGGGACCTGGACTTGGATTCCAGCTCTGTTTCTGGCTTCCTGAATGATTTTGGGCAAGTCACTTAACTTTTCTGGGCCTCTGCTTCCCCACTATAAAATGAGAAGTTGGACTAGACAGTCTTAAAGAAAATTAATAATAGGCATCTAATGCTTTAGTTTGCAAAGTACTTTATGCTATCTCAATTGATATTTACAATAAACTTTACAGATCTAAATTCTATGATGTGATTTTTAAAGATACCTGTGTTTAACAAAATAACTTTAGTAGCTGTATGGAGGAAGGGATTTTTAATAGTATCATTTCATAGCCAGCTGGTGATGTATGACTGGAGTTCAGGAGAGACTAGGGCTGAATACACACACACACATATGCACACACATATATGTATATAGACATATACACATATGCATATGTATGTGTATATGCACATGCATATACATATATATATACATGCATTATATAATCTGTGAATTAATTGTGTAGAAATAATAGTCAGACCTGTAACAACAATGCCATTTGCAGCTTCTATGGAGGTGTAAGGCCAATACCACCAGCACACAGGAGGGCTGCTAGCACAGCTTCTTTGATCTGCTTTTCTAAGGAAAGCAACTTTAATGGGTTTACAATCTCACTTTAATTAAAGATAAATATATCATTCACTTAGTTTAGGGGAAAAAGTCAGTACCCTGAACTTCAGAGAAAACACAAACAGAAATTACGAGCAGAAATTATACAAACAGAGCAAAATAACACAGATCAACAGACAGGGCTTCTAACTTTCTGTCCATAGCAATACATGCATAGTTACCAGAGAGAGAAGCACCAACATCTGGATTTTCAAAGCCGGGAGGCTCCTTAATGGCTACCCAAAGTCTCATTTGGCCAAATCACACGAATGCTCTTCCAATAAGTGAGCCCCAAAGCAAAATGCTAACCTCAGGATATATATACACTTCTTCAGGGTCAGAGAGCATCACAACCATGTGACTCAAACTCATGTGACTTAGGCTTTCTAGTGACTTAAACACTTCATCAAAGGTTCTTGATTCAATCAAAGGCAAAGCTCAATCAAATGTACTTTGTTGCCTTAGTGCTGAGAAGCACTCTAAAAGAAAAAAAAAACAATCCTACTTTGCTTGTCATTACAAGACCCAGGGGAGCTGGAAATAGTCACCGACAGAGTGTAGAAAGAGATGATAAGGGGCCCAGGAACAGAGCCTTGGGGGACATCCACGACTAGGGGGCATGATACAGATGATGATCCAGCAAAGGAGAATAAGGAACGATTAGGAAGTAGGAAGTGAATCAAGAGAGCAGTGTCACAGAAACCTAAAGAGGACGATATCAGGTAAGAGAGGATGGTCAGCAGTGACAAATGGTGCAGACAGGTCAAGAATCATTCAATCAACAAGGTTAATATCTAACTATGTACCAAGTGCTGCTCTAGGCGCTGAGGATACAATGAATGAGAAAACACAAGACAATGAATGAAACAATATCTTCTCATAGGAGCCTGCACTTTATAGTGCGAGAGACACCGATTATACATATTATATATATATTTATGTATACACACATATATGTACATACATATATGTGGGTAAACATATATAAAATAAATACAAATATATACAAAGAGATTAAATATAAACTTATTTTGGAAGCAGGACACTAGTAATACGGGTGGGTAGACAGGAAAGGCTTCCTGCAGAACTTGGCACTTAAGTCCTGTCCTTAAAGGAAGAGAAGCACTCTGTGAGATGGAGGAGGTGAGGGGTGCCTTCCACACATGTGGGAAGACAAAGCACAGAAATGGGAGATGGAGTGTTGTGGGTGAGGAACAGAGGGAAGACAAATTTGGCTGGATCACAGAATTCATAAAAGGTGATGTTCAATGAGGCTGGAAAGATAGGTTGGGTTTTAAAAGTTAAACAGAGTTTACAATTAATCCTAGAGACAATAGATAGTCCCTGGAGCTGATTGAGTAGGGCAACACATGGTCAGCTGTCTATTTAAGTGAAATTCTTTCGGCAACAATGTACAGGATTGGCTGGAGTGGGGAAAGATGAGTCTGGGAGACCAATTAATCCAGATAAGAGATGAAGAGAGCCTGAACTAAGGCAGGAGCTGTGTAAGTGCTTAAGGAGAGAGAAGGGGTAGGGTGAGAGAGATGTGAAGGTAGAAACTGCAAGATTTTGCAACTCATTGTGTGGGGTGAGGGAGAGTGAGGAGTCCAGGATAATGTTGAAGTTATGAATCTGGGAGACTGGAAGAATGGTGGGACCTTCCATAGAAATTTGGAAGAGGAAAGTCTTTGGGGGGGGGCAGAAGATAATGAGTTCATTTTTTTTGGACATGTCGAGTTTAAGATGTGTTTGGAACCTGCAGTTTGAAATGTCTAATTGGGAGTTGGCATTATAGGACTAAAGCTCAGGGGAGAGACTGGGCCTTTCGGTCATATAATAGTAGTTAGGTTTCTGGATTATGTTTTGTTCTTCATATATCTGTGTGTATTTACACACATACATATATACACACATATACAATATATACATATTATATATTTACCTCTGTATTTGTGTGTGTGTGTGTGTGTGTGTGTGTGTGTGTGCGCTTGTGGGTGTGTACTAGGTCCAATACAGAGCTCTTTGTTCCCAGAGATTCTTGAATCTTTAGCCCTGAGGTACTATTATGGCCATTTGGGATATATAACTCTCAAACTTCACTGTCTTCCTTTCTATAAACTTGCATAGTTCAGTTATTGAAGCTCAACACTTTTATATTTTAAGTGTAAAAGGGATTAATAGGTGAGCTTTCTATTCTCCTCATCCCCCACCCCAACTCCTATATAGAGTGGGCTACATGGTCTCTGGCTCATTGTGCTCAAAGACTTTTTATTTTGAGATGATGGAGCAATCCCCTTATGATTCAGGAAGGATTAGCTACCCACTGAATAGAATTTAAAGAATAAAAAGAGAGACAAATTCTGCTTTCCCACTCTTCTCCTCCTCTCCCAAATTTTTTTCCATAGGATTTCCTGTGGGTGGGGGAGGAGAGGCTCTTTCTCCCAACCAGGAAGTCATAGTAGCTACTCACACATGGCTGAATGTGCATGTGCTGCCCACGTGAGCCTGAGATTTGGACTTAAAGCCCTGGCTGCCTTTCCTGCTTGTATTTCCTTCCCTGAACACAAGTGGCCAAACACTAATCTGGAGAGAGATGTTTCCAGCTTTGGAGGTAACCGAATGAGTTTGAGAAGTCAGGAATTCCTGGGGTCATGAGCTGGAGCTTATTGGTATCAGGAAGAGGTTTCTATACCTTGCTAGGGGAAAAGGACCATAAAGAGGTGATGAGTCCAAGCCCTATCCTGGCTGGCCAGAAGGCATGAATCTTCAGGGAGTTGTTCAGACAGTACAAAGCCAAGGTAAAGGGGAAACATCTATTCATAGTCCCACTCGGTGTTTTATGATTAGTCTTTTAAGTATCAGCTTTCTAGGAGTATAAAATAGGAGTTGTAGATTACTGTATCATATTTTAAGTTTTTGTCAATGTGTGCTTATGGGTCTTTAGAATAAGCATTTCTTTTATAGTGAAATACCTGTCCTATACCTGTTCTATAGTACATATTGAGAACCTTCCTATTCCCCTTTGGTGACATTATACACATGAACCATACCTAAGCCTTAAGTTATTTTTTTTTCTCCTGGGGCTCTGGGATGGGGCCAGAGATTGAACCTGACCCATATATGGGCCCAAAGCTCAGGGCCTCCTTAGTGGCAGAGGGCAAACATCCAACCCTGGTGAAATGTTACACAAGCATTAAAGAATTCTTTCAATTTTAAGTTCAGAAGAAATCTGTACTTTTTTTTAAGTTCCAAGTTGTACGACTGTTTCCTATTATCTCCTATGAATCCTGCCTTCCTTCCTTCCCTTTTATCTCCTCTTCTTACCACAATGCACTTAGCCTGTGGGTGCTGCCACACTACCACACCCTTGGCCTGGCCTTGTAAAAAGACTACCACATCAACTGAATCTTGGATCACGTTCTGGATACTGTGCTGCATTTCCCTTTAGCTAATTTTAATGCTTAGAAAATGCTGCATCATTCAAGTTTAGCTGTAAAGAAGGACAAATACCTATCAGTTAGGATCCTTGTTGCTGCCAAATAGTAGAGCATCTGCAAGCTTCTCCTTGTGGCAGTTCTTCAGGTGACCAGACTCCCAGACACTGTGGGCAACGTTGGAAACCATCGCATCAGAACAAGTTATAGAATCAATCTCAGAGAGGTGTGGTGGCATAATGATCTGGGTTCAAATTTTGCCTCTGACAATAATAATAGGTAACATTTATATAGTGTTTTCTGGTTTGAAAAGCATTGTATATAATATGTACATACACACACACATACACATATATATTCTTATTTTATCCTCCCAACAGTCCTGTTGGGGATTATTATTTCTCATTGTGCTCATTTGCTATTATTACTAATTTTAATAGATGAGGAAACAGATTGAGAGAGTTTAAGTATCTTGCCCATGGTCATACAGCTGGTTAAGTGTCTGAGGCAGGAGGTCTTTTTAATTTCACATTCAACATTCTATATGTGACACCTAGCTCTATATTTTTGTTCATTCTTGTGTCTAGTGATACTTTCATATAACTTCCTCTTAGAGACAGAACCTCTGATAGGACAATTTATAATCTTTGATCCATAAAGTAGCTTGCAAAGCCACTATATAAAGCAGTCTGCTGTAAGAAAAGGTCACATATTAACCCTATCTGGTATACTCTTTATGTCTTCTGAGAAAGGAGATTTCAGTGTCCCTTTGAAACCCCACCATCAAGGAATTCTTCACTGGTGAACCTCAATGAAATCTGAATCTCTGATGAGGCAGGTTATAGACCAAAGCTCAGGGCTAGCTTAAAACTCCACCTCTCCTGGGAGCTGGGTTCGAAGTATAAGACAAAAGAGGGATGCTTTTTGTAATCAATCAATGAATCATTATATATTGAGGACATATTTAGGGAGCTATGCTCAGTACACAATGAGAGGTTCAGAGAATTTTAGAGCTGGAAAGGACCTTGGAAACCATCTGTTTCAAAATAGTCTTTGTCTTCGAGGAGCTTACATGAAATATTTAGAAAATCCTACAAAAGAATATTTATGTAGTGGGTTGATTATACGTGTCCTGCGATCAATTTGGTGAGCTTATAGGAAGAGAGCTTTTATTTGGGACTTTGATTGTTTCTCCTTATGCAGGATGAGGACATACTCTTTTGACTCAGTCAAATTCACTAGATATTGATTGGGGATGAATTTGTTGGCTCAGACTATTGTAGGACAAAATGTTACAGGAGGAGCCATCAATTTCCTGACCTATAAACAGGGGCCTTTGTTTTATTGGAATGAGCCCTGGATCTTGAGGTTGGAGGCTTTGGTTTGAGTCCTAGATGTGCCACTTAGTACCCATGTGATTCCTGCAACAGTATATCATAGACACGTTAATAACAATACTTGTTATAATGATTATCCACAATCATGAGTAATCATCTCTTGGTGTTATATGCATGAAATCTACACTTATATAATAGGTAGGGATGCTTCAGATTGTATGTATTGATTGTACACAGGACATATTACATGCACACATTATAACAGTATGAGTATTTTCATAATACACAAGCAAATAATCACAAATAACAATAAAAATCCCACCAACATAACTCATAATGGCAACATCGATAGGCTTATACAGTAACAAAACTTGCCAAATTACTAGCATATTCATAAGGAGCAACATTATACATATCCAACAGACAGATGTAGCTATTTACATGCAAGAAACTAACAATAATTAACACATCCATCAACATATGCAGTTATGTGCAAGGCATACATTAAAATGGGCAAGCATTGAAATTGTCTAGCTACATGTGTACCTGCTTCTCCTGTTTCTCTTGTAACATTGTAAGTTAATCTGGTGATGGTTAGACGGTTGTGGCTCTTCCTGAATTGGCTGATCATCATTCTCATCAGATCCCTAAGTTTACAATGCTAAACTTGACTTTTTTGTACTTAAGGCACCAGGAAGTTATTTCAATGACCCAAGTTGACACCAAAAACTTCTTTAGGAAACTTCATGGTCACTCATATATCCTAAATATGGATAGTCTTTGTCACTTGGTCCACCAAATCCTAGCCCTTTGATAGGCTGTGGAGGAATTATTCTCAAATGTTTCTCAATAGTGTGATTAGAATATGAGGGTCACTTATGATCCACTGTCTGGTATAGCAGCGCATTCCACATTCTCAATTTTTACCATCCCTTCTGTGGAAGGTTCTATGAGTCTGTAATGCTAATGTAAATTTGAAGATCTTCTCGATCCATTAATAGGCCCATGTGACCTGCTTACATCACAGGAAACCTGTCATATGTGGTGGGAGGAGCTTGCTGAACGAGTGGAACAGGAAAGGGCAGAGCAGGAAGGAAGTTAGTAGAACTGAGAGGAAGTGAGATCAGAGCAGTTAGAGCTGAGGGAGAGAGAGGAGGCAAGCTAGCTGTGCTGTGAATATGTTTGTGGGATGGCCCCAGCAAGGGTGGGGGGGTGGGAGGAAAGGTTATGGAATGGAGCTGCTCTCTGTAGTGATAATGTGTCTTAACTTCTTTTTTGCTTGGATGGATTGGACTTACTGGTGTTGGGATTTGGCTTTCTGGTGTCTGAATAAATGTTTTGCTTCTGTCTTTTATAAGGAAAGTCTGTTACGTTTTGCGATTCAGAACCACACTGGTATACTAATAACAATAGCAACCATTGTGAATATTGCCTTGGTGATGCAGAGTCTAAATGTAATGGATCCATAAGGAAATGTCATACTTCTCTCAAGTGAATTTGACATATGGGCATGTAGTTCACATTTGTAACAGAAAATAAATAGCTTGGTCTCTCTGGTTGTATCTTGGAAGTGATTTTCTTGTTTCAAACTGCTGTGACTTTTCTTCTTTGTCTTTCCAGGTAAAAAGATCGTGCTAGTGGTTCCATTTCTCAACATCCTTCAGTGGCCCATATCCATGAAGGTGTTCTGGAGGTTGTAGATGTTGAGTTTTCCTGAGTTGGTCTACCTTGTGTATTCAGCTCATTTCCTTTCTCTAGCAACTACCCACAAATTAAATGTTTACTTGTTAATATGCCATTTGTTAACTATGCCTGTAGCTCAGGACATCCTCCATAGATTCTGCCAAATTAGGTAATTTTGGTAATGTTTGTTTTCTTGGGTTGCACCACTGCTTTTCCTTCCAGTCTTAATAATAGGCTATTTACCTGCATTCACAACTTCTGGTGGGCAGTTCTCCTTCATGCTCCATGGTTTTGCTGAATTTAGCACACATGTCACCTCGGAATTTAGAGAAGGCCCCCAGTGCCACTCCAGCTTTCACAAACACTCTTGATTTGTGGCTTCAGGTTTTTCTGCCCTCAGAGACCACATAAATTCAAAAGGGCATTATCTGATACTTTCTACCAAACTATATTTTATCTAGCTCAGATGCTTGCCAGGCTTTTAGAAGCTCTGTCACATAACCAGTTCAAACCTCTACTGACTCTTCTTCAAGAGGACTCTTCCTAACACCTATATTGTCTAAATCTGGCCCCATTAAAAAATTTAAATGCAGCTAAAATCAAACCAAAACAAAACTGATGTCCAGTTACTCTCCCCATAATGCTCAGATAGAACGCTCTAAACATCTGTACCTTCTCATGCTGCCACAAGCAAGTGAAAATCTGTAGAGAAACATGACAGTATAATCATCCTATCCATGTTATTAACCATGTTACCCAATGCTGTTGACATGCGTGTGACTATGACCTTGGGTAGGCTATTCCCCTTCTAGGTCTTTTCCCCCGTGTTTCTAGAATAAGAGACAATCTCTAAAGCACAATACAATCTCAAAGGTTCATTCTAGTTCTATAAATGATTCTATGACTAATGTTATAACCAATTGATGTTTCAGGCTAGGAGCAAATCAATCCATAGCCATGTTGGCAATGACATTTTATACATCAATATGTTTTGATCTGGAATTGCACTGGAGTTGTGATTTTTTGGCCATAACAAATTACTAATGCTGTTGACTGAGATGGGGAGAAGTATCTTTATCAATGGAATGTTTTCAATAATAAAATCATAGTTCCTTCCTTTCCTCCCTCCCTCCCTTCTTTCCTTCCTTCCTTCCTTCCTTCCTTCCTTCCTTCCTTCCTTCCTTCCTTCCTTCCTTCCTTCCTTTCTTCCTTCCTTCCTTCTTTCCTTCTTTCCTTCCAATCCATCTCAGTGGCATAAATTGTTGACATCTGGGGAAACAAAAGATCACTAGAACCTAAGCTAAGTAAGATACCCTCTCTTAGAATTTCTGCATATTAGCCTGAGTGCAACTTTCCCAGTCTGGCGTTTCAGAAACTCTGGCTGCTTCCGTTATCTATGTAATAATGCCTCATATTTATAATAGCACTTCTATGTTGACAAAGTATTTTCTTCACAATAACCTTGTTAGATAGGTTGTACAGTAATATTATCACCATTTTGCCAAGACATAAAGAGGTTAAATGATTTGCCCAAACTCCAGTACACAGCCAGTATGGGGCAGAACTAGGATTCAAAGCCAGTTCTTCTAATTCTAAATCTGATTCTTTTTTCACTTTGACTCTGATAGATGGCTGTTGGGTTGCTGCTCTCATTAAAAAAAGAGCCAACTAATTGCTGGACTCCCCTTTATGCTCATATGTCAGAGCCCAACCCTCCCTTTTTCTTTGGTAGTACATAGTGGTAGTACAGTGAACAACCTGCCCCAATAAATCAGCAGCAAGGAAGGAGAAGAGGAGACAGTTCTGGGTCCTCCCAGTCACTAGGGAAATAAAGATCACAGCTGGAAACAGGCAAGGGAGGGCAAATGGGAACACAGAATCCACCTTTGCTCTGGGCCTTGCAAATTGAGCAAACTTGTGGTCTGAACAAAACCCACAGCAGCAGACCAAGTTACATCCCCTTGCATTGTTTCCCATTGACACGTCTTCCCATCCCATTGTGAGTGATTCATTCCAAAAAGGAGTTTCACAACTCAATTTGGAAAAGCATGTGTAATCTGGAGAGTCTGGAGATGGAGGAACACTTTAAAAAGGCAGTTAGTTGGCTCTTTTGTAATGAGAGCAGCAACCAAAAACCACCTTACTATCAGAGTTAGAATGTAATAAATTTTTAGTTCTCCTAAAACCAGTGAGGCAGTGGGCAAAGCCTTAGAGCAGAATTCTTAACCTGGGGTCTGTGAACATGTTTTTTTTGTTTGTTTGTTTGAATATTTTGATAAAATTTTAAAAACGAATGTTAAATGCAACTGGGAAATAAGATATACAGGAAATTGAGTTTAGAAATCTATCTTACCCTACAGGAAAATAGAAGGGAAAGGGTTAAGAGAAGGGTGGGGGTGATAGAAGGGAGCGCAGATTGGGGGAAGGAGTAGTGAGAATGCATGCTGTTTTGGGGGGGGAGGGGAGAAAATTTGGAACTCAAAATCTTGTGGAAGTGAATGTTGAAAACTAAAAATAAAATAATAAAAAGAAAAAAAGAAATACTTTGATAGCTGTTTCAATATTATTGGTTTCTTTTTGAATCCTATGTATTTTGTCGTTCTGTATAATTATGTATACATATTTGTCATTCTATGTATCACATCATTCTGATATGTGGTCCATAGGCATCACTAGCATAGACATAGACAATCTACCAGAAAGGTTCCTGGCACAAAAAGGGTTGGGAAACCCTCCTCTGGAATTAGTAAGACCTGGTTCAAGTCTTTCTACTAACACATAATGATTTGTGTGTTACCTTGGGCAAGTACTTCACTATGAGAGCCTTTAGGATTTCCTTTAAGACTACAAATTGCATCTGTATTGATGGAGGAAGTGAAATTGCAGATATAGATCTCCTTCCCACAAAAAGTTTCTGTTGCTCCATCACAAATACCTGTCAGGAACTTGTGAAAAAAATTGATTTTTTTTCTTGTCTAACAAACAAATGGAAAACATCCTCCAACATGGAACAACAGTATTTATGCCTTGAGGTGTACTTGAGACTGTAAGAGTTCTCTAAGGAGGAAATAATTTTAAAAATTAGGTTAATTTAAAAAATAACTTCCTATTAATCAAATGGGGGAGAGAACAAGGCAATACGCTCTTCTTTTCAAGGTTCTCTTGTTGTGAGATGTGTAAAATTGTAAAAATTCTACTCGACTTAGCATCCTCCATATAGCAGCCAAATGGAACACATATATGTCACTTGCCTACTCAAAAGTCTTCAGTGGTCCCTTATTGCTTGTTGGATAAAGTAGAGAATTTTCAGCCTGACATTTAAACCTGAGAAATATGACTCCCAGCAACCTTTCCGGTCACATTTTGTATTTCTCTTCTTCAGGCAATTTCCATTCTAGACAAATTGGCCTGCTAACTATTCTTTCTACAACACATTCCCTCTTCTTCCTTCATGGTTTTGCACAGCCTGTCACCTGTATCTGAAATGCCCTCTTTCCCTCACCACCTCAGCCCCTTAGAATCTTCAGCTTCTTTCAAAGCCTTTCTTATGTGCCATCTCCTATAATAGGACTTTCTTGATCTCTGTCTTGAAATTATTTTGTATATACTTTTAATTTACTTATTTGTCCCCCTCTCCACCCAATCCCATCTGTAGAATGCAGCTTTTTGAAGGCATGCGTCTGTTTCATTGTTACATTTCTATTCTCAGTGCTTAGAACGAGTGTCTAGCATAGAGTTGGCCCTTAGAAATGTTTGTTGAACTGGATTTAATTCAGTATGATGAAGCACTGCTCCTGTAATGGGTAGGGGGTGGGGAGAGAGGGCAGTGTTTGGAGTTTCTATTATTATGTTCCTGGTAAGAAGGAAATACCAGAACTTTTGCAAGCATATTTATATTTTAGTTGGCAAATACATAATGAGACAAAGAATGACTGATGTAATAGACCCAAAGAGAAAATGGTCTTTTAACCTGGGGCATAAACGGTTGGATTCTCAGAAACAAGGATCGTCTCAACTTATGCCATGTAGTGTATTTCTTTCAGGCGTTTGCTTGTAGGGAGGTTTGTTCCAGATTATATGTGAATCTCCATCTTAATACAGTGTCCTGGTCGCTTATGCTGCATTAAAGTTCTATTGTATAAATTTCCTTCAATGAAACCTTGTTATTGGTGTGATCTTTACCAAAGCAGATCACAACCTTTCCAAGCTTTGTCCTATGGGATTCTTGTTCATGTTTCTGTAAATCTCATATATGCTCTTCAGTCCTTTACTAGGTATCTCAAAGGCACCAATATACCACTTGGGTCATCCGTATATTATCTGTCATCCTTCATGACAAGTCCACTTTCTTTTCCAACCACACATACCTGTATTAATGTCTGAAGCATCACTCCTTAAATTGAAGTCATCACTGGCAACATGTTGTAGCCCATTTATAATCACTATACATCTTTCTTTTGCCCTTTGTGTTATATATTTAAATTTGATTATTTGGAGATCACGATGTACCATGAATCATAGAAAAACTATTATCAGTGGGGCAATATTGGTATTAAAGAATAAGCATCAAAAAGCTATAAAATTGTGCAGACACTTTGACCCAGCAATACCACTACTAGGTCTGAACACCAAAGAGGTAAAAGGAAAAAGATGCATGCAAATATTTACAGCCACTCTTTCTGTGGTGGCAAAGAATTGGAAACTGAGAGGATGCCCATTAATTGGGAAATGGCTGAATAAGCTATGATATATTAATATTATGGAATATTATTATGCTGTAAGAAATGATGAAGGGGATGGTTTCAGGAAAACCTGGGAATATTTGTGTGAACTGATGCATAGTGAAGTGAGCGGAACTAGGAAAACAATGTACATAGTAACAGCAATATTGTAAAGATAATCGACTGTGAAAGACTTAGTGACTCTAGTCAATACGCGCATCCATGAAAATTCCAAAGGACTCATGAGGAACCATGCTGTCCACCTCCAGATGGAGAGCCTATGGACTTAGAATGAAGATTGAACTGCATTTTTTTTATCTTTTAGAACATGACTAGTGTAGAAATATGTTTTATATGAATGAATATTTATAAATATATACATATATATAAGTGATATTGTAGTTCTTGCCTTCTCAATTAATTGGGGAAGGAGGAAATTTGGAACTGAAAAGAAAAATAAAACAATAAAAAATGAAAAAGAGAATGGGCTTTATGGTCCAACTTGTTCTCCTCTTCCTCATTTCTGGGCCTAGATTATTGTTCTTCTGCAGAGCCTGTCCAAAATACACACAAATCAATGGACTAACTCAACAGACTTCCTATACAGTTGCATGATACAGTCTGATTTTGATGCGCCTTGGTTTTCTTCTATGCATAGGTAAGCCAATATCTTTTGCCTCATTGTGTTTTTCATGAAGAAGGTTCTCAGAAACAAGAACTCTTTCAATTAATTCCATTAAGCATATATTACATTCTGGGAAACAGAAGAAGGTTAACTTCCCTAAATTCTATTTGATTCCAAATTCCATTGTTGCCTGGAGGGTACCCATCAGAGCTGGCGTCAGATGGGATCACCCTTCCCTTTCTCAGAGACCAATCACACTCCCAACCTGGCAATGCTCCTTTCCCTTTTCCTCTTCGGGCTAGACATTGACTTCCCATTCACATGCCTGCTGGAAGGAACCCAGAATCCTCTCTCTACTTAGGCCTGCTGTCACCTTCGTAATGGTGACAGAGTGCTCTTGTAGGGCAGACAGCTCTGATGCATCCTAAGGACTGTAAGGCCCTTGCCATCTTCCCTGTAACTATACCCTTAGGAGCTCTGGGCCTTCTCTCAAATAGCCTATCTTCTCTTTGAAGCTGAGCTCTTCCACATATATTGTCTTCCACGATTAGATCATGTGCTCCTTGAGAACAGACTATCTTTTTACATCCTCAGAGCCCACCACAGTGCTTAACACATAGCAAAAATAAATGCTTTTTCATTCATTTGATTCATCCATTTAATTTCATTAATTTAAATTGGAATGCTAGCATACTTAGTTACAGAGAGCGGTCACCAGGTCCTGCTAAGTCCGCATTTTTTTTTTTTTGCATCTGTCCCACCTTCATACAGGCTGTCATTATTATCTTTTGTCTGGATTATTTCAACCGCCTCCTAACTGGTATCCTCCCTTCTGGCCTTCAGTGGCTCCATTCCAGCCTCCACACTACTGCCAGATTAATCTTCCTAATGCAAAACTCTGATCAGCTCACTCCTCTGATTTCAAAACAAAACAGAACAAACAAAACCTTCAATTGCCCTTACTGCTTCCTAAATAAAGTCTAAACATTTTATCCTGGGAGTCATGGGTCAGTTATAACATAGCTCTAATCTCCCTACCCAGGCTTATCTCACACTACTTGCTGCCACGTAGTCAATTCTTTGCTCAAGTTAAATGATCTGTCATTCCCTGAAAAAATTCCATGCTTTGCCTCTATGCATTAGTCTCTGCTTCTGCTGAGAATGACTGCTGTCCAAGTCATTCTCTTATGTTTAGGATGACTTTCCTCTTCCTCTTTGCTCATTGAAATTCTTTCAGCCTTTAGGGCTATCCAATATTATGTCTTTCATGAAGAATTCCCTAACTTCACCAGCCAGAAGAGAGCTCTAATTCATATAGTATACTCGTTCTTTTCTTGGGTATCCAACACATTATAATTTGTTTATAGTTATTTGTTACATGTCTTATCTTCTAAACTAGACTATAAGTGTAATAGGCATGAACAAGTGAGTACCTCCCCGACCTTCCATCTGTGGGACCTTGAACCACTTCTAGTGGGTCTACGTGTTTGGGCTTAGTGCTGAAGGGCTTGGCACTGTGGGGTGATATGGCAAACCCTGGGTCTCTTGGTCCCCCTCAGTGGTGGTGATAGGGTATTTGCTAATTTAAAATAGTGGTTCTTAACCTTTTTGGTGTTATGCCTGGTGAAACCCATGGACCCCTTCTCAGAATAATGTCTACTGTCAATATCTGTAATGAAGGAAAGGCTAAATTTCAGTTGCAAGTTAGTGAAAATAAAGACAATTTTTTTCCTTCCAAATTCATGGACCTCTGGGGGGGTCTGTGGATTCGACATTAAGAACTATTTGTTTTAAAAGGATAGTGGAAGATTATTCTACCTCACATCTCCCTCCCCCTCTCCATCTGCTTCTTTATCTCCCTCTGCCCTCCTTCTCTCTCACTCTCTCTTTCTCTCCTTCTCTTTCTCTTCCTCTCCCTCTCTTTCTCTTCCTCTCCCTCTTCCCTTTCTCATTCCCCCTTCTTCATTCTTTTTCTTCCTCTCTCTCTCTCTCTCTCTCTCTCTCTCTCTCTCTCTCTCTCTCTCTCTCTCTGTCATTGAGGGGGGCAGGGCATTCTCTTCAATCTTTGCAGAAATGGTGACTGCTCACCCATGGCAGCTAGAGCAGGGGCTCAGTTATGTGAGATTGACCAGAGGCAATGTCTTTGCCTCTTTTGGCATACTCTGGATGCCTTTTTGCATGATCTTTACTGAAGCATGTGTGACCCAACAGTCCAGAGATGGATATATCTAGCCTAGAGTTTAATGCCTAATTCAGGGTTTCCCTCTCCCCAATAAATCCTGCTCTCTGGGGGCATAATTGCTGATGCTCTCTCAAGTGTCCTAACTTTTTGGTTTGTCAATCTGTTCAGCTCCCAACACCTGACTCTCCATTTTACCACTCTTAACTGCCAACTCTAATGGCCACTTCTCAGTCCTCATCCTCTTTTCCCTGTCTGCAGCATTAACACAGTTGGCCACTCTTTCTTCTGGGATACTTATTCTCTTATCTCTGGGCTTATATAACACTGTTCTCTCTTGGTTGTCCTACCCGTCTGACCATTCTGTCTTAGCTTCCTTTGTTGTATCTTTATCCATGCCATTTCACACTGTGGGCCCTCTTCTCTTTTCTCATTTGGTTCTCTCACCACTTCCCATGCATTCAGTTATCATCTCTGTGCTGATGATTGCCAGATCTAAATATCCAGCACTCGTTTCTCTTCTGAGCTCCTGTCCCTCATTACCAAGTGCCTATTGGACATCTCAAATGCCACACTTCCAAAACAGATCTCCTTATCAAAACCCACCCCTCTTACAAGAGCATCACCAGCCTTCCAGGCATTCAGGTTTGAAACCTTGAATGTTAACCTAAACTCCTCCCTTTATTCAGTGCATATATTTAATCATTTGTCAAATCTTGTCACTTCTACCTTCAAAACATCTCTCCCTTTCTCTCTAATTTTTAAATAAAATTTTATTTTCAAAGATTAACTCCCTATTGAGAAAGCAAGAAAAACATATAAAAGGCAAGAAAATCTTATATAAAAAAGCAAGAAAATCTTATATAATCAAGCAAAACAAAATTTCTCATTGGCATATCTAAAAAGTGTCTCAATTTGCGCATTGTGTCATCACTTCTCTGTCAGGAGATAGGCAGGATATTTCATCGTAAGTCCGCAGGAGTTGTGATTGCTCATTATATGGATCAGTTCCCAAGTTTTCTTTTTTATTTTGTTTTAATCAGCCAAAATCTGCCTTTTCGCTTTCCTACTTCCCCTCCCCCATTGATAGCACAAGAAAAATAAAACTCATTACAAAAATGTATAGTCAATCAAAACAAATTTCCACATTGACCCTGTCCTTAAAAAGAATACATTCTGAATCCTTCACCTCTTTATCAGGAGGTGGGTAGCATACTTAATCATTAGTCATTTGCAATGCTGGTTGGTAATTTTGCTGATAAGAATTCAGAACAATAGTATTTGATCACATTTATATACCATAGCTTGTTTATCCCTTCCCCAATTTATGGGCGCTCCCTCAAATTCCCATTCTTTTTCACCTCAAAAAGAGCTACAAATATTTTTGTACATTCTTAGAATTTGTTTTGCTTAGAACTAATCCCTTCCTTAGCCTGCCTCCCACTCCTCCTTCTCCTCTTTCCTTCCTATTTCCCTGTTGAATGAAATATACTTCTTTTTTTTTCCTTTGGAGGGGGCAAGGCAGGACATTTGGGGTTAAGTGACTTGCCCAAGGTCACACAGCTAGTAAGTGTGAGGCCGGATTTGAACTCAGGTCCTCCTGACTCCAGGGCCTGTGCTCTACTCACTGTGCCACTTAGCTGCCTAGAAATATATTTCTGTACCTAACTGTGTGTGTATTCTTCCTTCTTTAGACAAGTACAGATGAGAGTGAAGTTCAAGTGTCAGTATCTGCCCTCTACCTCTCCTCCTTGTTTGTACAGATGTCTCCTTGTACATCATCATTATGTGATATAATTTCCCTCAACTTCCTTTCCCTCCTTCCACCCTAAAGGGTATTCCTCTTCCCTTCTCTTTCCATTTTTTTCCTTAAGATCATCAAGGAGTAACAGAACTACTTCCAATCTCATCTAATTGGATTCCTTTTATGAACCCTGATGATGTTAGTGATCAGAAAGGAGATGTGTATCATTTCCTCATGTTTGAATGCAAGTAGTCCATCCCTGTTTGGTACTTTATCATTGTTAGTTAATGTTTAACTTCTCCTCATTCCTGTGTTTTTATTTTGAAGTCTCTCTGTAGTTCTGTTCTTTTCATCAAGAATGCTTGGAAGTCTTCTATTTCATTAAAAATCCATTTTTCCCTTGTAGCATTATTCTCAGTTTTTCTGTATAAGTTATTCTTGGCTGGAAGTTCATGTCCTTTGCCTTCTGGAGTATCATATTCCAAGTTCTCTGCTTCTTCAGAGTGGTGGCTGCTAAACTGCCTGTGTGTTTTCATTTTGGCTTTTTGTTTTAGGAGGTGATGAATGGATTCTTTCTATTTCCACTTTGCCCTCTGGTTCTAAGAGATCTAAGCAGTTTTCTTCTAAGATTTCTTGAAATTTCAAGCCCCATTTTTAGTCATGGTGTTCACATAGTTCAATAACTCTTAAAATTGCCCTCTCCTGATCTCTTTTCCAGGTCAGCCATTTTTGCTTGCTCTCTCTCTCTCTCTCTCTCTCTCTCTCTTTCTCTGTCTCTCTCTCGCCCCTCCCCCTCTCCCTTTTGACTTTGTTTTAATATTAATATTTTTTTGTTTCCGCTTGGAATCATTGGCTTTTATTTGGTTCATTAAAATTTTCAGGGAAGTTGTTGCTTGGGAAAAGTTTTGTGCCTGTTGTGCCAATCTGTTAATTTCCCTTCTAATGCTTTCTTTCACAGCTCTCATTTATTTTCCAATTTTCTCCTCAAGCACTCGCATTCTATTTATGAAAACATTTTTTAACTCTTTAAAAAATTCTTGCTGCATCTCTTCTAGGAATTCTAGTTGTGTTTGTGCCCAAGCTGTGTCTTTCTCTGAGGTAATGCTTGTAGATATTTTGGAGTCATTCTCTTCTGTGTTTGTGTCTTGCGTATTCTTTCCACCAGAATAGCTCATTATGGTGGAGTTCTTTTTTTTTCCTTCCCCTTTCTTCCCACCTATTTCCTGACTTCGGGCTTGCTTTAAGGCTGTACTCTGCAACACATGCGGAGAGAAGGTCTGTGCTGACCTTATTGTTACTGTCTTAGAATATTGTTATTCTAGGATCTCAGCGCTAGGCTGGGGATCTATAAGCTTTCTGCCTTCCCAAAATAGTCTAATCTAGGATACAGTTTGATTGCTGCCCCTCTGGTTTGAGCTTTGCAAGTTCCTGACCTGCGTTTTTAAAATCTGTACAAGAGCAGACTGCTGCTGGACTCTGCCCCTGGTCAGTTAGCTGGAAAGTTCTGTTGGCTCACAGCACAAAATTGTAAGCTCCCCTTAAGTAGGAGATTCCCACTGTGGTTATTCCTTTGCAGGCTGAGCCAGATTTTGGAAGTGAGACCCTGATTTGCACATGAGGCATAAGCCATACCACACCACAGCTGCTGGTTTTGGCTTCTGAATATTCTCCTTTCTCAGTGCAACACCCAGGGCCTCCCTGCTCTGGAACACCATTGCCATGTACATGTATCTTTCTCACTCTGCCTTGGATCTGTGACCAGAGTCTGGGTAGGTGGTAACAAAGCTACTGCCTGGCACCTCTCCTCATCTCAGAGCCCCAGCTTGGGTCTAGTGGTATCCTGGCATCAGTCTGAGATTACCTCTTGCCTTGGTATACAACCTATCCCTCAGCACTGTGGTGCTCCTTGAATTGCTTACTCCTGGCTTGACCCATCCTTGTGCCAAGCTGGGCTTGGCAAAGGATTCATTGTGACTTTTTTTTCTCAATTTTCTCCTTAGGATTTGGTCTGATGCATTTTCCATAATGTGAAGAGGAGCTCACTGCATTACTTCCAATCTTATTCCCATCTTAGCCCTGCCTCCATCCCTTTCTAATAGCCCTGACCCTAGCTCTGGGCCTCATTACTACTTACAGAGATTATTGTAACAGCCTTCTATTTGGTCTTCCTGTCTCAAGTCTCTTCACTCCAATCCATTCTCTACACAGCTGTCAAAATTATTTTCCTAAATTGGTCTGATCACTTCACCCCACTACTCAATAAACTCCAGCATCTCCCTATTACCTTCAGCAGCTAATAGAAATGCCTGTTTGGCATTTAAAGCTTTTTACAACATAGTCCCTTCCTGCTTATTCAGTCTTTTCACATAAATTTCTCCTCCGCATACTCTATTCATACTGACCTTGTTATACCTTCTACACAATATTCTCACTCTTACCTTTGCCCTGGCTGTCCTCCAGTCTGGAATGCTATCCCTCTTCACCTATGCTTCTTAGAATCTCTGGCTTCCTTTAAGATTTAGCTCAAATTCCACTTTATGTAAGAGGTTTTTCTTGGCTCTAATACCCCTCCCCTGTCACTCTAGCTGCTGGGGCTTCAACCCATAAGGTTACCTTCCATTTATTTTATAAGTATCTTGTACATACCAATTCATATTCATGTTGTCTCCTTCATTAGAATGTAAGCTCCTTGAGGGCAAGGACTATTTTCCTTTTAGAATAGGGCTTGCATATAGCAAGCACTCAATAGATTCTTGCTTATTGATTGGTCAGAGACAACTTTGTGAGTCTGAGAAGTTGGGATCTCCTAACTGCACTATGGAAGATGCTTCATACAGGCACAACAATTTTTCCTGGAAGTAAAGATGATTACCAATAAGATGAGAAACCTAATCCCTGGTCTGGCTTGCTGGAAGAAATAAACTTGAGGGAGAGAGTGCAGAGCTAAGTCAAAGGTAAAATGTCAATTCATCAATCCGATAAAATGCTTCATGTTTTGATGTTTTAAATATCAGCCTCCCAGGAGAGAATATAAGTTATTGCTTTAAGTTTAAGTTATTGTCAATGCATACTTGTCAGTCTTTTGTGCTTTAAACATTTCTTTTGTGTATTAGAAATAAATAGCTTTCCTACAACTGATCTACATTTTGCATTGAGTTCCTTTCTATTCCTCTTTTTTGGTGACAGCTTTAACCAAACTTAAACTTTCAATGATTGTACCAGGGGCTCTAGAGTCAAAATTAGAGAAGTCAAGATTAAAAAAAAAGATGCACTTGATTTGTTCCTTAGGGTACACGATGCCCCATGCTTGAGCCTGTTATATATGTGTGAGTCTAGAGTTAGAGGCTGCTGAGAGGGAGAGATGGAGTGCCCTAGCCCTCCTGGGCCCAGAAGACTTTCTGTGTTGTTACACTAGCTTTTTGAAGGAGCTTTGCTTCACACATGCTTTATTGCTGTTCAATCGTTTTTCAGTAGTGTCTCACTCTCCGTGACCCTATTTGGGGATTTCTTGGCAGAGATACTGGAGTAGTTTGCCATTTCCTTCTCCAGCTCATTTTTATAGATGAGAAAACTGAGGCAAACAGGGGTAAGTGACTTTCCCAGAGTCACACAATTAGTGTCTAAGGTTGGATTTGAACCCAAGAAGATGAGTCCACTTTACTCTAGGACGACTGCTCTATCTACTGTGCCACCTAGCTACCCTATGTATCACACATAGTAGTTCCCAATAAACATTTGTTGAATGAATGGGAGGATAAGATTTGATTCAAGTTCACCTAATATTACTGAAATGAAAAGAAAACTTATAGGTGCAATGGATTCTTTAAAACATAGTACATTTCTCTTAAAGCCATAGAGCCAGAATTTTAGGTTTTGAAGGAAACTTAGTAGGCATTTACTCTCCAATTCCTTCTCAATATTGTTGCCCCCTAGCTATGTAACCTTGGAGAATTTACTTAACCTTTCTGGGCCCCAGTATCCTCATTTTTTAAATGAGGGAGTTAGAATAAATCATGTCCAAGGTCCTTTTCAGCTTTAACATTCTATGATTTATTAATTATGTAGAAATATCAACAAAGGAGCTAGGTCCGTCTGTAGGATTCTGTGGATTGAGTTGCCAAGTCAAGGGATCACCTTGACAAGCTTGACTGAAAGTCAATATGGGTATAGAGCTTGGATCAGTTCTACTGCAGTACATGTTGTATGTTTCATTTTGATTGCCAATTTTGGATCCAAGTCTTAGCTTCTAGGAAGTCACTAGGTGGGTGGTTAGATTTGGTGTGGGCCTATGAGTTCATCTACATAAGGAATTTATGGAAACTCCCTCCATTTATGCATATTTGCAACTCATTTGTAACTTAGAGTCTTGGAGAGTTTGCAGGGACACTGAGAATATAAGTGACTTGCCTATAGCCACACAGCCAGCATATGATAAAGGCAGGATTTGAACCTAGGTCTTCCTGACCCAAAGGATAGCCATCCACTATGTCATTTTATGAGGTATGATTTCATTAAAAACCAGACATGGAAAAAAATCTCTAGATTTCCTTTATGAAGTAATGAAATGAGCCCATCATTTGGTGACCTATGTTGATCTTGGTAACTTGACTGTCAGAGAACATTAGCATGCTTGTCAGAAAGTAAAATGTGTAGATGGCCCTAATTTGTTTTACTTTCTCATCTGTTAATTTATATTGTCATTAATCCTCAGAATATCACTACATAATTCACAAAGAAAGAGTAAAAATGAAATCACTGAACCAGAGGCTGCCTTCCTACCCAAATTAGAGCTTAATTCTGTATTCTTTTTGTAGTTACTTTACATACGCAAAGAGTATGGAATCTGGCCCACGAATATCATCTGTGGAAAATGCTTCATGACAGCTCTGATGGCAGGATAACTCTGGTATTGCTTTTTCTTGGGAGAGGAAAGCTTGTTAACTTTGGAACAGATCCTCTCTACCCTGACAGGAGAAAAGCCCTAATGCAAAGCAATCACATTCAGAAATCAGGACTTCAAGTAAGCTCAAGATTTACTTGGTGCCCGTCACAGGGATAAGGTGTCATGTTAACACCCCAGTAGCCATGTCAGCTGTAAAGAGGAGGGAGCAAGAGTCAAAACCCTGGGATGACTACCTTCTTTATTTTTGGTGTCACCTCACTCTCTGAAACAGCAGGACACACTTTTAAGCTTAATCTGTATCTTTAACATTCTTCAATTGCTTTCTTAAAGTCTAGGGTGGGGAATCATAAATCAAATGCTGATGTTGTAGCATTTGCTGAAAATTGAACAATTGGCTCAAGCCAGTAGAAGCTGGCTATAGTTTCCTTTGAGGGACTACAGACATAACTGTCTCCATTCCTAATGCTACAGGTATTGCAGGAATACATATACCTCTTGTGGGGAAAGGACCTACAGTCAGGGTCTTATTCGGTGAGAATGAGCCAGAAGATTGTAAAAGTCCCCAGTAACTCAAGTCTGAGATGAGAGGATCAAATAGAGCATTGGAATAAAAAGATTATGGCTCAAAGAAAGCCTGATTCTAGTCCACTGACATTTCTTATTCCATTGCTTTTTAGGGCTGGTAAAGTCTTCCTCTTTGCTAATCCTTTTAGCAATTTTAGCTAATCCTTGTAGGTCAAAGTGGGGACTTAGAATGCTATATCAGACAGGAAACATGAATAAATGGATGGAGAAGCATTAAGTGCTTACTATGTGCTTGGCACATAGTGTGAAAAGCTGGGGGTACAAATAGCAAAATTAAACATACATAAAAGGCAGCTAGGTGCCATGGTGGGTAAAGTGCCAGGCCTGGAGTCAGGAGGACCTCCGTTCAAATATGGTCTCAAATACTTACTAGCTGGGCAAGTCACTTAACCTTGTTTGCCACAGTTTCATCATCTGTAAAATGAGCTGGAGAAGGAAATGGCAAACCACTCCAGTATCTTTGCCAAGAAAACCCCCCAAAAAGGGGCATGAAGAGTCAGACACGACTGAAAAACAACTGAACAAAAAACATACGAAAAACCTAAGGCAATTCTTTGTTAAGAAATTCACACCATAATTGGGGGAGATAATATGAATAAATTATAGGGCAAATAGAAAGGCCCAGAAATTTTAAGGGTTCAGCCACAGGATAAATGGTAAAGCCCAGGGGTGTTTAAGTTGCATTTGCTGGTAAAATGACAGTGGCCTAGGATCTTGAGGGCATAGCAAGAGGGCAAATAGAAAGATTGGGATGGTTTTAAGGACACAGTAATAGGGCAGATAGTAAGGTTTGATGTTGTACCGTCTCACTGGAAAGTGTACTTGGGACTGTACTCTAGGACAGGGCATGCTGGAAGTCATTTGAGGGGAAGAGTGAAGGGAGATCTGCATATCGTTCCTCCTAGATGCATGGCCAATAGCAAAGGCCTGGGAGACGGTATGAAATAGTTTATTGACAATGCTGTAACTAGGGTTGGGGATAACCAGGACCTTTATCTTAAGGGGCCAAAATCTGGGGATGAAGGAGTAGACGTGCTTTTTCCACACAGAGATTGTCTAGTTTGCCATCTCAATGGCTCATTGTCCACTGTCTCCCCTCCCTCCCTCTCTAATACT
This sequence comes from Trichosurus vulpecula, assembly GCF_011100635.1. Classification (NCBI taxonomy): domain Eukaryota; kingdom Metazoa; phylum Chordata; class Mammalia; order Diprotodontia; family Phalangeridae; genus Trichosurus; species Trichosurus vulpecula. The sequence continues at coordinate 208,842,121 of NC_050576.1, read as the reverse complement.
GTTTAGTTTTTTGTCATTGTATCCCCAGCACTTAGCACAATGCCTGGCACATAGTAGGTGCTTAATAAATGTTCATCGAACTGAATTAAAATAAAATCAATGAAGTAAATAGTTGAGGTGGGGAAAGCTGTGCATCCTCTGAGTCTGTGAGTATAACATCCCCTGAGTCATGCAATTTATTTTGAGAAAGAAGGAGGGAGAAAGGTCCTAGCATCAGCAACATATGGAGGCCAATCTATATTCTGCTTGCATAGGTGATTTTTGCCTTCTAACAGAAGAAGCGCTTTTCTTCCTGTCTCTGAAATGTTTGCATGTAAGAAAAGAACAGTCCTGTGGTGGGAGAAAGAGCAGGATGAAAGCTACCCTGGAATAAATCTAATCAGTCTCACAGACAGTGGTTTTTCAGTGATGTGGGAAAGAAGATAGTTATCAAGTTAATGCAAATAGATAAATCTTTCATGTGGTTCTTTTTTTAAGGGGGTGTGGTAGGGAAGGGCCTGGATCTCTGATTTCATTGGTATAGGAAGCTTCTGGTGAGGAACTTCCTCTACCAATGGAGATTATCTGCAACCTATATTTTTAGAGGGCAAGCTAGGTGGCTCAGTGGATAGAGCTCTGGCCCTGGGGTAAAGAGAACCTGAGTTCAAATCTGGCCTCAGACACTTACTAGCTGTGTGACCCTGAGCAAATCACTGAACCTTGTTTGCCTCTCTTTTATCTGTGACATGAGGAAAGAGAGAGCTGGGGAAGGAAATGATAAACCACTCTAGTATCTTTGCCAAGAACACTCCAAATGGGTCATGAAGAGTAGGACGTGACTGAATGACTAAACAAGAACATACTTTGAGGGCATTGCCTGGGACACTGAAAAGTTAAGTGACTTAAGTGACATACAGCCAGTAAAGGGAAGACTTCCTGATTCCAAGACTAACTCTTCATCCACTATGCCAAGCTGCCTCATAAGGTTGAACAGATACAATTCCCCATACGGAAGCAGCTGGAAAGTCTGATTCTGGGTGAGTCATGATATGTTATGGAAAGGTCATGGAGAGACTGTGGAGCATGTGTAGACATTTTGTAATTGGTTCATGTCTGCTAACCATGTGATGGACAACAGGCTCTTTGATTAGCTGCAGTGGTAGAATTGTAGATGAAGGCGATTTCAAAAAGACATTGGTTGGCTTCAGCCTGACTCTTGCTTGTGCTTCTGTTCTAAGTTTAACTCCTTCATTGACATTGACCTGTGAGAAACAATGCTGTAAAGGGAAAGGCACCGGGCCCTTGCTATCCTAGGCCAACATGTGATCCCACGAATATGGGTCCCTACTCTTGGTCTAGTGATTTGTTCTTTCATTTTAAGTGAAGGAGATTTATCTGGAGGTTCCATCCTGGTATCTGCTGATTTTCAAAAGGTCAGAAGAGCTAATCCACAAGAATCTGAGAGTTGAGTCCGTGCTGAGTTTTGTGGCCAGTCCAGCATTAATTCTCCACGTAGAAAGGATCTAGCCTGATAGTAACTGAGACAAGGACTTAACATGGCAGGGATGCCTCCTTAGGTTGGGAGCATTGTGAGATCAATCTTATGTAGAAATTGTGCTAAATCTGAGCTCACTCTCCCTAAAGATGGTATTGGAGAGAGTGAAGCCTGCTGTATGGAGCAGGAATAGGAGGGAAGGGGAGTTGTATTTCTTTTCTTGCCATATCTTTGACACAAATATTCCTTTGTAAAAACTAATCGATGTTACCTGATTATATGGAACTAAGGAGCCAATCACTGATGCCTAGCAGTAGGGAGAACATACCTGGTGAGGGATTATGGTATTGGCATTGGAGAGAGATATCTGTCCCCCTTGAAACCTAAAGGACAGACGTATCCAGCCTTGCTCTGGGAGACTAAGCCTAGGGCATACTTATTACAATAGTTGGCAATTTTTTCATTTGAGAGCTGTTTGTTTATGTCCTTTGACCAATTATCCAATGGGGAATGAATATTTGCATTAGTCCTCTTTATATTTTGGATACGAGATGCTTATCAGTGTTATTTGATACAGAGACTTTTTTTTTGCAATTGGCAGTTTCTCTTCTTATAATAGTTGATTTTGATTCATTGATTTTGTTCATGCAAAAACATCAAATTTGTATCATTGAAATCACCTTTTCTATCTTTTATGATGTCCTCTATCCATTTTTGGTTATGAATTCTTCCCCTAGTCATACCTCTGAAAGGTACCTTATCTGGTTTACTTAGCATTTATTTTTTTTAATGGTGTGACCTTCAGTATTTAGATTGCATAGCCACTTTGAGTTTATTGTGGTATTCAGTAAGTATTGGTCTAAACATAATTTTTGTTATGCCGCTTTTCAGTTTTCTCAGCAATTCTTGCAAAATATGGAGTTATTTCTCAAGTAATTTATGTTCCTGGGTTTTTTTGAACACTGGGATATTAAATTTATTTCTGATTCTTTTTATTTTCTTTATTCCACTAATCTATTTTCTATTATTTTTAGCCAGCACCTAATAATTATGATGATTATGCTATAATTTGAGGCCTGGATGGTCTATTCTTTGGAAGCATAATATTTATCATTGACTAACTAAAAAGATTAATTTCAAAACTCTCCTTCCAGCACTGATATTTCCTGAGCCCTAGATTTATATTTTATTGCTTGCTAGACATCTTAGCCTGAATGTGTCTCTAATACTCCAATCTTTATATGTCTCAAACTCATAATTTATTCTCATTTTTTTGCTCAAAACCATTTCCTCCTTCTGACACTTTTAATAATACCCAACATATTCCCAACTATATTTCAAAATCTCAAAGTAATTTTGACTTCTTTCTATCCCACATTTTTTGGGATAGCCAAAAACTTTATCATTGGTTAACAACTTAAGAATGAAAGTAAATTTTTAAATTAAAAAAAAAATTTCATAGTCAGATGCCATTAGTTGTTCTAAAAAGGGACAATGGGAGGAGGAAGTAAAGGGATTGGCTAGCACCAAGGAAGGTCATCTTTTCTCTAGAGAAGAGAAGGGTAGAGGGAGAAAATGACCATTTCACCCTCCTGGTTCACTCATTGGTCAGTTATCATTGTCTTGCCCTCCCAGTTAAAAATTTGGTCATCTCTTGGTGCCACACACAAACGACCCCTACCAGCTTTAATGGCCCAATTGAAGTCATGTTACTTCTCTCCTGTTCCTTCTTCAATGGCCATTTGAAGCTGTGTCATAATCTCTCTTCTTGGTTAAGTTTGCAGTCACTTTCCTTTGTCCTCCTTCTTCTGCCCAGGAGCTTGCTCTACCTTAAGGTCAGTCAGCTTGTCTGGGACTGCATCTGAGCTTCTATCTACTCTCTTCTGTCTATTTAGAAAAAAAGTATTCACTGATGCTTTTTTCCTTCTTGTCCTTCATGTTTAGTATTGCTATTACTAACTCTGACTCCTTCTTCTAATTTTCCCCATCATCTCCAAAAATAAAATTCCTCCCTTGTAACAAGTGCGTATTGTCACACAAAACAAATTCATACGTTGGCCATATCTCATTTGTACCTCTCGTCCTCTGCCAAAAGGTGGGAAGCATGATACATCATCAGATTATCTATGATTGTTATTGCATTGATCCTAAATCTTATGTCTTTCATAGTTGTAATCCTTTATAATGCTTTAGTCATTGTATTATTACCCAACTCCCCAACCAAGCTGGGTTAAGGAAGGGCAGTCTTATGGTATGTGTTACCTTTGGAATGTGAGTCTAGAATAGTGAAAAGAATCCTTGATGCCAATCTGCATGACTGTATGAGGAGCCGACTTGGTCAGAAAGCTTTGAAGGGTAGAGGCATTTTTCATTCTGCTTTGAGAGAGCATATGTAGCTTTTCAGATTGACTTGGGGACTGATTCTAGACATGTGAGGAGATACAGAAAGACTTTGGAAGGCAGACATGTAGGCAAAGCCGTTTCCTCAACATGGCCCTTTATTTTTAGCTTGCTTCACCAAGAAGCTGCAAGAAATTTCCCCATCAGTGACTCTCTCTTCATTAAGCTATGATTTCATCTTACTCCTATCTAAAGAATTTATTCATTCTTTTGTATTTTCTAGTATAATCTAATCTGGATTTCTGATTTCTGTTTGCTATTTGCTGAACAGATGTGTTTATTTGCTATTTACTTTTGGAGATGTTTTTTATGAAACTGGTAGGAGCAATAGCCCAACCCCTCTCCCACGCAGTGTTGGCTAGTTTTTCCTTAAAAGGTATTCAGACATTTCCCCAAACTTGGCTGGCTTAGGGGACTAAGGGCTCAGACAATTGACATCACTTCTAATCATCTGGGTACAAAGCAGCATAAGGACCCAAAGGAGCTCATAGATGCTTGGCTGGTGAATCTCAATTCACTAAGCCAAAACAACTGGGGTGGTCCTCAATGCTCTATCACCAATGTGATACCCACAGAGGCTGCTATGAATGTGCAGGCATATTCCCAGGTTAGAAACAGACTGTCTTCATTGAAGATGAAACCAAGACATTTATTCAAATACCAGAAAGCCAAATCCAACATAGTAATAAAGAAGTCTATATACATTAGCAATGCAGGAGGCACTGTCACCCCCAAGCCTTTCCTCTGTCAGGCCTCCCCACAAACAAGCTCCCTTAGACAAAATGCCCCTCTCTCGCCCAGGCTAGCTGCTCTGCTCTCCTTTCTGCCTCCTCTCTCTCTCCCTGCTACATTTCACTCACACTTACCGCTCCACCCCTTCTTGCTCCACCCATTCAGCAAGCTCCTCCCATCACAAGCTCCATGTGACCCAGGCTCATGGGACTCAGGCTTCCATGTGACTCTGGCTCAAAACATGTTACATAGGCCTATTAATGGATGGTAAAGATCTTCCCATTCCCATTAATAAAACCTTCAGCCCCAAGATTTTTTGTATCCATTACATGTTAATGGTAGTTTAGGGGTAATTGGTATCAACAGAACTTTACAACAATATAACAGACACAACACAAAATAAACACAGAAAACAATATCTGAGGGTGGGGCTTGAGCACAAGCACTCCATCATTCCCCCCTCAAACAAATGGGACCCAAAATCCCTTTGGGTAAGAGGAGAAGGTTTCTTCTATAGCTACTGCTGAGACTGGACATAGAGCTGTCATTGCCCTGAGAGGTCTCATTTGAAGGGTCAGTTTTTTAGCTGGTGTCTGGAGCTTGGTCAATGAGAGGTCCAGAGGTGATGCATCACAGTCTTGGATAGGGGGTGACATCTACCTTAAGCAGTCACGCATCCAGAAGTAGAGGGCACTAAGCCTACAGGAAACAAATCTAGCAAACAAGTTGAACAGACAAAAGCCAAAAAGAACAAGGAGACAATAACCAGAAACAGGGTAGATATAACATCAGTTCTGGAATCCACGAACCCACCATCATATCCTTATTCAAAGTAAAATTATGAGTTAAGGGCACAATTTGGTAATCATCTTCTCCCAAATAAACAACAGTTATGGTATTATCTTTCCCACGTGCTATAACTCAGCACCCTTTGGAACATCATCTGGCTTCCGTTTTACCCATACTCTAGCTCCCAATTTTATTCTATCAGTAGAACTAAACCCTTCAGTTCCTCTGATAGTTATTTTGGAAGGAGGGTCAGTTTTCACAAGGGGTATTGTTTCACAAGGAATAATAATCACATGAATTATTCTATCATTTTTACAAATTCACCTCAATTTTGGAATGCCACAATAACTTCTCCTTGATAATTAGAATCTATTACTCCAGCCAATAAATTTATTCCTTGAGCTGCTAATCCTGATTTAGGTAATATCTGTCCAAAATGATTTTTAGGGATTCTCATACACATTCCAGTAGAGATTTTTCTTTTTTCTTTTCTATCCAACTAAAAGTCCTCTAAACAATGTAAATCATATCCTGCTGAATCAGGTGTTCCTGGATATGGAGCTTGGACATCTTGCCTCACAGTCTAATACTCAATATTTGGGGTCTTATATGTTTGCTGTTTTCTAATTTGCAGATTTGGGGTCATCATTGTGGCTAGAGGTGTACTTTCTCTCAAGGGTCTATTACTCAAATTATGTAAAACAGTAAACAAATTATCTTTCCAATGTTGATAACAATTACTAAAACTTAACTTCCTTAACTGCTCTTTTAATAATCAGTTTACTCTTTCATTTAACCCAGAGGCTTGTGGATAACATGGAATATGATATATCCCTTCTATATTATTTAATATACAATATTTCTTCATTTCATTACCTTTGAAATGTGACCCATTGTCACTTTGAATCTGCATTGGGGTTCCATAATATGGACTTGTGATATCTAGAGTTTTACAAGTCTTTTTCTGCATTGCATTCTTATAGGAACAAGCCACTAGTACACCTGAATAGGTGTCAACCCAAGTATATATAAATTTGCATCCTTTATCTTGAGGTAGGGATCCAATATAATCTATTTGCCAAATTTGGGCTGGGAATTTCCCCCTTGCTATCTCTCCAGTTACTACCTGAGGAACAGTTTTTTCCTTTTCCAATTGACATATATGATATTCCTCTGTTACTTGCATTAACAATGAATGAGAGATACTAATACCTCGATCTTGTGCCCACCGGTATATGGCCTGGACCCCTAAATGGCCGGCCACTTGGTGGACCCATTTTGCTAGTACTGGATCATCAATTGATGTCAAAGTAAGGACAATATATTCAATAGCAATCTTTGCTAGTCAATCAGCATGTGCATTATACTCACGCTCTGGTGTAGCGAGGGCCATGTGAGCATCTACATGAAAAACTGACAAATTAGTAACAAAAGACATGTCCCATATATCTTCCCATAATTCTTTGCCCCACACTTGTTTACTATAAATTTCCCAATTTTGATTTTTCCCCATTGTTACCCACGTAGCTAAAACATTAGCTACTTCCCATGAATCAATGAATATATGACACTGTCCTCCTTTCTCTGTTTTAATAGCTTGATGTACTGCTATAAGTTCAGCATATTGACTGTCTTCATTGAAGATGAAACCAAGACATTTATTGAAACACCAGAAAGCCAAATCCATCATAGTAATAAAGAAGTCTATGCACATTACCAATGCAGGGGGCACCACCATCCCCAAGCCTTCTTTCCATCAGGCCTCCCCAAAACAAGCTCCCTCAGGCAAATGCCCCTCTCTCACCCATGCTAGCTGCTGTGCTCTCCTCTCTGCTTCCTCTCTCTCTCCCAGCTCTACCTCACTCACACTTCCAGCTCCACCCATTCAGCAAACTCCTTCCACCACAGGTTCCATGTGACCCAGGCTCATGTGACTCAGGCTTCCATGTGACTCTGGCTCAAAACGGATCACATAGGCCTATTAATGGATAGGAAAGATCTTCCCATTTCCATTGACGTAACAAATGCCTATTCTTTTTTAATATCTTTCTACAGCTATGGCTAAGCAAGTTTCCTTTTTGTAACTATTGAATGACCTATGAGTGTCTCACTTTATTTGAATATAGAGCCTAAACTACCAAGGGACTGGCCTGAGTCAGGCCTAGCCCAGAACAATTGGTGTAATCTTGTAGGACTGTAACATAATGAACTATAGTTATCTCTTCTACATTGCAGGGGTTAGGGCAATGTGGCCCCATGATCTGGAAAATCCACACAAAACTTTTTGGCCCTCCCTTTGTTCCAGAGAAGTCTGAATTATTATGGTATTAAAAGATAAAATATATTGGTGTTATACAATACTATTGTAATCAGAATGGACTTTGTTTTCTTTGAATGACTCAGCTTACCTCATTGAGCTTCCCTGGACACTGGGGCTTGCTCTTCCAGGGCAGGAAGCCCAGCAACCATGCCAGGAATCAGAGAACTTCCTGTGTGATGAGTCACGGGGCTGGCTGAGGGGAGGTGTGTTAACCTGGTCTACGCTAGGGGGAGGGGCCAAGTCAAGAACCAATCGGCCCTGGTCGTTCAGGCGGGGCTTGATGATGTCAAAAACTCTATAAGAGGGTAGAGGACAGCTTGAAGATCCTCTCTTCCTTTTCTGGTTGGAGCCAGAGACGCCTATAGCCGAAGCTGAGCTGCCGGTAGCAGAGCTGACTGGAGTGCTGAGCAAGGACTGGAGGCCAGTGGCTAATCTTCTTACCATAGAGGGGAAGCATGTATACGATTTTGCCTTATACTATCTCACTTCTCTGTGGCCTCCTGGTTACCCTTGTGAGGCGGACTTATTGGGCCTGGAAGCTTTTGATCAGAATATCAAAATGGGGATGCTGGTTTGTGGGCTTGTTACTGTGGAGTGTAAATACATGCTTTAGTTCTCCTGCCTTCTGCCTAGAGAATTCCTTATATCCTGCGGTTCCAGACCTTTTAGGCACATATGAGATTCTCTTTGAAATCATAAATTCTGCCTTCCTAATATAACTATACATATATTTTATGCATTTCTGAATTTCTAAACTTTTTCTGTGTTATCTGTAGCTTCCACAAAACTCCCCCCAAATTCCCATTTAATTTCCTCAGCCAGCCCACAATATATTGAAACCATGATGGGGAAAGTTGTGATGTGAAAGGGATAACTGTAGTTGAGGTGGGGGATGGGCAGAGCAGAGGCAGGTGATTCTGAATTAGACTTCATGCTTCTGGCAGTGCTTTTGGTGTTGTCTCTAAAGAAAGCGGTTGTTTACTATAAGGCACCTCCTCAGAAATTAAAGAGAAAACTGCCTAAGGCCATTCAACAAAGATGTGAGCATACTCTCTGTTTTTAAAAACACCTAGAAGATAATTGTGTTGAAGATACCTTAAAGATAATCACATTAGTCTGTGATTTAGGCCTTCCAGTTTTCTTGGGCCTTCCATCCTGGAAATTTAAGCCTCTTTCAAGTTCTTTGAGTGGATTCCTTCAAAACTCAGTTAACCTTCAAAGCAACCTGGGGGAATTGAATTTTGGGGAATGGAAAAAAAGATTTTTCCCTCATTAGAAAAAACCAAATTCATAAGAGCTATTTGTGCTTAGTTCTAGCTGAGACAGAAGCTTCAATCAACTTCAATTCAAATTCAAATTCAATCATCTCCAGGGAGGTCAGAAAAAGTCCCCTCCCAGCTTTAAGGGAATCATCTTTACAGAAATTGTTTGGTTTTGAATGGGTTTTTGGAAATGATGATGCAGCTGAACCAGGAATCTCCAGTCCTGTAATTGCCAACCTCTGAGGGGTGGCCCAAGTTACCCCAACAATGAGAGAATGCTAACAAAGGCAGATCCTAAAATTTTAGGATTGCCTAACAACTATGCTGAGTAAACTGAGTTTTGTTTGTCTTTAAATTTGGGATTTGAGAAACCAACCACAGTTTTGCCACAAGGATTTTGTTGTGACTCTGGTGCAAGCCATTGGGGGAGGCATTTGAGAGGACAATGTTAAGTTCTTCCCAGGTGCCTGGAGACACTTCTTGAATGGATATGAACAAGTGCTCTAATTGTACCCCTTTTATTTTATTTTAAGGTAAAACTTACAAATTTATTTGTAACTTGAAATATAAAGTTTTAAGTTATTTGTTTTTAAACCTATTTAATTTTTATTTTAAAAGGGTATTAGTCATGTCATATTCTAAGAATGGTAAAAAAAAATCCATATAAGAAGAAAACAGAATTTTCAAACAAGGTGGGAACTAGATTATTTCTTTCTAAAGGAAAAAAAAGCAAAATTTTATGTTTAATTTATAGACACCATATTAGTGTCACCAAGGAATATAATTTAAATTTCCATTATAAAATACATCATTCTATCTCTCCCTTCTCCCTTCTCCCTGGGCATCTTTCTTTCTCACCCCTTTCATTTTCTTTTTTGTTTTTTTTTTTTAGGGATCATTCTAACATAATTGATTCACATTCATGCTGTCTATGCTGACTCTTTCTAACTGCTCTAATAATGATAACATTCTTAGGAATTACATGTATTTTCTTCCCATAAAGGAATGCAAGCAGTTTAATTTTATTGAGTCTCTTATTCTTTCATGTTTAACTTTTAATGCTTCCTTGGGTTTTGTGTTTAAACGTCAAATTTTCTATTCAGCTCTTCTCTTTTCATCAAGAATGGTTGAAAGTCCTCTGTTTCATCAAATATCCATTTCTCCCCTGAAGGATTATACTCAGTTTTCCCAGGTATGTTATTCTTGGTTGTAATCATAGCTCTTTTGCCTTCCAGAATATCATATTCCAAGCCTTTTGTTTCTTTAATACGGGTGCCACCAAATCTTGTGTGATCCTGACTATGGCTTCATGATATTTGAATTGTTTCTTTCTGGATGCTTGAAGTATTTTCTCCTCAACCTGAGAACTCTGGAATTTGGGCATAATATTCCTGGCAGTTTTCATTTTGAGATCTCTTTCAGGAAGTGATCAATGAATTCTTTCAATTTCTATTTTACCCTCTGGATCTAAGATATCAGGGTAGTTTTCCTTTATAATTTTGTGAAATATGATTTCTGGGCTCTTTTTTTTGATTGTGGCTTTCAGGTTGTCCAGTAGTTCTTAAATTATATCTCCTCGATGCGTTTTCCAGGTCAGTTGTTTTTCTGATGAGATGTTTCACATTTTCTTCCATTTTCTTTTCATTCTTTTAACTTTGTTTTATTGTTTCTTGATGTCTTATGGAGTCATTAGCTTTCACTTGACTACTTCTAATTTTTAAGGAATCATTTTCCTCAATGAGCTATTGCATTCTTTTTCCCTTTGGCCAATTCTACTTTTTAAGGAGCTCCTTTCTTCAGAGAACTTTTGTTCCTCCTTTTATGTTTGGCTATTTTGTTTTTAAGGAGTTCTTTTCTTCAGTGGATTTTTGTGCTTCTCTTACCATTTGGCCTATTTTGTTTTTTTAAGGTGTCATTTTCTTCAGTCATTTTTTGTGCTTCCATTACCAAGCTATTAATTCTTTCTTCATGATTTTCTAGCCTGGTGGCCTCTTATCTTACTGTCTTCCGGGCAAGAACTACAGTCATCATTGGAGAAAGATGTACAAGATCCTAGAGATATTTATCCATGCCTTCCCTCAAGCTGTTTGTCTATATGTTTAAACAGTCCTTGTGGATATGTACATCGTATGCATCTCACATAAATATATTACAAGAGGCAGTTAGGTGGTACAACAAATATATATACATACACACATACACACACATATATACACACATGTGTGTATATGTATATATATATGTTTATGTATGTATACCTGTATCTATATATAGGTGTATATATGTATATATACACATACATATACGTGTGTGTTTATATGTATGTGTATACATACTTATATGTATATATACATGTATATATACGCATGAGTGCTGGACCTGGTTCAAATTTGGCCTCAGGCACTTAATAGCCATATGATCTAAGCAAGTCATTTGACCTTTGTCTATCTCAGTTTCCTTATCTGTGCAATGGGGACAATAATTATACCTACCTCCCAAGGTTGTTATGAGGCTAAGATAGCATTTGTAAAGAGACTTGCAAACCTTAAAATGCTACATAAACGCTAGCTATTATTATCTTACATGGGTATGTGTGGATATACATCTATATTCTATTATCTTACACAGGTAGCACAAACCTTACATATGTGTATATTTATACAAATAAATTATGCACAGTAACACAGTAATTTATGCAGTTCTATGGTCTGAGGTCTCATGGGTGAGCAGGTTTGATCTATTGGAATTGTTGGTACTTCCATAACCTGCTTTCATGACCAAGTTAATGGCCAAAGATATCCATAGATCATGGGACAGGTTCATACTCCCTGGGGTGTATGCCCATTTATCCTTCCTCTGAGCCCATAGTCTATGCCTGCCTATGTTAATAGCATACTCCTAAGGCCAGTGTGGTAATAATATCACAGCCTTGACTAAACTGAAATTCTTAATACTAGGACGAAAGTACCAGTTTGAGATCCTCTAGGGAACCCATAATAGTACAAAATATCTGGAGTCTATAACGTATGCCTCTCTGAAGAAATAGCCTACATTTCCCGTCCAACATTATGCCATTTCCTAGAAAATGGCTTGCTCTCCTTATTTGTTTTGGCCAGATCTTTCACATTACCCAATATCTAGCATTTCTCTTACCCTCTCAATAAGCCCCATGATTTTAAGCTGTGTCAGTGAGTCAACCTGGTGGTTAAGTATTTGTTAGAGTAGTTAGGTTACACCATAGTTCACAGAGTTCTGGATCTGGAGTCAGAAGACCTGAATTCAAATCTAGCCTTAAACGTTAGCTATGTGACCATGGGTAAGTCACAGCCTCTGCCTCAATTTTCTAGGCTGTAAAGTGAAGATAATAGCATGTACCTCACAGAATTGTTGTGAGGAGCAAATGAAATACCATTTGTAAAAGCACTTGGCACAGTGTTTGGTTATATAGTTGGTACTTAATAAATTATTGTTTCCTTCTTTTCCCCTTGTGATCCAGGCATCTCACACCAATGAAGAGAAAGGATGGAGAACTTGGGCAAGCTGGGTATGCTGAATAGGTATGTTCTCATCTTGGTCTTGAGACCACTATGCTTGAGGTCTTAGTGCCCACTCTGATTTTGCCCTTCTCTGGTTGTCCTTGATTCTTCCCCCAAAGTATTTCATCTTAAATCTTGCACTTCATCCTGTGTAAGTTAAAATATGCTGCAATAAAGGTCCACTGTTTTATACCTGGCTCTTTTATTTTGTTAAAAAAACTGAAGTACCATAATTACAGCTAAAGACTAGAATGAATACCGGCTCTATGAGCTGAATGGAATTTATGAAAAATTAGATATCTTAAAATTCTACTTTTAGTTTTGCCTTTTTTTGTTTTTGTTTTTTTTGCTAAAGCTAACTATTCCCTTATGAGCAACATGATTGTAACAGAATTTGTCTTTAAGAGAATGAATGTAAAACCTATAGAACAGGTGACAGCTGCGTGGTAACCCCTGGATCATGTGTAAGTTTCACCAAAATAGGAATGATGTAATTTGATTGCAAATGTCCATAGTTGGAACACTGTGTTCAGATTGGAATAGGTCCCAGTGTGGCAATTCTTAGTTTTTAGAATTAGGCACCAAGGATTTAGGCTAATTTTAGTGTCTACTAGAGATCCATACCCATTGGGAATCTGTTCATTCCCCTTTATGGTATTTATTCTCCTGTACCTCATGACTTGCTATTTAGGGGCTTCTGCTTGCATTCAGTAAGACCCCTTTTCTCTTCTGACACTGCTACCACTCTGGTACTACCCTCATCATCTTATATCTGGACTTTTGTAATAGAGCCTTCTAGTGGGTCTGCCTGACTCAAGTCTTTCCCCATTCTAATCCATTTTCCATTCAGCCACCAAAGTGATTTTTCCTAAAATGCAGGTCCAGTTATGTCAGCACCCTACTCAATAAGATCCAGTGGCTCTCTGTTGCCTTGGCATTCAAAGCTTTTTACAACTTGCCTCCCCTCCCACCTTTCCAACTGGGCAGCTAGGTGGCTCAATACTGGGCCTGAAGTCAGGAAAACTTATCGTCCTGAGTTCAAATCTGGCTTCAGGCACTTACTAGTTGCATGACCCTAGGCAAGTCACTTAACCCTGTTTACCTCAGTTCCTCCTCTGTAAAATGAGCTGAAGAAGGAAATGGCAAAATATTCCAGCATCTTTGCCAAGAAAATCCCAAATGGGGTCATGAAGAGTTGGACCCTACTGAAACAACAACAACAAAAACCTTTCCAATCTTCTTACAGTTTACTCCTCAACAAGTTCTCTAAAATCCAGTGTCACTGGCCTCCTGGCTATTCCATAAATGACACTCCATCTCTCAGTGCTGGGCATTTTTTCTAGCTGTCCCTGGATGTGTAGAATGTCCTCCCTCCTCTGCTCTGCCTACTGACCTCTTTAGGGTCCTTTAAGTCCCAACTAAAATCCCTTATTTTACTAGAAGCCTTCCCCAACCACTTTTAATTCTAGTGCCTTTCCTATGTTAATGATTTTCTATTTATCTTGTATATAGCTTGCTTGGTATAGATTTATTTGCATATTGTCTCTCCCATTAGATTGCTAGCTCCCTGAGGTCAGAGACTGTCTTTTGCCTCTTTTTGTATCCCCAACACTTAGCACAGGCTCTTAATAAATGTTTATTGATTATGGATTGATTGATAAGTGTCTTAGGCATGAGAACTTGTTCTGAGGTTTCACGATCTTTCTATAGACTAATGATCCGCATTGTCAAAAGTTTATATTTACATCTAACTCAAGTTTTTCATGCTGGAATTAAAGTTAGTTTCCTCTTGTTGGATTAAAGAATAGCTGGTTACCATCCTCTGTGTAATAACCCTTCATATGCTTGAATACTGTCATCCAGGCAAAAGAAAACCCAAACCCCAGCTCCTGTTTTACAACCCTGTAATCATCTTTGTGACTCTTTTTTTGAACTTTATACAAATTCTACCTATCACTCTTAAATAAGCCAATTTCTGGATATGGTACTTTAGTAAAGAAAGCCACTTATAATGTGAATAGAAAACAAAAAAAGTGTCAAAATTTTATATTCTGTACTATAGGACTTATATTGTTTATATATTCCATTTTTTTGCTTCTTTGCCCCTCATAAATAATACAAAATTTTAGGCAAACTAGATTAATTATTTCTGTCTGGATACATGAAGTTTTAAAAAAAATTTATTTGTACATCCCTGTTAGATAGCATATCTTTAATACTCTTCTCTGATTGAAATGATTCTTTGTAAGTTTATTTGATGCTAGATATATGGACTTCAATTATAATAAGATCTGAAAATTTTGTAAAATCCAGGACATTCGAAGTGGGAGAGAAGCTGGTGTTAAACCGAGTCTATCAGTGATTGACAAGAGATGAAGTCAATGGGGGGGAATGCTTTGCTTTTTTCTTAATTAACAAGATACTGAGTTTAACGACAGTTCGGCTAGCAGCTGCTGCCAAGGTATAAGAGCCAACAAGACCAGCGACAAGAGCTGCCAGCACAGGTTCTTTGATCTGCTTTTCTAAGGAAAGCAATTGTAAGAGGTTAACAGTCTCACTTTAATCAAACATACATATGCCATTCACTTAGTTCAAGGGAAAAAGCCAGCACCCTGAACTTCAGAGCAAATACAAAAAAATTACAAACAGAGATAATATAAACAGACCGAATCACAATTCATTGTTACCAGAGAACAAATGGGTCTGGGTTAGCAAAGCCGGGGGGGTAGTTACAACGGCTTGCCCAGAGTCTCAACACTCTCAACACTCCTTCTATGAGTGAGCCCCAAAGGCAAAAATGCCAACCTCTGAATTTATATACCCTGTTCAGGGTCAAAGGGTGTCACAACATGCAACTCAAACCCATGTAAACTAGACCTTCCCTTGAGGTATGCAGGTCATCAAAGACTCCTGATTTAATAATAATAAAAAAAAACCCAAAGGCTGGATTCATTAAGGGCACTTGATTAAATAAGTGCTCCAAAAGAGAAAGCAGTAAAAAAGTCCCACCTTAATTACTGTAACACTGAGTGACACACACACTTCCTGGTGGGCAAAGAGATGAGCTCCATGCCACCTACCTTCTTGTATCCTCTAAACTGCCATTCATTGCCATGTACTCTGACGCTTTACACTCTGGATCACTGGGCCTTACCATCTGCCCTACAGCTGGATTCTCTCACAAGTGTTATCTTTACCACTAGAAAATAGACTTCTAGAGAGTAGTGGCTTTTCTATTTGCTTCCCCAGCATTTAGCAAAATGCTTTGAATATAATAAGTACTTGATAAATACTTACTCATTCATTCTGACACATGGATTATAATCTTTTATTTTTCCCCTCTCCCTCCCGACCTTGGTTTGAAAAATGGAATTGCTAGGTGGCGCAGTGAGTAGAGCACCAGCCCTGGAGTCAGGAGGACATGAGTTTGAATCTGGCCTCAGACACTTGGCATACTTACTAGCTGTGTGACTTGGGCAAGTCACTTAATCCCAATTGCCCTGCCTTCCCTTCTCCAAAAAAAAAAAATGAAAAATGGAATTGCAGTGCCATTACCAGGTTGGTGGCCTACTAACCTTTATTGTACTTGATATCTCAGAGAGTCTTCCCATGGTTCCCCTAGGAAGGGGGGTCAATTTCTGTGGCTTTTAGTAGGAGGTAGTGAACAAGCCTACTCTTTGTGTTTCTTTGCATCCCAAGCATTTAGCACAGTGGCTAGCACTTAGTAGGTGCTTAATAAATGTTAATCAACTGATATATCTTCTGGGCAAGAAGAAGGAAATGGTATGCCCTGATTATTGCCCAGAAATAAACCAAAGAATGAAATAATTTAGTAGTGATTTTTAACCTGACAATGATAATTCAGATCTTTACCAGGGCCATTTCATTTGAAATTACTATTACTATTGTGAATGTATCAATAACCATCTCCTGAGGAATGAATCTTTAGGGAAATTTTTAATATAATTAGAATGGAAATCTGCACCGCAGTTCCAACTTAGGTCTATAGGTTCATAAATCTAGTTAGGGCTAGAACGGACCTCAGAGTACATCTAGCCCTCTGGGGCCATCTTGTCCAAATCTCCCATTTTACAGACGAGGAAATTGAGACCCAGAGAGGTTAAGTGACTTGATTAATGTCAATTAGCTAAGAATTAGAGATAATATTTGAACCTAGGTCCCCTGACACAAGAATCAGTGGCCTTTTTCCTGTACTGCCCTTGCCAAGAAGTTTCAAAAATTGGTCTGGGCAGATTTTCACATCAAAAGTTGAACTTTGCTAATGAAGTGAATGTGCAAATAGGAAAAAATATTGTGAATGATAAAATTTAGAATGTTTTTTGAAATGTGCAGTTAAACTCACTAAACAGTAAACCAGTACTAGAAAAAAGTGAAATTACACAGGAATAAAGGTATCTGGAGCAGCAAAAGGAAAGGTCATGCTTGAGATGGAGGCTGTCCTGCCAACACTAGAATATGGGATAAAAATATGGTAAAAAGAAGAGGAAATGTCTGTGATGGTCTGGAGGTTTCTTGAACTCTCTACCTCCTTTCCCTACTGTTTTTTCTTTGGTCATAATTCACGCCTTGAATACATTCTTATATTAGGAAGGCAGAATTTATGATTTCAAAGAGAATCTCATATGTGCCTAAAAGGTCCGGAACCGCAGGATATAAGGAATTCTCTAGGCAGAAGGCAGGAGAACTAAAGCATGTATTTACACTCCACAGTAACAATCCCACAAACCAGCGTCCCCATTTTGATATTTTCATCAAAAGCTTCCAGGCCCAATAAGTCCGCCTCACAAGGGTAACCAGGAGGCCACAGAGAAGTGAGATGGTATAAGGCAAAATCGTATACATGCTTCCCCTCTACGGTAAGAAGATTACCCACTAGCCTCCAGTCAGCTCTGCTACCGGCAGCTCAGCTTCGGCTGTAGGCGTCTCTGGCTCCAACCGGAAAAGGAAAGGAGGATCTTCAAGCTGTCCTCTCCCCTCTTATAGAGTTTTTGACACCATCAAGCGCCGCCTGAAAGACCAGGGCCGATTGGTTCTTGACTTGGCCCCTCCCCCAGTGTAGACCACGTTAACATACCTCCCCTCAGCCAGCGCCACGACTCATCACACAGGAAGCTCTGGTCCTGCCCCGGAAGAGCAAGCCCCAGCATCCAGGGAAGCTCAACGAGGCAAGCTGAGTCATTCAAAGAAAACAAAGTCCATTCTGGCTACAATTCTCTCCTCACTCCTGTCCCATGCAACCACCCTCTTTCATTTCTCCCCATTCCAATCCATTCTACATTCAGCTGTCAAATTAATCTTCCTAAAGCGTAGATCTGATCACGTTAATCTCCTTTTCCAATAAATTCCAGTGGCTCCCCCATCACTCCCAGGGTCAAATATAAAATCCTCTGTTGGGTATTCAAAATCCTTCACAATCTGCCTTTCCAATCTCTTTATATCCCCTTATACTCTGTTTGGAGACTAATGAGATAATAATAAATATCTTAATAACAATAATATAGCACCTACTATGCGCCGACCTCTTTCATTTCTCCGCATTCCAATCCAGTCTACATTCAGCTGTCAAATTAATCTTCTTAAAGTGTAGAACTGACTGTGTTAATCTCCTTTTTCAATAAATTGCAGTGGCTCCCCCATCATGCCCAGGGTCAAATATAAAATCCACTGTTGGGTATTCAAAGCCCTTCACAATCTGCTTATATCCCCTTGTACTCTGTTTGGAGACTAATGAGATGATAATAATAAAAATCTCAATAACATAGCATCTATTATGTGCCGAGTACCGTGCTAAGTGCTTTACAAATAGGATTTTGTTACAACAACCCTGCAGTGTAGCCGCTCTCATTATCTCCTTTCTATAGTTGAGGAAACTGAAGCAAATGGAGTGACTTGCCCAGAGGTCACCCAGCTAACAATGTCTAGGCTGGATGTGAACTCAGGTCTTCCTGACCACCACAGGTCCAGCACTTTCTCCACTGTACTACTTAGAGGGTGAACAGCTTATTCTAACAAGTAGGAAATGAATGAGACAATAGCCCAGGCACTAGGGAGCCCCCTGGGGAATCATAAACAGTTTGATGCTAGAAAGCTTAGAAGATCCTTTGCCTTTGAATTAATATGGTGAACTCATTTTCTTGCTGGAGTGCGGTGTTCTGGCCCAGCAGCTCTGGATCTCCCAGAGAGTGGGCCTACCAGGGAGCAGACAGCGCCTCCATTGTCTGAGTCAGGGGTGGGGTAAAGGTTGTTTTTGTTTTTGGTGTGAGGCAAGATTGTCAGGTCCTAGCCAGGAGTTCACAGTGTGTGCCAAAGATTCAGAGAGTTAAGCAGGAAGTGGTGAGCTGAGTCTGAGATTATAGGGAAGGACACAGCATCAGTGACTGACAGTGACCTTTTCAGGAGCTGGTACTAACCACAGCCCATCCATGCTCAGGCCTTGCAGTTGTGGACATGGGCACCTTGGATTGACCCTCATTTCATCAATATAGACACTCAGCCAAGGTGGTTAAGTGGTGTCTCCAAAGACAGTGATTTATGGGCCTTTTAACAAAGATGTAGCACACTTGGGACCTACAGACAACAGCAGCAGTGGAAAGAACCCTGAGTTTGGAATCAAAATACATCAGAATAATCACAAACTGTGTGACTATCGCAAAGTTATTAATCTTTCTAGCTTCAGTTTCCTTGTGTCTAAATGACTGATGGGGTTAAAGCAATATCCCAACCCCTCTTCTCATGCAAGTTAGGCTGGTTTTTCACTGAAAGCAGCAAAGCTATTCCTAGAACTTCATTGACCCAAGGGGCTAAGACTCAAGGCTATATTTCCCTTGCAGCTCTCTGGTAGCCTCCAGTCTCATAAGGGCATACAAAGGTCCCTCATGTGGAGGTGGGGCCTTTTAGGCTTGGCAGATGTCCTAAACCTGCTTAAATCGCCACACTCTGCCTTGTTAACTAGACCTATTTACATATAAAGGTGAGGAGAGCCAAATCTACTGAGCTAAGTCCTGGAATATCCTTGTCAAATATTCTTTCTATATGCTTTGGCTAAGGAAAAAAAAATTGTCTACTTCCAAGTCTTTTATTCCATTCCAACATCACACCTGAACTAACAGGCTCTTGGCCAGAGCAATGCTCACTCCTAACAAGGGCAGCGAGGTGACACAGTGGATTGAGCACTGAGACTGGGGTAAGGAAGAGTCATTTTTATGAGTTCAAATCCAGCCTCAGACACTTACTAGCTGTGTGACTCTAAGGAAGTCATTTAGTCCTATTTGCCTCAGTTTCCTCATCTGTAAAAATGAGCTGGAGAAAGAAATGAATGGCAAACCATTTCAATAAAACCCTAAATGGGGTCATAAAGAGTCAGACTTGACTGAACAACAAAACCAGGAGGACTGTACTAGATGACCTTTAAAGTCTTTTCTTGCTCTAGAACTATGATACCCATTGGATTCATCCTACAGAGGGAACTTTACTAATGGAAAAGGAGCTTCAACTGGCAACAAAGGCCTAGATACTAGTGATGTCGAAAGGGAATATTGTTGCAAAATGAAATAATTTGATGCGTATGGC
This sequence comes from Trichosurus vulpecula, assembly GCF_011100635.1. Classification (NCBI taxonomy): domain Eukaryota; kingdom Metazoa; phylum Chordata; class Mammalia; order Diprotodontia; family Phalangeridae; genus Trichosurus; species Trichosurus vulpecula. The sequence continues at coordinate 208,822,018 of NC_050576.1, read as the reverse complement.
ATAGCTTTTATAATAAGGACCCATCCCTGGAGAAAACAAATAACTATTTCCTAAATCAAGGGTAAGTTTGTTTGTTTACTTTTGCTGCTGGCAAAAAAAATAAAAAAAACCTATTTCTCCCTTACATCTGTTTCATAATTAGAAAAAAATATTATTCAACTCCAACTGGTTGTAATTAGTTTGGGTGCCATATGGAGAGTTTTAAAATCATTTGCAAAGCAAAATGATGATTGTTTGTAAATGTGCTTTCTTTTCCTCCCATTTTCTTCTAAAGGGAGTGAAATCCACATTATTATCATTTTTAATCGCCATTAAATGATGATACAACAAAATAATGCCCCAAAACTTTGCGGTTTTGAAAGCATAAATACTATGCAGCACCTGGGGACACACTCCTGCCAACTTGCAAATGAATCCTTTTAGAAGAGATAACCCAGATTCACGGTGCTCTATGGGCCCACAACTTTAAACCACTCAAAAACCATATTTCATGAGCCTTTGCCCAAGGGTCTATTTTTATTAGCCTGCCAGAGGACACAATTAATAAAAGTAAAGACATATAATTCAGGGATTCTTAATTTTGTATACGTGTTTATATCACAGATTCCCTTGGGCAGTCTGGTGAAGTTCATGGCCCCTATTGCAGAATACAATTTTTTTGACTTTTTTTTTGGGGGGAAGTTAGGACAATTGGGGTTAAGTGACTTGCCTAAGGTCACACAGCTGGTAACTGTGTCAAGTGTCTGAGGTCGGATTTGAACTCAAGTCATCCTGACTCCAGGGCTGGTGCTCTACTCACTGCACCACCTAGCTGCTCCCAGAGTATCATTTTTAAATACATGAAATAAAGTACATAGAATTAAAAGGAAACCAATTATGTTGAAATATAGTTATCAAAATATTTTTTAAAAGTTTATGGATCCTAGGTTAAGAACCTCTGATTTAATTAAATAGCACAATAAGACAAGTAGTAATAGAACATTCCCCAACAAATACATACATGGATAGATGGATAGATGGATGGAAATAGTATATTATAACAGGGCACATATGGAGGGAACATAGGTGTTCAGGGGACACACATAGGGAGCACTAATGGCCTGGAGCATACACATGGAGGGCCAATTCACACTTTTGATTTTTTGCAGGGCCATCGATATATTCTGCTGATGGTCTGGTGACATTGTTCCAGCTGGGCCTACTTCGCAGTGGTCTCAGAGATCACGGATGGGTGCTATGGGGCAGGTAGGTGGCACAATGAATAGATTGAGGGGCTCAGAGTCACAAAGACCTGAATTCAAATTCAGCTTCAGGAACTTCTTGGCTGTGTGACCTTGGGCAAGTCACTTCATCTGTGTTTGCCTATGGATTGGTAATCCACTGGTGAAAGAAATAACACGCTACTCCAGTATCTTTGTCAAGAAAACCACATGGAAAGAAGTTCATAGGGTCACGAAAAGTCTGACACAGCTGAACAAGTGTTGCTTTGGTGTTCAGAGCTGGGGGATTCTTCTTTGCTACCAGCTATTGGTCTGTCACTTCAGGGTTTACGCATGCTACTTTGGCCCTTGGAAGTTAGGATATCCTGGCTAAAAAGCCTCTCCCCTTACAAGTGTGAACTGATAGCTCTTTTTTGAGGTGGGTAAATTTTATTTTACAAAATAGTAAAATTGTGTTGATATTTTTTATTGTTTTTTTTACATCATTAAAATTTATTCCAGTATTTCTCCCACTACTTCCTCCCAGAGGACCATCCTATGTATTTAATGTTTTTTAGAGAAAAAAAAGAAAAACATTGCAAAACTGATTAACACATTAAAAAAGTCTGAAAATGTATGCACTCTACTATACATATGGACCTCCCATCCTTCCAGACTAAATGTGCTCTTGATCTTATTCCCTCCTGTTTTCTCTAGCAAGTTGCAATCTCTCTCTCTGTCTCTCTCTCTTTCTCTCTCTCTCTGTTTCTCCTCTCTGTCTCTGTCTCTCTCTGTTTCTCTCTTTGTCTCTGTTTCTCTCTGTCTCTCTCTCTATCTGTCTCTCTCTCTCTATCTCTGTCTCTCAGTCTCTCTCTCTCTTTCTCTCCTTATATTTCTTCTCCTTTTCTCAGCCAAACAGCTACAAAAAACTGTCTACACTCTTTGCCTCCATTTCTTCTCCTCATTTCTCATCTCTCAGAAATCTGGTTTCCATCTTCATTACTAACTTGAAACTGCTCTTTCCAAAGTTCCTAAGGATCTTTTAATTTGGAAATCTGATGGATTTTTCTCAGTCCTCCTCCCTTTTGATTTCTTTACTTCATTTGACACGGGTGGCTACCTCTACTCCTGGATTCTCTCTTTTTGAATTTTTGTGGCTTTCCTCTTTTCCTCACTGTCTCACTGCTTCTCCTTCTATTTTCTGAGGAGCGTCTAATGGACTAGGTGGGTACCTCGTGTTCCTTTACTTGTTCATGAACCTTTGTGAGTCTTTTGCATCTTATTCATTTTCTGTGGTGGATGAAATAAAAGTTGTCCCAGGTTGTGGTTGTGGTTGTTGTGTGTGTGGTTGTGGTTGTGGTTTGTCCTTCAATCTCGAAGAGGACCATGATATCAGGGAGATGATGACATGACTTGCAATTGACTTTGATTTGAGGGAGGGACGGCTGTACAAAGTCATCAGCTTCACTTTCTCGTCCAGAGCCATCTGGGTCCTGTGGCCAGATATCAATCAGGATGACTGGAGATGACCCAGAATGCAGTGGGAGACCATGGCCCTTTCAAGCTAAGGTCTTTCTAGGTCCTTACTTTGAGTGGGCAATGCCCATTCATTGAATAGGCCTCTTTAAGAAGTGAGTCTAGGGATGACCCCTTTAATTAGAAAAAAAAAATCAAAGTGGGAGGGGAAGACCCTCAGGGATGTTAACCAAAAAAGAGATAGTTACTATTAACATTTATTCTGAGCCAGGAGGGCCCAAAAAAATCAACATTAAGTGATGCTTGGGCAGGGACTATTGTCCAATCCATGAGATCCAGAGTGAATTGGGTTTAAGTCTTGGCCTTCAAGAAAGAAATCTAGCCAGCAAACCCCAAGTTAGCTAGGTAGCTTTTCACCATCAAAATTTACCCTCCTTTGGCAGAACATCCTCAGGTAAGGGCAGAAGAGGAGAATAGAGGAGAGGAGGGAAGGGGAGGGGAGGGGAAATAGAAAAAAATAACTACTAACAATAGGTCCCCTCCCCACTCCACCCCTCTCCTCTCCTCCCCTCCCCCTCCTCCTCTCTATTCCTCTTGGTATTCTGCCCAAACAAGGGTAAATTTTGATTGCCAAAAGCTACCAACCTAACTTGGGGTTTACTGGCTAGATTTCTTTCTCAAAAGCCAAACCTTAAACCCCAAAGTTGTCCCATATCCAATATAAATATCATACATTGAGTCCCTTGTGGGATTTGGAGATCTTGTTATCCACATTTGGAGAAACTTAGACACAAGCTCTATCTAAGCCTTATTTTAGAGATTTTTCTGAAGAACTAGTGACAAGAGCAAAGAAGAGAAACTTGTCCTTTTGGGCCAGAACTCAACTTAGTCTCTGTGAGGTTGGAGTCCTTAGTGGTGGGGGGAGGGGAGGAAGATTAGAATGCTGGGATACAGGTAACAAAAAGAAAAACAATCCAGCAAAACTGACCAGTTCTACAGTTATGTCTGTGTCTGCCACACTTGGTGTCCATAGTCAACTGACAACAGGATTCAATTTAGTTGTAGTATTTATTCAGTGTTCAATTCCCATTTAATGTTGCCTTTATTTACTATTTTATAGTCATTGTGTATATTGTTCTCTTGTTTCTCCTTACATTGTCCTACTGTATATCATACAAATATTCCCATGTTTCTCTGAATTCCTACATTGTAATTTTATTGTTATAATAATATATATGCCACAATTTGTTCATTTTTTTTTCTCCAAGTTGGGCAACCATTTTGTTTCCAGCTTTTTTGAGTACAAAAAGTGTTGCTATGTGTTTTTTTTAACTTTTCTTTTTGTCTTCAGCTTCTTGGGGGATACCTGCTTAATAGAGAGTAACTATTTTTTGCATTAATCCAAATTGTTTTAAAGATTGTTTGGACTAATTCATGGCGCCACCAATAGTGTGCTAGTTTGCCCGTCTTCTCATAGCCTCTCCAATGTTGGTTATTTCCATCTTTAATCATCTTTGCCTACTCAAATACTCATTGGTTGATTTGTCAATTTTAACAGTGAGGCAAAACTGCAGTTATTTTATTTTGTATCTCTCTTGTTACTGGTAGTTTGGAGCATTTTTTCATATGCTTCTGATAGTTTGTATTTCTTCTTTTGAAAATTGTTTGGCAGTTTTCAGAGGAAGAAATCCAAGCTATCAATACAAGTACAAAAAAATAGTCCAAATTACTGCTAATTAGAGCAATGCAAATGAAAACAATTCTGAAGTATCACTTCACACCTATCAGATTGGCTAAGTTGACAAAAAAAGCACAATTGAAAAGAGTGGAGGCACTATGGGAAAGTCTGTACTTTAACATACTGTTGGTGAAACTGTGAACTGGACTGAGCCTTCTGGAAAGCAACTTGAAACTATGCCCCAAAAGCTGTTAAACTGTGCATATTCTTTGACCTGGCAATACTATTGCTACTAGACCTATACTCCAAAGAGATTTAAAAAAAAAGGGGGAAAAGGTCCCATATATACAAAAAAAATTTATAGAACTCTTTTTATTGTGGTAAAGATATGGAAACTGGGAGGAATCCCATCAATTGGAGAATGACTAATGAACTTATGTTACAGGAATATGATGGAATACTATTGTGCTATATAAGAAATGATGAAGATAGCTTCAGAAAAGACTAGGAAGATTTGTATCAACTAATGCAAAGTGAAGTGAGCAGAACTAGGAGAATGAAGTATAAAATAACAACAATATTGTAAATGTAAACAACTTTGAAAGACTTAGTATCTCTGATTATTGCTAGTTTTCTTGACTTTTTTCCTGCCACTGTACTTTGATGACTCAGGAAAAGAGAGTGAGGCTGAAGACTTTGTTCAACACAGCTTCACTTAAATCCAATTCACTCACAAGTCAAGGCATCACCCATGATATCATTGGTCTTCTTTGAAAATGCAGGACCAACAACAACAATAAGCTCTGATTATCACAGTGAATAGCCACAATTCCAAAGGACTCATGATGAAACATGTTATCAACTTCCAGATAGAGAAATTATGAACTTAGAGTACAAATTAAAGTGTCTTTTGTTCTGTTTTCTATGAATCTGGTTAATGCAGGAATTGTTTTTATATGACTATACATATTTGTAATAGGTTTTGTTTTTCTTGCCTTCTCAATGGGTGAGGGAAGGGGGAGGCAGAAAGGAAAACATTTGAAAATGAAAATAAAATAAAATTAAAAAAAACTGTTCCTATCTTTTGCCTATTCATTTATTGGTGAATAACTTTTATATATTTCTATCAATTCCTTCTCATTGAATATCAAAGCCATATCAGAAATATTTGTTATGAAGATTTCCCTCAATCTACATTTTTTCTTCTTATTTTAAGTATGGTGCCTTTTTATGCCAAAGCTTTTTAATTTTATGTAATTGAAACTATTTTATCTTTTGTGATCTCCTTTATCCCTTGTAAGAATTTTCTCTTAGCTATTACTGTGAAAGGTACCTCCTTCTACATAATTATTTTTCAGTACAAATAATTACCTTTTTTTTAAAGTGAGATTTCACAATATCAGGTATCCTCGCAGTAGAATAGACCTATGTCATTTTCATGACTTTCTCTTTCCATTTTACTCCATGTTTCTTTGTTTATATAACTGTGCAAGTTGTTTGCCCTTGGGTATGTGGGAGGACTTTGGGAGCTCAAGAGTTTTCACTGACAGTTTGAGGAAAATATTTAGGAGGAAAGAAGGCAATTGAATGAAGAGAGACAGCTGTAGTATAATAGAGGAATTATGGTTTCAAGAACTAGAGGACCCACTTTCAGATCATTGCCAAATATCATCTATGTGACCTTGGGCAGGTCACTTATCCTGTCTGAGCCTTATCTGTAAAATGAAGAGTTGGACTAGACATTGGGCCACAATCCAAATAACAATTAATTTTCAGCTCTGGCTGGATTTCTAGAACCTTTGTACAAATAGTCCAAGAAATTGTCCAACGTGTTGGTAAGACTTTACCTAATCTCTTAAGTAGTGAATAACAAGATCTCCTGGCTAATATTATCAGTGACCTTCTAGATGGATTTTGTTATTGTTGTTGGTTCTTATAGTGTAATACTTTGCTTGAACTAAACCCACATGGCCCAAATACTCATGTTTTCTCTTCCCCATGGTGTTCTTGGAGGAACACGGGGAGTTTATGGCCAAGGAAATTGTGGATGCAAAGGCTTCAGATATGCCTCCATAATTTAGTGTGTCAGGAGGGCTGTAGGTTGGAACTTGGGAGACCATGCCTCAAAATTTGTGGAAATGTTCCATGATCAATATCTCTTCAATGTAAAGGCCCAAGGCAGAGGGAGGTATCCTGGGAGGAGATGAGATATTTATGCCACATAAACCATCAAAATATATGACATCATTAGGGAGAGTATGAAAGCACAGCCAGCCTTGCCCTACCTTAAGAAACCATGGTACACTCTAGTGGTTGACTGATACTGATTACTCCTTTGCTATTTAAACTCTGGAACCCCACTCGCTCTTTTCCTGTATTGGTTTTATGGGCCTCTATAATTCTATGCATCTGTTCCAATTTGTGTTCCTGAGACATTGTTTACTTATTGAGTTTGGTGCCTCAGTAGTTTAAATTATCAACAACACTATGTCACATTTCCTTGGATATAATTTAATATAATATTTATTGTTTTACAGGGTATGAATTATGCTATACGAAAGTAAAGCTTTTATTTTTGGATGATAGCTCTCATCTTAAGCCACCTAAGACAGCCTAGAATAGTCTCAATTACCTCTCCTGTCTTCCCTTTCCTTTGCTTGGGCTGGGTGGGATTGGACAAGAATAGACAGATCCCAGGAAATTGGCTTTTGGGACATTGTGGCTCATATATGCCAACTGAGTGATGTTAATATAAGGCATATAAGCCTGGAGCTATTGATTAAAGCCCTAGTAGTCTAAGCATTGAGCACAGGTGACTTGAAATTGACCAGTTAATCTTATCTTTAGCATGGTCCTGGTTTGAGTCATGAACTTCGTAGATGAAAAACAACGTACCTCTACAAAAAATGTTGGTATGATGTGGGGGTTGACAAATTGGAGTTTCAATAACTGGCATAAAGGCAAATGCATGGCTTGCTTTAGTTTGCTTTATTCCTACTTCTGAAGTTTTTAAGAATTTCTATTTCAATGAACAAATATTAACTTTTGCTCCCTCCTACCTCCTGCCCCTGTTGAAAACAGAAAAGAAAAACAAACCCTTGTAACAAATACACATTGTCAAGCAAAACAAATTCCTGCATTGGCCACATCCGAATGTCTCATTCTGCACCCTAAGTCATGTTATTATTAGGAGGTGGATAGCATTTTTCATCATTGGTCTTCTTGAGTTTGGGTTGGTCACTGTGTGGTTCAAAGTTCTTAAGTCTTTTCAAGTTGTTTGTATCTACAATGTTATTGTTGTTACGTAACTTGATCTCCTCTTTCTGTTCAATTCATTCTGCTTCCGTTCATGTAAGAGTCTTCTTAAGTTTCTCTGAAATTATCCCATTCATCATTTTTTATAGCACAATAGTTGGAAAACTTTAGGGAAAAATAAAAAGGCCAATCGAAGGAAGCCTAAGATGTTCATAAATCCAAGAGGTTATGGTTAAAATCCAAGAGGCTATGGACTAGGAAGCCAACACTAGCAAACTGGTTCCACTGTTTTCTGGGATCTGCCACAGAGGCCAGGCTAGATGCATTGGGCTTGTGTGAAGTGAAGTGGAAGGGGAAATTTTATTTGGGAAAAACATCTTTGTTGTAATCATGGTTACTCATAAGGACTTGTGATTTATTTCCTTCTCATTTTAAATCAAGTCCAGACAAGGCAGAACACAGCAACCAGAATATAAAAACAACAGCATGCCAATTAGTAGGGTAGAGGAATTAAGGGAAGGCCCATCTGGCCAAGGATATGGTAGTTAAGGTTTATATGTTGCCTTCTCATTGTTCTCCCATTCAGTGTTTCCTCTGGTTTTCAGGGAGAGGTCAGCATAGAGGGGGCGAGAAAAGCAAAACGAGTGATGTGGATACACATTGCTCCTGCTGATGGGGTTCTTTGTTGCTAACCAAATCTTTAACTCCATGTGCTTTAGGGTGCAGGGCAGCTAAACTAAAGGGAATATATCTGAAAGCAAGATTTGCTAGCCTTTCTCCTTATTCTATTTTTACTTATCACTACGACTTGTGCACAGTCAACCTCCCTCACCCAAAATCAAATTGCTTCGTCTAGGGCTGATACCTTGCAATCATTGTTTCCTGCTGCTTACTTATTGGATAATGCCATCAGTTGTTTCAGGGGGAATTCAGAAAGAGTGAATGACTTTAATAGATGGAAAGGGAAAAGAAGCCCAAGCATACTTAACATTGTGTTCCAGCCACTGTCATCTCTGTTTATCCCTGAGGATTGAAGTAAAATGTTAGAATGAGAATGACTTGAAAGAGTTGGAAGGAAGGAAAAAAGGAAGGAAACCATACTTTTTTTTTTAAAATTTATTTATTTATTTTTAGTTTACCACACACGGTTCTACATAGTTTTGAGTTCCAGATTTTCTCCCCTCCCTCCCCCCTCCCTCCCCGAGATGGCATGGAATCTCATATAACTGTCATGTATAACTTCGCATTGAATTAATTTATGCACTAGTCAAGTTGTGGAGAAGAATTTTGACCAATGGAGTGAATCATGAGAAAGAAGAAACAGAACCAAAAAAAAAAACCAACCCAAAGAACAAAAGAGAAGCAAAAAAAGGCGAGCATGTAGTACGCCTCGATCTGTATTCAAACTTCACAGTTCTTTCTCTGGATGAAGATAGCATTCTCCATCATGAGTCCCCTGGAGTTGTCCTTGCCCCTTAGGTTGCTGAGAAGAGCGCAGTATGTCAGGGTTGGTCTGCACGGAATCCATATATCTGTGGCTGTGCACAACGTTCTCCTGGCTCTGCTCCGCTCACTCAGCATTGTGTCCTATAGGTTTTTCCAGGTTGTTTCGAAGTCTGCATCATCTCCATTTCTTATGGCACAATAGTATTCCATCACCTTCATATACCACAGCTTGTTCAGCCATTCCCCAAGGAAACCATACTTTATCAAGCACTTATTACGTTGCACCAGGCACTGTGCAAAGTGTTTCACAATTATTATTTCATTTGATCAGATGAGATGATTTTAATAAGAACAATACATAATGAGAGAAGTTTAAGTTAAAAGAGATAATTATCATCTCATTTGATAAAAAGAGATATCTGTAAAACACTCACAACAGTGCCAAGAACATAGTAAGTGCTATATAAATATACTATAATTATTAGATCCTCATGGCAACCCTGGGAGCTAGGTGCATTATTATCCTCCTTTATAAACTGAAGAAGACAAAGGTTACGTGACTTTCCCACTAGTATCTGAAGCTGTTTTGAACTCAGGTCTTCCTGAATCTAGGTCCAGAGCTTTATCCATCATACCACTTAACTGCCTCTAGACAGAAGTCTTGGGTTCCATCTGTCACTTATCAATTAGTCTGTCATTTATCAATTTACTCAGCCTCTCTATGCTTCAGAGTCCTCTTCTATGAAATGGAAATAATAAGACTTACATGACTTACTGCATAGAATTATTGTGAGTAAAGTACTTTGTTAACCACAAAATTAGTATTATTGTTATTATTTTTAATCTTTACATGTAATGTAGTGAAACAAGATTATGTTTATTCTGTATCCCCTGATGATTTCCTCCATGTCATTAAGCTGGTACTGGATGTCACAAACTATCTACCCTTGTATTTTGGTTCGATCCCTAGGACCCATCCAAGTTACTACCTCTGTGGTTTCTCCTCTGAGCTCTGGACACAATCTCTATCTTAAAATATAGAGTGACATCTCAAGTTTGACATGTTCAAAACTAATCTCATTAATCTTCACCTAACCTTGCTCTGTCTGTCTTCACTATTTGTCAGCAGCACCACCGATAGGAAGGAAGCTGCCTGGTTAACCTCTTTTGCAATATTGTAATGAACAGTTGACACCTAGTTACCTTTCAGTCATTTGGAATTCATAGGGGGCAGAATATTTTGTCCTCCCATTTTGACTCCAGTCAGAACAGCTATTTCAATAAAATTTATGTTGACTTCATAGAAGAGATTGCTTTTTGCTTATGGAGAAAGCAGTCCCCTCCCCCACCCCACCAAAAAAGAACCCCAAACAAAAAAAAACAAAACAAAACTTGACTTCTTCCTTGAAAAAAGAGGGAAACTTCCATGGACCTTTGGATTTGGCAGAGTTTGGAATGTAGAAAATAAGCTATTGTTTCCATCCATCAGAGGGGAAGAGGTGAGGAAAAGGAGCACCATGTTAATTGAGCTTACTGGAGGTAGTAGTTGGGGCCCCAAGAAATAGGTCTTCTGAAATCTTCCTCTTCCTTTAAAATTGTGCAGGAAGAGAAGCAAAGCCTTTTAGCTCTGCTCCCTCTGCCCTGCCTCTCCTCTGGAGGACTGCGCAGTAGACAACACTGTTGCTGGGGGAGTGGTATCCAAATGGCTTCTTTTTTGGCAGAGAGAAGAGCAACCACAATCATTTTCCTTCCTTTTCCCTCTTTTTGCTGGAAGTTAGGAGATACGTGTGGCCGCATCTCAAGAAAAGCTCAACTGGGTCTAGGAAAAGTCTCTTTTTCCAGTAACCAGTCAGAAATAATTCATTGTCTCATATTTTAAGAACTGTGGCTAAGGATTCTAATTTTACCATATAGAAGTTATTGTTGATGCATTTCTATTATATGTTTGTCTAGCTAGGCATTTCTTCCAGAGATCCTTGTACTTGATAGACCCCACTAAGTTCCTCTCTCTCTCGAGCAAAATTGTGTTTGATTTTTTTAGTGAGATTTAGACTGCCAGATGTTAACGGATTTGGAGTGTTGTCTCATTAAGACTACCTATCATTCACCCAGATTGCCAGTTTCAAAACCTTGATTGCTGTTATCTTTTCATTTTCCCCTTATCACACTTTTCAATTCCAATTAATTATTAAATGCTAACTATTTCTACATCTGTTGCATATTTTCCATCTGTCTCTTCCTCTCTAGTCCTACTAATACTAACACTTGTATAGGTCCCCATAATCAACCACCTGAAGTCTTCCTGTTCTCATCCTCACTCTCTTCCTTTTCTAGTTAATTCTTCATACCACCAGCAGAATACTTTTTCTCACTCACATATTTGTTTTTGCCATTCCTGTATTCAAAAGTCTTCTTAGCTTCCCTATTGCCTACCATATAAAGTTCATGTTTCTTTGATGCACATTCAAGACTCTTTCTACAATCTGATTGCATCCTAGACTATTGCTGGGGGAGCCCCTCTCCCATCCCAACACCCAAATATCCCCTGTATTTTCCTGCTTTTGTGTTTTTGTTCATGCTTTTTCCTAGACCTGGAACACCATTCTTTCTCCCACTTTCCTTTTGAATTCCTACCTATCTTTTATAGACCAGCTCAAATGAGAGTCCCTCTAAGAAGTTTTCCATCTTTTCTTATCAGTAATAACCTTTTTCCTTAGACTTCATGGAGTTCTTTCAGTTGTACTTGTGTTTTATTGTGTATCATAGTTATCATTATATGGATTTTACTTTTATCCCACCGTACTCTATTCCATTCTTCCCTGCCCTGTCATCCCATCCCATCCCATCCCATCCCACCCCATCCCATCCTATCTCATCCCATCCCATTCCATCTTATCCCATCCCAATCCCAATACTATACATTTCATTTCATTCCATCCAATACCAATACCATACTTTACCATACTTGTACTATAGTATAGGTGTTTTACTTCCCTAGTAAACTTTAAACTCCATGAGGTCAGAAAGTTCATATTTAAACTTTATATCTCCCCTAGAGCCGCACATAGCAATAAATGTTGTTGCATTGTTTCTATATATATAGGAGGCTTTCTGCATGCAGTATTAACGATTTGATATTTAGACTATTCATAGTGTGACAGATCACATGGATGATAGATTCTGGGATTTCACATGAGCATGCTGTTAGGATTGTATCTATCTACAATTGTCTCTTTTCACAGATGTCTTCAATCTGTAGTGTGCAAGGGGCAGTCACATATTTAATTAACCAACCTCAATTGTACTCAAATAAGCTCCTTTCTCCTCCCATCAGCCCATTTGGCTGACAAGTCCATTTGGAAGATGCAGCTAGTCCCAGGTTCTTTGTAAATCTAGGAATACAATCTGGAATAGACTTAGGTTTTTTTTAAAATGGAAGATCTCTCATTTGTGCTCTTAAGCCTCATTTGATGCTCTTAGCAACATCATTTCTTATTTGTATCCCCTCATTTTTAGGATTTGACAATTTACTTTTCCCCTCCTCAATGGTCATGTGATTTAATAAAGACAATAGGACATATCCAATGGTAGCAGAGCCAAGCAAACTAAATTATAAAGAAGTGTTCAGGTGCTGAGCATGATCAATTCCCCCACAAATCTCCTTCTAGTTAGTAAAAGTGGGGAAAAGAATATGGAAAATGTTTGCTTGGTTTTAGAACTTGCTGAGATTTCTTCAACAAAGCTGTTCTGAGAGAAGAAAGGGAGAGTTTTCTAAAGTTTTGGAACTCATTCAGGTTTCCCTATAAATACTTTGAGGGAACAGAGGAGGAAGACATAGCTGCTGGATGTTGGCACACTTTATCCTGGTCTCATTGTGACTGTGCAGACTCACCTAGCTGGTCTTGAATCCACCTTCATCTATTTTTCATTCTTGTCTATTCGTTTCTTGCAGTGTTCTTGGTCAGTGGTGTCAAACTCAAATAAGAACGAGGGCTGCTAAAACCAAATATAAGGATTCCTGTGGGACACATGTTGACTTAGAAAATCATATAATAATATTATCTATGTTTTGTTGCATTTTTATTTTAAAAAATATTTCCCAATGATATTTTAGTAGTGTGTGCATGTGGATGCCATATGTTGGGCACTTCTGCTTTAGGACCCTGTATTGGCCCCGTAGCTCTCCATGAGTGTTTCCAGTTTTTGTTTCACTCTTCCTGGCTGTAGCCATAGCACCAGTGGAGTGTCTCCCCCTACTGCCTATTATACTCCTGCTGTTCTAAAGAAGAAAAAAAATGGAAGCCAGAGGAGTATCTTTTTTCACCTCCAGCCATTCAAAGCAGGAAACATAATAACAGAAAAACAATTCAGCATGATCCTGCCATTTTATTTGTAAGACCATATTCTCAACTTTCCCAGGAATCTACACTTACTTGAATCTGATTCAGTACTTGGAAGTGCTAGGCAGTACATACTGTGGGGGTTGTTGGCTTTTTCCCTTGTGATGATGTGTTATCACAGATCAGAGGTTCCCACACTTATTTGGCCTATTGCTCCCTTTAAAAAAAATTACCACTTTCTTTAACCCTTTAATGTCTTTTTAAAAATTCATATCATTTAAAAAATGACATCTTAAATTTAATAATTTATTGTAAATATGTGGGTTCTTTCCTGCATTGAAATTTTGATGATGCAATATTGCATCACGTAAACATATAGTATCATATTGTAAACAAGTCATTACATGCACATATTCCTGCTGATGCATGCTGGACTTCCTGACAATGAGCTACAGGCTCACCTGCCAACACTTGCTTGTTAAGCCCTGTCAGCAGATTTGACCACTGATCAGTTATAACTTGCATTTTGTGTGTTTATTTGGAAAATAATGTAGTCATTATGACTTTAACTCTGTTATATAGCAGATGAAACATGTACCAATTTTTTTCAAAATTTTCTTATCTTCTCTTCTTTCCTCATGCTTCCACCACCCCCTTATTTTTATTCAATGCCCTCCAATTGCACCCAAGGCTACTATTGCCTCCAGATCATTCCAGCACCCTGCCAGAGGGTGGTATCACCCAGGGGTGGGGAACCTGTGGCTTTGAAGCCACATGTGGCCCTCTATGTCCTCAAGTGCAGTCTTTGGCCGAATCAAAACTTTATGGAACAAATTCCCTCAATAAAAGGATTTGTTCTGTAAAACTTGGACTCAGTCAAAAGGCTGTACCCAAGGACCTAGAGGGCCACATGTAGTCTCAAGGCTGCAGGTTCCCCACCCTTATGACCCTTCAACAGGGATCAGGATCAGAGCACAGATCCTAGGTCAGATTTAGAGTTCCAAGATATTCTGCCTGTCATAATAAGGGCTACTGCTTACAACTTTGGTATAGATGCTATAGCAGATAGTTAACAACACAAGGCACTTGAATTATTTTACTGCTATAACACAACACATGATAATATGACATTGAAAACATCTTTTGTACCCGCTGAGCTCATATAAGGTGTTTTACATGCCCTTAATTTTTTTTTCTTTCAGTGATATTGGCACTATTGTGCATTTATGTTGTATATAACATGTCATTCATAATACATTTCAAAGCAAACATAAATTGTGAACGTTATTAATCACAAAAATAAAACAATAACATGGTAGATTTTTACAAAGAAGACTCACTCCAAGGGGGCTTACTCCAAATTAGAAAGGTACTTGTTAAGTTGGACAAAATGGCTTTTTAAAAACAATTCTGAGGTTATAATAATAATAATAGCCAACATTTATACAGCTCTTAAGTGCTTTACAATTAGTAATTCACTTAATCCTCACAGCAACCCTACAATTAAGTGTTATTATTATCCCCATTTTACAGGTGAGGGAAAGGGAGGGAAACAGAAGTTAAGTGACTTGCCTGGGGTCATACAGCTAATGAGTTTCTGAGTGCAGATTTGAGCTCATGTCTTCCTGCCTCTAGTCCCAGTGATTTATCCATTATGCCACATTATTGCAACTAAGTTAAAGAGACTAGTAATTATAGGGACTATACTATTTTTGATCCCAGTTACTAGCACACTCACTTGTCCCTCCAGTTAAATGTTAACCTCTAGAGCAGAAATATTTTAATATCTAATTCTAGAACAACCTCTAGAGTTCTTAGCCTGTTTGGTGTCATGGACAACTTTGGTAGCCTGGTGAAACCTATGGACTCCTTCTCAAAATATGATTAAAAAAAAAAGCTGAATGAGAGCCAACTATATTGAAACTATCTGTTTGTCTGTCTGAATAAGTTAATGGACCCTAGGTTAGAGAGGGAAAAGAGACATCTAAAATGGGGATGGTGATGTTTCACATAGCAGTGTTGAGGTTTAGGGGTGCTTGAACCCCAAAATAGTGACAAACGGGTCCTACCCGAATGAATTCGACCCAAGCCTTCTTTCAGCCAAATTAAAACAAGGTTTGTTAAAGATCCACCATATCCGCCAGAGTCTTAAGGAATCTGAACATTTGTCTTGCTAATGCGAGGGGGCCGCCGGATTGAATCCGAACACTTTCATAGAAACAAGAGGGATCTTACATACAGAAAGACTGTGGGGGGGATCTAGGAGTGGCCAAGTAGTCTGCGGTGACTGGAGGAGGGGTCTAGGGAGGATCTTGATGGGAATGGTCAATAGGCTGGTATGACTGTGAGATAACAAAGAAGGGCTCAGGAATAGCAGGGACCTGGACCACGTGGTCAAGGGACAATGAGGTCTAGACAGGATCAAGGGTGGAAAGTCTAGGGTGGGGCCAGCTGCAGACAATGAAAGGCCAGTTGACTGAGATGGGTAGATGCCTCTGGTGAAGGCCAGATCAAGTGGGGAAATTCAATGAGGGTTCAAGGGAGTTTCCGGAGCCTGTACCCAGTCAGTAGTGCTATCGATCTGGAGGACTTAAGATTTGGTCTTTCTCTAACAAACCACAGAGAAGTCATGCTCCTTGATGGCCGGGAGTGGATTTTCTAAGTCTGGGAATGAAAATCTTTAATACACAACATCATTATCTTACAGTAACTGACAAACAAACACAAAGGTATGAAAGTAGCCTGATGTTTTGTTATGTTGCCATTTTCCTCAACATTATACAGCCAAAAGATGGAGTGAAAAAGAGGCTATGGAATATACAAATATCCTAAATTTGTGGTATTACATAAGGGCAATAATTACCTGTATAGTAACATAAATATCCAATAGTTATCCAGATATTATGAAAAATTTAATACAATAATAATAATACAAAATTAGTATCCTATATCAGATTACTGATAACTAATAATCCATACTCTAAAACCCATAATGATTCTCCCCATTGGTCACATGTTCAATTCAGTAATGCACACGAGCAAATAAGAGGTCAGTTGGTCACAAAAAAAAATCTTTAAATGGGTGTTTAATATTACAAATATTATAGGAGTTAAAAAATGATGGTATGTTTCAAATTTCAACATGTATCAGTCAATCAACTAACACTAAATAAAGGCCCACTGTATGCCAGACATTGTGCTAAGCACTGAGGGTTAAAAAGAAAGAAAAACCAGTCCCTGTTCTCAAGGAGCTCACAGTCTAATTAATGGATCTAATTCCCTATTTTTATTTCTCCACATTCTTTGCCTTGAACCACTGTAGTACAGGTGTTGTGTACGGTTTTCTTTGTTTTGAGAAGAAGGGCACATTGATTAATATGCAAATTGCAGGGAGTCTGGCAAGTGTACAAGTATTCCATGTATAATAGAGAAACCAAGGATCTCAAGTAGAACTTAATGACTTTAAAACATAAGCAAGTCAATTAAGTTGCCTTCTAAGTTTATGTATACTTCTAGTTTGGTCAGGGTTGAAGGTATAGCATTTCTTGAATAAGGAAGGGCACATACTTTATATATATTATTGCTGCAAAACCACTTTCCCAACATGGCCAAAAATGGTTCATGGTTTTCTCACACTTTAGAAGAAAAGCGTTGTATATAAGTGATCTTATCTCTATTTAAAGTTCAACATAGACTTTTAAGCAAATGAAATTCACAATGCGGTCACAATTTGCTGTTGTAGGTTGCAGTAACATTTACGACTCCAACATTAATAATCATTGCTGGGCCCGGGGAAGGTGGAGCACTACACCCAATCTCTTCTCCACTAAGGGATCCCTCTGTTCTGATTTACACTGGGTTCAGTTCTGGGGGATCCGGGTCTTTAATGAGAATATTTAGGTTCCTTTTCTCACTCACACTTTTCTCTTGCTTTGACTCATTCAACTCCTACCTTGGAGCTTATCAACTGAACAGAGTTTGAAATACGGATATTTTAAATAGGATGAAATACATATAGACTTTTGTGATATTATAAGCACTTTATTTCATACACATTCCTATTGAAGCTGATATATATATATATAATGTATATACATAATGTGTATATATATGTATATATACATATACATAAAATACGCACACGTAAAACTATTTCACAGACATTTCTTCAGTCAGGGTTTGATAAGGTGTTTGACTCAAGGCCCTTTTTATCTTCTTTCAAGGCTGCTGCCTTTCAATTTAAAATTACAACCTAAGCATTTCAAAACCATAACATTCAATATTTTTTCAAACTGCACATGTGGTTTACATTCTTAAAGATACAGTAAAAAAAACCCTTTAAATAATAAAGAGCACACTTTTATTTCAAATACAAAACAGATCTCAGTTTATGAAGTGTAGTGGACAGGGCACTGGAACACTGGGCTTGGAATCAGGAAGGCCTGGGTTTCAATCCTGCCTCAGTTACTTGCTATTTGACCCTGGGAAAGTCACTTAATCTCTTTAATTTTTCTCATCTATAAAATGAAAGGATTGGATTCAGTGGCCTCTAAGGTCCGTTTGAGCTTTAGTTCTGTATATTTATGAAAATGTTATTTCAAAAAGGACCACATGTAGTGGTGGTTAGATGGTCAGAAAGCAATAGCCCAGGCAATAAAAAGATTAAAAGGCTCTCTGCCTTCCTAGGACTCAGCCCAAGAGGACTGATCATAAACACTCACATTTTTCACTCCCAACTGAACACACCTTAAACATAAAACTCACTAAATTAAGCAGTTCAATATCTTTTCCATATTCTGTCCATAATCTGACTTTAATTAGTTGAAGCTATTTTCCCTTTCTCATGAAACAGACATTTTCATATTCAGTAAATCTTGGAAGACTGATGCTGTCTCTATTTAATCCCTCCACCGCCCACCTCATTCCCATAGTGAACAGCTCCAAGTGGAGAGAAAAAATCCTTTAACTTTCTTTTCCTTCCTTCTTCCCTCTCTTTTTTCCCTCCCTTTCTTCCTTCCTTCCTTCCTTCCTTTCTTTCTTTCTTCCTTTCTTTTTTCTTTCTCTTGTCCTTCCTCCTTCCTTCTTTTCTTTCTCTTTTTTCTCTTTCTCTTTTTGTTTCTCTCCTTCCTTTTCTTTCTCTCCTTCTTTCTCTCCTTCCTTCCTTCCTTCCTTCCTTCCTTCCTTCCTTCCTTCCTTCCTTCCTTCCTTCCTTCCTGCCTTCCTGCCTTCCTTCCCATAATTAAACAGACCTGTCTGCCTCAGAGATCCCCAGGTAGGAAAAAGGGAGGCTATATAAAATGACTCTACAACTCTTAGAAACCATTTTGGTTACTTTCAGCCAGGCTTTACTCCAGCTGGGTCAAATTCTGATGGAGAATAGAAGCTGGAGACAAAGAAGAGTGTGCTGGGGTGGGGTTCGCTTTCACTGACCCACAGGGAAAGGGTGGGAGTCAGAATTCTCCTTTCCAACCCTGCCGGTCACTTTACCAAAGAGAAGTTTGATACTTGGGACTATTTGCTGGGGCTTTACTTCTACCTAGTCTAAGACTTTGTTAGGTCAAGAGGGGTCTGACAGTGTCTTTTTATCAGTGACAGCGGGAGAGGAATCAGGCTGCACGATTCACACACTCTTAGCGTGCATTCAGACCATACAGACTTAAACTGGGAAACCTCCCACCAGCCAAACGAAATGATTAGACGGATTTTTTTTTCTCTCGGATTCCACATGAGGAATCTGCATGCAAGCCGAAGCAAAACAAGAGCCCCACTCCTTAGGAACCAGCCTGCTCAGGCAGAAACAGGAATAAACCAGCACAGGAATAACTGATTCATTAGAGGGGGAAAAAATTCAGCTACTTCCAGTTGTGGTGTGCGAGCCTAGGGGCAGCTTTTCTCGGAGCTATCAAAAGATATTTTCCAAGACTCCATCTCACTTTCACAGGATCCTGGACCTTGAAAGGAAGCAGACTTGTTGGACTCCTCCCCCAGATTTGTATGTTCCCTTTTCTGGCCAAATTGCACAATAGCTGTTCTGGTGAAAAGACCACTTGTTGCTTATAGCAAGCCAGTAAAAGCATGCTAAAGTAATACAGAAGACACAGACATACACATGGTCATAGGGAGACTCCTTTAATTTGTAGTGGGTATGCTCTGTCTGGGCTCACTAGCCCAGAGTCATCCTCCTCAGGGTTCTAGGGAAAGAAACAAGCACTTATTAAGTGCCTACTATGTGCTACATTGTGCTAAGCACTTAAATATCTCATTTGATTCTCACAACCACCCTGGGAAGTAGGTGCTATTATCCCCATTTTACAGATGAGGAAACTGAGGCAGACAGAAGTTAAGTGACTTGTCCAGGGTCACACAGCTAGTGAGAGTCTGAGGCTAGATTTGAACTCAGGACTTCCTGACTCCAGGTCCAACACTCTATCTGCTATGACTACTTTAGAAGTACTCCTGAAGGCTTGGGTTTTTATAATATTGTTAAGTCAAATCCCCATGCTGGGTGTCTTTTCCCCCTCCCCCCTTATTATTACCGCAGACTAAAACTTCAGTTCCATTTAGCCAATTAACGTCAATCAGACTTTACAAAGGGATTTTTACTCTGAAGATACAGCAAAAAGGGAAATGGAAATATAAAGCATAAACTTTCCCCCCCTTTCCCTTCCCCTAACACCTCTGTAGAACTCTGCTCTATACCACCTTGGTCTCTGGAGACAGTGGGCTCAGAATTTAGAAGTTGCTACATGGTATTGGTCCCACCAAGTTCACATCCAAATGTGGACTCACTTCCAGATGAGTTCTTGTCTCAGCTATAGTTGGGCTGGGTCCCAATTGTCCCTACTCCACCCCAGGGCAACAGTTTTAAAATTGGCTGCAAAATGTGGCATCAATTTGACTCCCAGACTCTTACACTTCTGAACTCCTGGCTTCCCACAGTCCTGGACTTCTGGGAGCTCATTTTTCTGACTTTTTGAAACTCCTAAGTTCATCCTTTGCCAAAACTGAAAGGACAAGTGCCAAGAAAGACAAATATTCAGTTTTGTTCAACTCATATTCAAGGGTTACATATTGGCTTCAGATGGGGAGAAGGTTTGAGGCTTCTCCCCTTACAGAAATCTCTATTACTGGATATCATTAGCAGAAAAAAGTCTGCTAAGAGGAGAGATTCAATCAAGAAGAAAGGCCCAACCAAGAAAGCCAGGTGGAGCCACTCAAGAAACTCCTATCCACCAAACAGCTGAACAGAAGCGGTTGTAGAATATTTTTATGCATGCTCTAAACTCATTTCATGTCACTATGACTCTCCTGGAACCAGGATCCCCAACCTCTTCCACATAGGGAATTGAATCAGCTCAACTCTCTGTGCAGCCTACTGAAGACTGGACTTATCAGCCAGGTCCCTGCTATGAATGTGTCAATGAAAAAGCATTTATTTAGCACTATGGGTAAAGTGTCATGATGCTAAGTGCTGGAGAGACAAAGAGAAAAAAACAATAGTTCCTACTTCCAAGGGGCTTAAATTCTGATGAATTAGAGAAGCAAGATGAAAATCAGGCTGTGAGAGGGCTGAGCTCAATTGACTAAGTCACTACAGTTCTCTATGGTTTAGTTTACTCATTTATAAAATGAGTGGATTTGGAGCAGCTAGGTGGAGCAGTGAGTAGAGCACTGGCCCTGTAATCAGGAGGACCTGAATTCAAATGTGCCCTCAGACACTTGACACACTTACTAGCTGTCTGACCTTGGGCAAGTCACTTAACCCCAATTGCCTTGCCTTCCCCCCTCCAAAAAACAAACAAAAAAATGAGGGGCCTTGACTAGCTCACCACCAAATTCCTTCTAGGATCCACAGAAAAGGGAAACTACTTAAAAAAATAGAAATTTAGCAGTGAAGGGGAGAAGAAATAAAAAAAAATACCAGTTTGATGGAATAATGGGATTAAGTAATAAAGTAAAAAATAAAGCTTAAGTAAAAATATCATGTTTAAGGAAATATCATGTTTCTAGAGTTGGTGTAGAGGAAGAGAAAGAGATAAGATAAGAGAGAAGGGATGGTAGATAGAACAAGGTCCTGGAGGAGAGGGAAGGGGAATGAGCACACACAGAAGAACTAATTTTGTCAAGGAGGAGAAGTTGGAAGAGGATGAGAGATGAAATATTTCATGATGGAAGGGTTTGATAATCTCTTGAAAGTAAGAAGTGAGGTTATCCAGTTAGAGAGAAGAAGGGTGGTGTAGAACTGGGGATTTGAAGAGGTTTGAATAACTACCATATATAGGTGGTTCCAGTTAACAGTTCCATCCATTTACTTTGTTAAATTATTTCATCTTGCTCAGATATCCCTAGGAAACTTTAAAAAAAAGCCATGTGTTTAAATGTATATTAAAACTAGTGAACGAATAATTCTCAGCCCATTTTTTTTTGTCTGGGCCTTCCTGAGGCAGCTGCCTAATAATGTCAGTATAGTGACTGGTACAATGGTTCCCAAGGATAGCCCTAGTGGGAATTTTTCAGAAAGTGATGGGGGAGAAGAGGAAAGAGCTTGAGGTCATTTTGGAAGATGTCACTTTGAGGGAGGGGAAAGCCAGTGTGGGGTGCATTTGGTAGGAAAAATAAAAAGGCATAGAAATCTTGTAGGGGAGGGGAGACAGGGCTCCAGGATGTGGGCAAGAAGGGGGAAGAGGAGGGAGGGCATAAAAACCAAATTTTGTCCAATTTCTAATTTTTTCTCGTGTTGATCTTATAGCTTTTCAGAGAAGTTAATTTATCTTCCTTTTAACTCTTGTCTGGCCCTGTTTTCCTCTACCTGTCAAGGCAAAGGACATAAGAATTGACCTGGGCTCATCGATACAGTGCTTTAAGCATTTTTGTGCAATTATCTCATTTGATCGTCATGACTACCTTGTGAGGCAAGTACTCCAGGTAAGGTCTAGATAGTGGTCCTTAAGCCTTTCTATTCAGATTCTCTGAAATTATTTTAATTAATTAATTAATATTTATTCATTTTATGTTTTAATTTTATTTTAGTGCCTAATAACAAACACCATAAGGTACATTAAAAATTGGGTTGTTCAGTGTTGGTTGTAGCAGTTTGAGAAATACTGAACTGGAAGAGGTCCCTTCCAGTTCTAAGCGTATGATCTTATGAATTCTTATCCCTATTTCCAGGGAAACAGTGTGGAGGTAGTGGGAAGATCACTGCATTTGGAGCCAGGAGACCTTCCCCTTCGTATAGTTGCTAGCTTTGTGTCCATTGGCAGGTGATAATGATGGTGATGATGATCACTGAAATTTATAATTTACTTTACATACATTATCTCATTTCATCTTTGAGCCTGTTTTCTCCTTTATGAAGTGAGCCTAATAATACTGGAGTGCCAAACTCATAGGGCTGTTGTGAGTCTGAAATGTGATACTGTGTATGAAGGGCTTGGCAAACCCTAACTAGCTATATAAATGTCAGCTATAATTTTATAGATTAAGAAGAAGGCACAAAGAGCCTTGCCCAGAAATCACAGAGCTTGAATAGATCAGAGACAATATTTGAACTCAGATCTCTGCTGAGCCTAACACTCTACTTTACAGAATGGGCCCAGGATCAGTTATGTATAGTAAAATTGATTATGTTGTAGGGTATTTTCTGCCAGTATTTTCTGAACCAAGAATAGTTGAGAGGTAGTTACACTGGTGTCTATTTTAGGACATACTCCCTGGGAATGCTGAGGGTTTGCTGTACCAAAATTTTCATGAGGAATTCTGCTACTTAAAGACTTTCGAGGTCCATTTCTGAATAAAATATTTCAAGACATACAGAGTTTTCAATCCATGCTCAAACCTCAGCCAACATTATCTACAATGTTTAGCGTAGTACCTAGCACACAGTAGGTACTTAAATATTTATTGACTTACTGATTGATAATGGCCTTATTACTACTCAAATACTTTGCCCAATCATGAGATCCTTAAAAAGTTTTTATTTTTAGAGTCAAAAAAGAATTCTGTGTCTTCAAGGTCACTGTTTTGTTAGAAATAGGAAAGAATGTATAAAGACAGAAGCAAGTATCGGGAGGTATTCTGATGGCCTACTGCATTTTGGAGAAAGAAAGGTAATGAAACAAGGAGGACATGAAGGAGCAGGCAAAGGGAGTTCAGTGTGAGTAGCGATGATGCCATAGTGGAGATGGTTAAGCGTTTCATTATAATCTGGTCAAATTACACCTTTTGGACCAAGATCATCATTAAAGACACTTTATCTTAGAGAAATTTTAGCCTAGTTAGGGGCATCATTATGGGAGACTAAGGAAAATGATAGTAATTCAGATGAAAACTAAGGGAGGAGTCAAATTAGGATACATGCTTGTGCTTCCACTTCTGGCCAGGGAGAAAAGGTCACTGGCAGAATGAATCCACCCAAGGTGAGTGGCTAGAAGCAAATTCCAGCAACAGCCCCAAGTATACACAACACGTTTTCTTGGTTTTTAGGGATCCCACGTAGTCTCACAGTTGGGCTCACATAATGCTATCACAGAGCATTGGTTTGTTTGTTTTTTGGTTGCATCTCACTCCGCTTATCACATTTAATCACTGTGTTAGGACATTTCAGCCAGTAACATTTTGTTCCCATTAGACCATTCAGTGAAAAAATCTCAGCAAACTTTCCTATGTGCATCTTCCTATAGAGTGTCCTTGGGAGGGAGATGGGGGCTGGGGTAAAAAATGGCCCATTTCTTGCAGCTATGTCTTTTCTCTCAACCCCATGCTCCATGTTAATCTTTGAAATATCACTCTGCACATATATCACTCTTCCACAGCTTACTAGGAGAAGAGAGGAAGAAGAGCAAGAAGTAGGTATCTATTTCTTACCATATTTTATAATATTCAACAGAGGGGAGTTGAATCATGGCAAAATAAAATATGGCTTCCCATTTGGATTTCATTTTGATTCCTCAGAAGTAATCATTGGGTGGGGGCGGGGGAGAGGCACAGCCAAGATGGTGGAGTAAAAGCAGGGACTTGCTTGAGTTCTCCCCCAGACCCCTCCAAATACCTGTAAAAAATGAATCTAAAGAAATTCTAGAGCCACAGAACCCACAAAACAATAGAACAAAACAAAGCTCCAGCCCAAGACAACCTGGAAGGCCAATAGGAAGGGTCTATCGTGCAGGGCTGGGAGCGGAGCACAGTCCAGTGTGGGCCATGATGGCACAGACAATGGCCAGAACAGGGCGCAGGGCACTGAATCACTGGCAGCTGTGGTGGTTTCCAGACTTCTCAACCTACAAACACCAAAGACAAAGTAGAAGGTCCTTGGGGAAACTCTGCCAGACCTGGGTAAGAGAAAAGCGTGGTCTGGTCCCAGTCCCAGGGCAGTGGATGTGGTAGTGGCAGTGGTGGCAGCAGCAGTGGCTGCTTCTGGGGCTCCAGGCTCACAGACAGTGGGGGGATCAAGCAGCTGATCAGAGGGGGATTGCAGGGATCTCTTTGATGTCATTGAGGTGGGATTCTCTTGCTTTGCCCTGCTTAGATACGAGTTGCAGTCCTAGGTGATAGTCCTGGGGTGAGGAGGAGTGCTGGTGTGGCAGAGCTTGTGGCGGCTGTGGAGAGAGAGTCCTCCTGGTAGTTACACAGCAGAAAAGAGTACTTGAGATCACTCACAGACCAGAGCACAGGACAGGAGAGGAGTAAACACCTCTCATTGGATTATACCACCTCAGAGGAACTAAAAATTTACAGGTGCTTAGAAGTATCTGTGACAACAGCTGTGCAAAATCTCTGAAACTTGGGACAGAGCACTCTCTACTCTGGAAGCAGAGTCCTACCTTGACAAAGAGCTCAAAATTGAAATAATTGGCTGGGAAAATGAGCAAACAGTGTGAAAAAATCAAACTATAGAATCTTACTTTGGTGACAAAGAAGATCAAAACATAGAACCAGAAGAAGACAACAAAGTCAAAGCTCCTACATCCAAAGCCCCAAGAAACATATGAATTGGTATCAGGCCATGGAAGAGCTCAAAAAGGATTTTGAAAATCAAGTAAGAGAAATATAGGAAAAATTGGGAAGAGAAATGAGAGTGATGCAAGAAAATAATGAAAAATGAGTCAACAGCTTGCTAAGGGAAACTCCCCAAAATACTGAAGAAAATAACACCTTAAAAATAGACTAACCTAAATGGCAAAAGAGGTCCAAAAAGCCAGTGAGAAGAAGAATGACTTAAAAAGTAGAGTTGACCAAATGGAAAAGGAGGTCCAAAAGACCACTGAAGAAAATGCCACCTTAAAATTAGAATGGATCAAATGGAAGCTAAAGACTTTATGAGAAATCAAGAAATTATAAAACAGAACCAAAAGAATGAAAAAATAGAAGACAATGTGAAATATCTCATTGGAAAAACCACTGACCTAGAAAATAGATCCAGGAGAGAGAATTTAAAAATTATTGGACTACCTGAAAGCCATGATCAATAAAAGAGCCTAGACATCATCTTTCAAGACATTATCAAGGAAAACTGCCCTGATGTTCTAGAACCAGAGGGTAAAATAGAAATTGAAAGAATCCACCAATCACCTCTTGAAAAAGATCCCAAAAAGAAAGCTCCTAGGAATATTGTAGCCAAATTCCAGAGTTCTCAGGTCAAGAAGAAAACATTTAAGCAGCCAGAAAGAAATAATATGAGTACTGTGGAAACACAATTAGGATAACACAGGATCTAGCAGCTTCTACATTAAGGGATCCAAAGGCTTAGAATATGATATTCCAGAGGTCAAAGGATCTAGGATTAAAACCAAGAATCACCTACCCAGCAAAGCTGAGTATAATACTTCAGGGGAAAAAATGGATATTAAATGAAATAGAAGACTTTCAAGCATTCTTGATGAAAAGACCAGAGCTGAACAGGAAATTTGACTTTCAAACACAAGAATCAAGAGATGTATGAAAAGATAAATGTGAAAGAGAAATCATAAGGGACTTAATAAAGTTGAACTGTTTACATTCTTACATGGAAAGATGATATTTATAACTCATGAGACCTTTCTCAGTATTAGGGTAGTTGAAGGGAATGTATATCTACATATCTATATCTATATCTATATCTATATCTATATCTATATCTATATCTATATATATCACATATATGCACACACACATATATGGAGAGAGAGAGAGAGAGAGAGGAGAGAGAGAGAGAGAGAGAGAGAGAGAGAGAGAGAGAGAGACAGCGCAAGTGCACAAGGTGAGTTGAATATGAAGGGATGATATACAAAAAATAAAATTAAGGGAGGAATTGAGAGAGGAATATATTGGGAGAAGGACAAAGGACATGATAGAATAGGGTAAATTATCTCACATAAAAGAGTCAAGAAAAAGCTGCTACAATGGAGGGGAAGAGGGGGAAGGTGAAAGGGAATGAGTCAACCTTATCCTCATTGGATTTGGCTTATGGAGGGAATAACATACACATTCAATTGGTTATCATACCCTACAGGAAAAGGGAGGAAGGGGATGGGGGGGTGGTGATGGAAGGGAGGGCAGATTGGGGGAGTGGGTAGTCAGAAGCAAACACTTTTGAAAAGGAACAGGGTCAAAGGAGAAAATAGAATAAATGGGGGGCAGGATAGGATGGAGGGAAATATAGTTAGTCTTTCACAATATGACTATTATAGAAATGCTTTGCATAACTACACATGTATAACCTATATTGAATTGCTTACCTTCTCAATAAGGGTGGGAGGGTAGGGAAGAGGGGAGAGAATCTGGAATTCAGTTTTAAAAGCAGAGGTTAAAAATTGTTTTTACATGTAACTGGGAAATAAGATATGCAGGCAATGGGGTATAGAAATCTGTCTTGGCCTACAAGAAGTAAGGGGGATGGGGTTAAAAGGGGTGGGGTGATAGAAGGGAGAGCACACTAGGGTAAGGGGTAATCAGAATGTATGCCATCTTTGGATGGGGGGGTAGGGGAGATATGGGGAGAGAATTTAGAATTCAAAATCTTGTGGAAATGAATATTGAAAACTAAAAATAAATAAATTAATTAAAAAAGAAGCAATCAGTGGCTAATACTTCCAGATAGGAGTGTGTTAAGTGTAGGTGGAATAGGGCAGCCATCTATGTGGCACAAAGTGGGAAATGATAGAGAACTCCTCCCTGCCCAACTCTCCAAGCAAAAATATTTTCATCATTGGCGTGTTTCAGTGCCAGAAATTCCTAACATTCACAGTATTCCTTCAAAACAAAACAAAACATTTCATTTGAGCCAAAGCTTTTATTAGAGGCGGCATAATATAATGAAAAGAACACTATATAGAGAATCAGGAGGCCTGGGTTCTAAGCTTGGTCCTGCTAATAAATTGGCTGTATGAACTTAGGTAAGTCATTTCTCCTCCATGAACCTCAGTTTTTTCTTCTGTAAAATTCAGGAGTTTGAGTAGAAGATTTCTAAAGTGCCTGCCAGCTCCAGCTTACTGGCCAGCGTATTATAATAAGACTTTTTTTCTGATTGATCCAGTGTTACTCATTATTACTTAGCTAAGAGTAGGATCCCCAGGGAGACTTGGAAGAGACATTTTCTTTGACATTTCCCATTTTCATTGGGCAGAGAGTCTTAGGAGTTTGGTGCTGCTGTCCTGGCCAGGGGGATGTGGAAGTGGTGAAGATAGTATTGGGTGGGTACAAACCTGAGAAAAGATGATAGCACTAGGTATCTGGAGGACAAGGTGGGAGAATATGACTGACTTTGCCTATGTCATAACTTTTCCTGCTTCCGTATATCCTCATGAGTAAAGATTTGGCTGTTGCTTAGTTTTCCATGGAAAACTAAGGTGAGTAAAACAGTAATAGTTGGGGTTTATACGGGGCTTCCTCAAAATCTTAGGAACATTTTAGAGTGTAATAGCTTAAAGCTTTAATAACTTAAAACTGCCCTAAGACTTTTGGGAAATGCTATATATTACTTTAAGGTTTGCAATGTGTTTTTTTCAAACATATCTTTTTCTTCACAACTCTGTGATGTAGCGATTGAAAAGACTTTTTTCCCCAAATTACAGACAAGGCAACAGAGAATGAAGTGACTTGTTAACACAGTTGTTAAGTGTTGGAGGTAAGATTTGAATCCAGGTCTCTTCTGACTCTAATGCCAGCTTTCTTATCACCATACCACAGTGCCTATGATAATTATGATGATGAAGATAGTTTATATTTATACAACACTTTACAGTTACAAAGATGGTATGGAGGGTTTGCGAATATAAGCTCCCTGAGAGAATTGAATTTTTGTCTATATTCTCGGAACATATTAGGTGTGTAAATACTTGTTGATTGATTGATCTTCATAGGGAGTGGATTGCAAAGTTATGGTAATAGAGAGATTTCTATATATTACCTCATTTGAGATTTGTGGCACCTAGATCATGCCGTGAATAGTGCTCTGGGCCTGGAGTTGGGGAGACTTAAGTACAAGTGCAACTTTAGACACTTACTAGCTGTATGACCCAGTTTTCTCATCTCTGAAATGGTGTTAATAATAGCACCCATATCTTAATGAGTTTAAATCTGGCCTTAGACGCTTACTAGCTGTGTGACCCTGAGCAAGTCACTTAACCCTTGTTCGCCTCAGTTTCCTCATCTATAAAATGAGCTGGAGAAGGAAATAGCTAACCACTCCAGTATCTTTGCCAAGAATACCCCAAATGGGGTCACAAAGAGTGGGATACAACAGAAAAATAACTGGACAATGACAATACATAGCACTTTAGACTTCCAAAGCACTTTACAAATATTATCTCATTTGATTTTTACGACAAACCTAGGATGTGGGTTGACCTTGGGGGTACAGTCAGTCTGTACCAGAATGAGAAACTGTGCAGCTGGGGCTCTTGTAGATAATCAGACCATCCTATCTTCATAGTCTAGCAATTATCAAGGGAAAAGAATGTTGCTTTTGCCATTGCCTTTCTCCTCCCCTCCAGGAGGGGATTAGTTCTTCCCTGCCCCCCCGCCCCCCGCTCCCATGATTTCCCCTTTTCCTATAACTTAAGTACCTAAGGCCTTGCTTGCACTGCTGGGCTCCTTGGTATAAGGAGTTCCCACATGCACGTGCCTTTCTCTTGTAATAAATACAGTTTTCAAGCATGTTTCATGAAGTTGTGATTTCTGGTTGACAGCTAAATTGGTGTCAGAAGTGGGATTTCTGGTTGACGACTGCCTAAGGCAACTAGGGGAGCCCATCTAGCAGAATGGAAATCCTTTGAAGGCATAGACTGTATCTTGTTTGTGCATTGTTCTTGGACTTACTCTTTCTCTGATTAGATTGTGAGCTCCTTGAGAGCATGGGCTGGGTATTTTTTTGTCTTTTTGTACCCCCAGAATTTAGCAAAGTGCCTGGTGAGTAGTTGGCTCTTGATGGATGCTTGTTGACTTCATTTGGCAGTTTTTGTTTTTGTGTTTCCATCACTATGCACAGAACTTGCACCATGATAGATACTAAATAAATTCTTGTTGAGTTGAGGAAAATCCTTTTTTACTCTGGGCTTTCTATGAAAAACTACTGAGTCAGAGTCATCTTAGTACCTTTAGCAAAATGCCAAATTCAACAAACATTAAATGCCTACTAGATATAAGACACTGAGTTAGGAATCCTAATAGTCTATGATCTCAATATTTCATAGATTGTTTGAAAATCCAACTTAGTGACCTTCCCTTTCTCTCCATTCTCCACAGTTCCATTGTCTATTCTATTGAAGTACTGCTTAGTGGTAGAGAAAGCAAGAGGTACATGGTGAAAGGCCAACTTCCATCTAGCTACCACCAGGGCTTGATATTCCAAACCATTAGAAACATTCCTTTGGGTTAAAGTGTCATTTCCAGAAAGCTCCTCTTTAAGCACAAATATGTTGGACTTAAAATTAAGATGATGATGCGAAAGGTCATAGAGAAGCTGAGGAAATATCAGAAAAAACCCTAGGAAAGACCAATGAAAAAGAAAATCAAAAAAGAGAGGTGAGATCCTCCATCCAATTCAGAATTGCATAAAAAGAGTTGGAAGCTGGACAAGGTATGTCAACAGGTGTCATTGCAGAAGTAGGTGGAAGCTTAAATAGGTAAATAGGAAAGATTGAAGTTGGGAGAGGCAGAGAGCAGGGTCTTGCTAGGAAAGCCAGTGTGAGCCTTGGTAACTGGGTAGAAAGCAGAGCTTGGGAGGATAGTTGAACCATAGAAGCTAACACAACTACAAATGGACCTAAAGTCAGCCAAGGCTCTGAACAAGGGGGCTGCAAACCAATGTAAGCTCTAGTAATCAGAAACTGGAGACTGGGTTTCTGGCCCAGACCTGTAAAAGGGACAGAACCAGCACCACAGATCACTTCACAGAGATACAGAGACAAGATGCATTGGGAAACATGGGAGAAAGCAGGGCTGATTCAGCACTTGGTGCCAACTTCTGGGTGGTTGTGCAAAAGGCCTGAGACTAACATCATCTCCAATATCTCATTGGAGCTTGTCAGTTCCATAGTAGGAGATGAAACCAATCTCCAATTTGGAGTCTTGCAGAAGGCAATGGAATCCTGTCAAAGCTAGAACCCGTTCTAGATAACCAGGAGACCAAGACAGAAGGCAAGCGTAGAACAAAAGAGAAGTCAAGTGTAGAACAAGACAGGAGGCAAGTGTAAACCATACATATTCTCTGAGTCCTTATCCCGACTCTTAAGGTTAATGTTAAGGTGCATGCCTAGAGCATAGATGCTAAACCTCCTTTTTAGGTCTCTAGGCATAATCCTGAGAGGTTGATTCAAGTCCCATTGGCTTGAATCCCTGGTTCCCAAACTGGGCTACTATTTTATAATGATTCATAGGGCATAATGAAATTTCCTCAAACAACAATAATAGACTTCCTGTCCTATGCTTATTACTTTTGCAAAGGATACCTTTTTTAAATGGGGCAGGGGGAGGAGATTGATGGGTAGAGGTAGGATGGTGATACTGATAATTTTTTAAATGAAGGAAAAAGTATCAATGAATCATTAAAGAAAATAAAGAGGCCAGGAGAAGGGTCAGGAGGGACACAAGCTGTTAAGTACTGGGAAAACCATGTAAAATTTGAAATATGTATTAAAAAATACACCTCACAGTTTCATATGAAGTCCTCTTTTCATGTTCTTCTTTATATGAAGAAATGTTCATACATGTTAGAGTTTGTCAAATTCATAATATTTTTTATTTGAGTGAATTTAGTTTTTTAAAAAAGTGATAGTGTGACTCTGTGCCTACCCATTACAGAAACCATTCAAGATTAAAAAAAGTCATGTTCACTGGAGTGGCCAAGTCTGGAAGTGATAACAGATCTGTCTAAAGTGGTAGCACTTGTGAATATTAATATCTCCAAATCAAAAGCAGGCATTCCTTCCTCCCTGCTAGTTGCTTCCTCAGCTAAGAGCATTAGCAGATTTTGTTGTTCAATTGTTTCAGTCACGTCTGACTCTCCATGACCCTATTTGAGGTTTTGTTGGCAAAGACACTGGAGTGGGTTGCCATTTTCTTCTCCAGCCATTTTACAGATGAAGAAACTGAAGCAAACAGGATTAAATGACTTGCCCAGGTTCACACAGCTAGTAAGTGTCTGAGGTCACATTTGAACTCAGGAAGATGAATCTTCTTAACTCACTGTGCCACCTAGCTGCCGCATTAGTAGATTAGCTTCTTTGTTAATCTGGCGGGTGTTCTGAAAACAACTTACATGATGACAGGGCTAGAATGCTTATCAATCTGAAGATGATACAAAGCTAGAAAGGATGGTCAGAATGTTGGATGACAGAAACAAAGCCTTGGGGAAATGATTAAGTATTTTAAGGCTAATATATACAAGAGGGATTGTACTTATTCTCCTTGACTCCCTAGTGCAGAACTAGACCAATGGGTGGAAATGACAGAAAAGTAGACTGAAGTTCAGTACATGGCAAAAAACCCAAACTACTTCTAATAAGAGAAGCTATCCAAAAGTGAAATCAGTGGCTTCATGAGTTCCTAGTCTTTGGATGTCTTTAAGTGGATGGCACCAGGAATCTTATAAAGGGTATTTGCAATTTAGCTGTGGGTTGAACTAGGTAGTTTCTAAAGTTTCTTTTTTGTTTGTTTTTTGGAGGGGGGAAGGCAGGGCAAGTGGCATTAAGTGACTTGTCCAAGGTCACACAGCTACTAAGTGTGTCAAGTGTTTGAGGCTGCATTTGAACTGAGGTCCTCCTGACTCCAGGGCTGGTGCTCTACTCGCTGTACCACCTAGCTGCCCAGGTTTTTAAGATTTCTTGCAACTCTGAGGCTCTATGATTCTGTGCTTATACAAGTTAGAGGAATTTTTATCTAAAGGAATCCGATAGTTCCTCTTTTTGTAATAATTACTTGCTTCATGCATTTGTGTTTTTAATGTATAGGTTTTCTTCAGTGTAGAGTCCAGGTATATCAATTATCCTTCTCTTGATTTCTAAATGCCCATCAATTTCATGGCACCCTTTTATTTATAGACTTGAATATTAAAAAGTTGGTTGAAAAGTTTTTCAGAGCTGGTGTTCTAAAGAGATGCCAATGGACATATGGGAAGGAAACCAATTTTGAGATTTCTTTTAATCATTTCATGTCACTAGATCTTACAGTTTTAACTATTGGGGGGAATAAAGGTGTTTTCATTTGGGTCACTGATTTTTCTGCTTCGTTGTTGCTGTCGTCTTCAGTACTGAGATCTTCAGAAGATAACTGAAAATCTTTGAGCTCTGGGCCTAGAGTAGAGGAGAATCCCAGGTACTCCATCTGGGTATTTACGGGCAGGTCCCAAGGCAGCATCAGTCTTCTCATGTCCTAGAAAGGAGAAAATGGTCATGATTCTCCAGCTGGAACAATTACCTGGGAAAAAGTCCAGGCAGCCTCTCCCCAGGAACACTGTGATATGTGACTTCTGACAGTAAAGGGCTTCTGTACCTGAAGAAAGCAGAAAGCCATATGCCCACAGGCTCAAGTTTTATAGCCTATCAAAATTCTCATGTACTCATTTTAAAGGCTTGCCTAATTTTATTCAGTCCTATAACAGTGTGGGTTAAGAAGCTTTGAATACCAAATAAAGACTGTGTTAAAATTGGACAGATTGCCCAAGTTCTTTCATTTAATT
This sequence comes from Trichosurus vulpecula, assembly GCF_011100635.1. NCBI lineage: Eukaryota > Metazoa > Chordata > Mammalia > Diprotodontia > Phalangeridae > Trichosurus > Trichosurus vulpecula. Next base: position 208,788,469 of record NC_050576.1, on the reverse strand, counting down.
GGAGTTTTGTGGTTTTTAACCCAACAACTAGATTAAAAGCTGGGTTAGAATCCAGCTTTGCTACTTACTCCCTGAGTTACCTTGGAAAATGTACTTTCTGGATTTCAGTTTCCTCATCTTTAAAACGAGGAGACTGGTGTGAGACCTTTCCAGTTTGAAATCCTATGAAACATTGGCTTGAAACAGATGAGGTTGAAATACACACACACACACACACATATATATATATATACACATATATGTATACATATATGTGTATATATATGTGTATATATATATATATGTATATATTAAATACAGACCTGTTTGTTGCTACAAGTTGGGGCTTGTAGCTCATCAGCATACGGGCAATATTCTTGCCTTGAAGGGGAAGTCAATTTATAGAACAGCACATCAGGATGATCAATACAATTAGATTTTGGTAGCCAGAGGGGAGTGGGAAACTACTTGACATGATGGGAGGGACAGAGGTTGGTCTTATCTAGTGATTAAAGACTGGGAAGCACCATCTAGTTCACAGTATTACTGACATGGTGGGAATTGTTCTAAGGTGATGAACTTCTGGGCAGTCATTGGAGTTAAGCTGGCAAAGGACGAGGTCATTTGGATAGTTTGCCCATTCCTCCACCTCTTTCCCTTACTAACATTATCCTGACTCATTTGCCCTAGGCACTCTATTGAACACCAAGGGCAACATTATTTTGCTGTCATCTGCTCCAGTCCCCAACCCGCTGGTGGTATATTCTTAGCCTCTACATCATTCTCTCTCCCTTTGATCCAGTCTCTGATGAAGGGGTGGCTCTTCTCCTTGTTAAGACCGGTGCCTCCGCTTGCACCCCTGATCCCCTCCTCTTTCATTAATCAGTCAATAAACAATCGTTTATTAAATTCTGACTATAAATCAGGACTTGAACTAAGCAATGGCAGCACAAAGGCAAAAATGAAATAGTCTCTTAAAAAGCTTATATTTTTGGGGGGAAGAAATCTATACCTATAAGTACGTAGAAAATATATACCAAAAATATTTAGTAATTTTTTTTTTTGCCGGGAGGCACTAGCACCTGGGGAATCAGGACAAGTCTCAAGTAAGAGGTGCTCTTCATCTTTGAGGAATAAGGTAAAGACATGGAGAAGGTAAATGGAGTTTTGTGTGGGAGGAACAAGAAAGCCAATTTGACTGGACTACGTAGTCTATGAAAGGGAGTAATGTGTAATAATCCTGAAAAAGTAGGTTGAAGTTGGGTTGTAAAGGGCATAAGATAACAAATAGAGGAGTTTGTATATGATACTAGAGGAAATTGGGAGCCAATGTAGTTTATTGAGCAAGGGACTGACATGGACAGATCTGTGATTTGGCAGCTATGTGGACAATGAATTAGAGAGGGGATAGATAAGGCAGAACAATCAATAAGGAAGATGTGGCAATATTGCAAGCACGATGTGATTCACACCTAAACTGGGGCGATGGCCATGTTAGAGAAAATTAATGAGACTTGGCAACTAATTGGTATGGAGGGTGAGGGAAAAGAGTTAAAGATGACTCTGAGGTTTTGACCCTTGGTGACGAAAAAGAGCAGTGCCCTTGATAGCGAAGTTCGGAAGAAGGATGGATTTGGGGGAAAGACGGTGAGTTTTTTCAGACACATTGAATTTAACATTGAGTTTGAAATGTCTGATAGAAAGTTGGTGATACGGTTCTGCAGTTCAAGAAAGAGATTAGTACAGGAGTCACACTGGAAGCTGATGAGGTTTTGATGAGAGTATAGAGAATAGGAGAGAACCTAGGACTGAACCTGAGGATATACTACAGGAGAGTAGAATATGGATGGAGATTAGCAAAGGGGACTGAGAAGGAACTCTCTCCTCTCATATTAAATGTCTCTTGTCTATTGTCTTTCACACAGCCTGAAAACCTTGCTATAGCCTTAAGCTATTATACTAAATTTCTTCTGCCTTTTATAGCAGTTAAAATTAAACTAGAAAAAGCTATCTACCCTTAATGCCTTTACTTCCTTTCTCTCACTCACTTCACAACGCTTTTCAATTTGGCTTCAGAATTCAACACTAGACCGAGATGGCTCCCTCCAAGTTGACCAGCCATCTTTTATTTGCTAAATCAGATGGCCTTTTTGATCTCTCTAAATCTTTTGATACTGTTAACCACCCTTTCCTCTCTCTTCATACTTGGCTTTCATAACACTGCTCCTGTCTGACAGTTCCTTCATGTGTACCATTACAGGCACTAGTTCCAGCCCCCTTTTTTAGACATATTTCACATGGCTACACAGCATGTATTCTATACTACAGGAAATGGCCTACCTGCTCTTTGCCAAACTAGGAATTCCATCTCTTGCCTCTATGCTTTTGCAAAGTCTTGGAATGTACTCCTTCCTCACCTTCACGTCTTGGAATCCTTCCTTACCTTCCTTCATATACCACCTCTTAGGGGAAACCTTTCCTCATCTACCTTGTCGTTACGCTTTATCTCCAATAATGTTCTTCCACATAGTGTGCATGTGCTATATCCTCCATGAGTTCTTTTGGGGAAAGGACTTATTTTGCTACGTTATGCTATATGTTATGTTATATCCAGAGCTTAGAACAATACCTGGTACATAGTAGGCATTTAATAAATGTTTATTGATTGTTATGTTTTTGTTTGTTTTTGTATCCCTAGCCACCCCCCGCCCCCCACCCAATATGCCTTCCACATAGCAGATGTTAATACATACTTGTTGATTTCATCCTTTTAAAAAGTGATGGGGTCAGGTAGGTGGTTTAGTGGATAGAGCACTAGCCCCATAGTTAGGTGGATCTGGATTCAAACATGGCCTCATATTTACTAGCTGTGTAACCCAGGGCAATTCACTTAACCTTGGTTACCTCAAAAAAATAGGGATGGTATGATATTATGCCTACCCATTCAAGAAAAAAAAGAGCATGCTCACTGGAGTGGCCAGGGCCTGGAAGGGAGAACAGATCTTTCCAAACTGGCAGCACTTGTGAACATTAATATCTCCAAATCGACACCGACGTTCTTTCCTCCCAGCTAGTCGCTTCCCCAGCTTTGAGTCCATATAGTGTTTAAAAGGACCCTGCCACACCAAGCAGAAAAGAAATGAACGAACATTCATACAGTTGTAACACATCGACAGAAAAAAATGAATGAATACGAAACAGTCTGGCTGCTCTCTGCTCCATTCCACAAGGCACTTCTTGAGTCCCATGCCCTGTACTTGATTCTCTTAGTATCCAGAAGTAGTAGTTGATTGAGATACCGTGGCCCATTTTACAGATGGGACATGGTATAAAGGAAATGGCATGCCTGGCTGGTAATAGGGAGACCAGAGTTATAATTCCAGCTTTGCCATTAATTTCTTATGCAACCTTGGAGAAGTTATTTCATCTTTTTAGGCTTCAATTTTCTCATCTGTAAAATGGGAGAAGGGAGTTGAACTAGAATGTCTCTAAGGCCTCACTTTGTTCTGATATTCTATGACTCTGTGAATAGAACAGAAGCTAAGTCTGGGATGGGTCCTGCAGGTGAGGGAGGAAAGAGATGACCTGATTTTGTAAACTTTAATGTGCTATGTAGATATGAATTATTATGATTGTTAGCCAACCTAAAGAGCCCAAAGTCTTATTTCACTACTTTTATGAAGAACAAAGGAGCTAAATATTCCCACTTTGGTTCTATAGGCAAAGAAACCTATGCACAAAATAGTCCCCTCAATTTCTGCTACCACTTCTAGAGTGTCACAGATGAGAATAAAGCAAAGTGGGAGATGGGGCTTGCCAAATGATTCCAGAAATCTGTCTCTATGATTAAGCTTGCTCTGTGAAACAAGCTTGCTCATTTATGTATGTAATGGCTGGATGAGAAGTACTCAATTACTCCTAAAGTCCCTTCCTGATTGAAAGTTAGTTATGATCCTATATTAGGAAGGCAGAATTTATGATTTCAAAGAGAATCTCATATGTGCCTAAAAGGTCCGGAACCGCAGGATATAAGGAATTCTCTAGGCAGAAGGCAGGAGAACTAAAGCATATATTTACACTCCACAGTAACAAGCCCACAAACCAGCGTCCCCATTTTGATATTTTCATCAAAAGCTTCCAGGCCCAATAAGTCCGCCTTACAAGGGTAATCAGAAGGCCACAGAGAAGCGAGATGGTATAAGGCAAAATCGTATACATGCTTCTCCTCTACGGTAAGAAGATTACCCACTAGCCTCTAGTCAGCTCTGCTACCGGCAGCTCAGCTTCGGCTGTAGGTGTCTCTGGCTCCAACCGGAAAAGGAAAGGAGGATCTTCAAGCTGTCCTCTCCCCTCTTATAGAGTTTTTGACATCATCAAGCGCCGCCTGAACGACCAGGGCCAATTGGTTCTTGACTTGGCCCCTCCCCCAGTGTAGACCACGTTAACACACCTCCCCTCAGCCAGCGCCACGACTCATCACACAGGAAGCTCTGGTCCTGCCCCGGAAGAGCAAGCCCCAGCGTCCAGGGAAGCTCAATGAGGCGAGCTGAGTCATTCAAAGAAAACAAAGTCCATTCTGGCTACAGATCCTATGAACTATTTGCCATGTTGCATAAGGATTGTCATATATATTAGTGGAGGAAGTACCCATAATGACAAAATTATGGACCACTGAGGTACAAGAGAAGTGGAAGAATCAGAACTTGAACCTTGTTCCTATGATTTTAAATCCACTATTCTTTCCAACTAAACTACCATGGAGAATTCACAGAACTTTCCTGGTAAAGCCCTCCTCAATGCAAAATGGAGGCAACATGGTGAAATAGATATTGGATTGGATTTAAAGGCAGAAGGCCTGGTTTCAAATCTCATCCTTGCTATTTTCCAAGCTCTGTGACCTTGGACAAGTCATTTTCTCTCTGGAACTCAGTTTCCTCAGCTGTAAAATGAGATTGGACCTTTAAGGTCACTTTTAACCAATCATCTCATTGATACATGATTAGACCAAACCATCTAGAGTTCCACTGGGGAAAACCATAGTCTATCACAATTTAAGGCTTTTTCTGTGGAGTGAAGAAGGGAGAAATGCCCTTTATGTGTCTCTCCAGCCCTTTTTGTTCTGGTTTCGGAGATGAACAAAGTCATAGGATTTGAGAGTCAGAAGGGATTTTAGTGGCTATTTAGGCCACTAAACAAAAGGAACCCCATCTATTACATACTGGCAGATAGTCATCTTGGCTCTGCCCAACAATCTCTAAGGAGAGGGAAACTACTACCTCCCTAGGCAGTCCATTTTACTTTTGGAAAACTTGGATTGTTAGGAAGATTGTGCTGACATCAAGCCTAAACTGGTCTCTTTTCTTTTTCTTTCTTTTTTTAAACTTTTAAATTTATTTCGTCACATATTTCTAAAATAAAAGTAAACATTTTTAACATTATTTTTTTAAAAAATGTTGAGTTCTGAATTCTCTTCCTTCGTTTTACCCCTCTCCCACTCCTTGAGAAGACAAGAACTACAATATTGATTATATATGTGAAGTCATACAAAACATATTTCATATGATCCATATTGCAAAAGAAAACACACACACGAACAAGAAAAATAAAGTTTAAAAAAGTATGCTTCAATCTGTACTCAGAGTTCATCAATTCTCTTTCTGGAGGTAGGTCTTTTGGAATTATCTTGGATCATTGTCTCGATCAGAGTACCTAGGTTTTTCACAGTTGATCATGCTTACAATGTTACTGTGTACAATGCTCTCTTGGTTCTGCTCACTTCACTTTGTATCAGTTCAGATAAATCTTCCCAGGTTTTTCTGAAACCATCCTATTCACTATTTTTTAATAGCACAATAGTATTCCATCACAATTATATATCACAACTTGTTCAGCAAGCTCCCAATTGATGGGCATCCCCTCAATTTCTTATTTGGTCTCTTTTCTACTCATTGCTTCTGGTTCTTCCTTCTGAGGCCAAACAGAACAAGTCTAATCCATTATCCTTCAGTCCTTCAAAGACTTGAATACAATGATCATGTCCCTCCTTGAATCTTCTGTTCTCCAGGCTAAACATGCTCAGTTCCTTCACCATTTCTCATATGACATGGCTCAAGGTTCTTCATGATCCAGGTTACCTCTCTCTGGGCACCCTTCAGCTTATTGATGTCCTTGAATGGTGGCTCCCAAAACTGAACATGATACTCTAGATGGGGTCTAATGAGGACTGAGTACAGGTTGACTATCATTTCCTTATTCCTGGAAGTTATTGATCTCAATGCAGTCCCAGGTTGCATTAGCCCTTTCGACTATCTTATCACAATGCTGATTTTTGTCTTGATACACTCCATTGCATTTATTACTTTATTTCTAATATTCATTTAAAATTTTTTGAATTTAAAATTCTCTCTCTCCCTCTTGGCCACCCACTGAGAAAGGTAAACAGTGATATCAATTATTTATGTGAGTCATGCAAAACATATTTTCATATTAGCAGGAAAAAACAAACAACAAGATAAAGCAAGAAACAAAATGAAAAAAAGTGTGCTTCAATCTGCATTCAGAGTTCATCAGTTCTCTTTGGAGATGGATAGAATTTTTCATCATGGGTCCTTTGGAATTGTCTTCAAATCATTGTCTTGATCAGAGTAGCTAAATTTTTCCACATTTGATCTTCCTTATAATATTGCTATTACTGTGTATAATATTCTCCTGGTTCTGCTCACTTCACTCTTTGCATCCGTTCATTTTAGTGTTTCTAGGTTTTTCTGAAACTATCCTGCTCATCATTTCTTATGGCTCAATAGTATTACAACACAACCATTGACCCCAACATGTTCAGCCACTCTCTAATTCATGAGCAATTTCCAATTCTTTGCCACCACAAAAAGAGATGCTAGAAATATTTTTGAACATATAGGTCCCTTTTCCCTTTTCTATGATATTTTTGGGATGCAGACTTAATAGTGATATTTCTGGGTTACAGTTTTATAACCCATTTGGCATAATTCCAAATGTTCTCCAAAACAGTTGGTCCAGGTCACAAATCCATTGACAATTCCTTAGTGTCCTTATTTTTCCACATCTCCTTCAGCGTTTGTCATTTTTCTTTTCTGTCGTTAGCCAGTCTGATAGGCATGAGGTAGTACCTCAGAGATGTTTTAATTTGTGTTCCTCTAATCAATCATAATTTATAGGATTTTTTTCATGTGACTATAGATAGCATTGATTTCTTCTTCTGAAAGCTGTCTGTTCATATATTTTGACCGATTTACCTATTGAAGAATGTCTTTGATTTTTATAAATTTGGCTCAGTTCCCTAAATATTTGAGAAATGAAGCCTCTTTCAAAGAAATTTGCTGTGAAAATTATGAAACCAGAATCCAAAAATATGTTGTTTACAAGAAACATACTTGGAACACAAAGACACACAGAGTTTAAAAAGTTATTAATTGACTTAACTGGTTTCTTTGTTGATTCTGTAGAGTTCTCTAAGTATACCATTATCTGCAAAGCATAATAATTATGTTTCCTTAATGCCTAGTTTTATTCTTTTAATTTCTTTTTCTTGTTTTATTGTTATGGCTGGCATTTCTAGTATAATATTGAACAGTAATGGTGATAATGGACATTCTTGCCTCCCCCCTGATCTTATGGGGAAGGATTCTAGCTTCTCGTCATTATAGATAATGTTTGCTCTTGTTTTTGGATAGATACTACATATTAAGAAAGGCTCCGTTTATTCCTATGCATTCTAGTATTTTTAATAGGAATGGGTGTTGTATTTTGTAAAATGCTTTTTGTGCATCTGTTGATATCATTGTATGAATTTTGTTGTTTTTGTCTTCATATGGTCAATTATGGTTATAGTTATATGGTTATAGAACCAGCCCTGCATTTCTGGTATAAATCCCACCTGGTTATGGTGTATGTTCTTTGTGATATATTGCTGTAATCTCCTTGCTAATATTTTATTTAAAGTTTTTGCATCGATATTCATTAGGAAAATTGGCCTATAGTTTTCTTTCTGTATTTTTTTTCTCCTTGGTTTAGGTATGAAAACTAAAGGAATTTGGTAGAACTTCTTCTTTACTAATTTATATAGTATTAGAATTAATTGTTCCTTAAATGTTTGGTAGAATTCACTCATAAATCAATCTGGTCCTGGCTCTTTTTGTTTTTAGGGAGCTCATTTATGGCTTGTTTAATTTCTTTGTCTAAGATAGGGTTATTTGAGTGTTCTATTTTTTCTTCCATTAATCTGGGAAATTTAAATTTTTGTAACTATTCATCTATTTCACTTAGTTTGTCAGTTTTACTGGAATATAATTGGATAAAATAGATCCTAATAATTGCTTTGATTTAATCTTCATTGGTGGTGCCTTCGCCCTTTTCACTTCCATGCTGGTAATTTATTTTTCTTTCTTCTTTTAATTAAATTAACTAGTGACTTATCTATTTTATTTTATTTTTATAAAACCAACTCCCATTTTAATTTATTAGGTCAATTTTTAAACTTTCAATTTGATTAATTTCTTTGATTTTTAATGTTTCTACTTTGGTGTTTAATTGAGGACTTTAATTTGTTCTTTTTCTAGAATTTTTTTAGTTGCACACCTAATTCATTGATCTGCTTTTTCTCTTTTATTCAAATATGTATTTAGAGATATAAATTTTCCTGTAAGTACTGCTTTGACTGCATTCCACAAATTTTGGTATGTTGTCTCACTGTTGTTATTATCTTTAATGAAATTACTGTTTATGCTTTTTTTCCCTGACTCATTCTTTAGAATAAGATTATTTAGTTTTCAATTAGTTTTTAAATCTCTGCTTCAATAACTTTTTACTGAATGTAATTTTTATTGCACTGTGGTATGAAAAGGGTAAATTTATTATTTCTGCTTTTATGCATTGGTTTGTGCAGTTTTTATGTTCTTACATGATAAAATTTTTTGTGAAGGTGCCACGTATAGCTGAGAAAAAAGATATACTCCTTTCTATTCCCATTCAGTTTTCTCCAGAGTTCTATAATATCTAAGTTTTCTAAAATTCTATTCATCTCTTTAACTTTTTTTAAAAAATATTTTATGGTTAGATTTATCTAGCTCAGAGAGGGGAAAGTAGAAGTCTCCCACTAGCATGGTTTTACTGTTTATTTCCTACTGTAATTCCTTTAACTTTTTCTTTAAGAACTTGAATGCTGTACTTTTTGGTACTATATTTAGTATTGATGTTACTTCATTTTCTATGGTGCCTTATAGCAAGATATAGTTTCCCTGCTTATTTCTTTTAATCAGGTCTATTTTTGCTTTGGCTTTTTCTGAGATCATAATTACTACCTCTGCTTTTTTAAAAAAAATTTCAGCTGAAGGGCAGCCACTTATTTTAACTCTGTTTGCATATCTCTGTTGTGAGTGTATTTCTGTAAACAATAAATTATTGACCCTGAAGAAGTGTAAATATACTCTGAAGTTAACATTTTGTTTGGGGCTCACTCACTTTTGGAAATGTGTCATGTGATTTGACCAGATGAGGCCCTGGGTAGCTGTCAAGGAGCCCCCGGCTTTGAAAAACCCAGGTGTTGGTGCTTCTCTCTCTGGTAACTGTGTATGTAATGTCTTGGTCAGACAGCTAGAAGCTTGTCTGTCAATTTGTGTTATTTTGCTCTGTTTATATAATTTCTGTTTGTAATTTCTGTTTGTGTTTTCTCTGAAGTTCAGGGTGCTGACTTTTCCCCCTGAACTAAGTGAATGATATATGTATGTTTAATTAAAGTAAGATTGTTAACCCTTTAAAGTTGCTTTCCTTAGAAAAGCAGATCAAAGAACCTTTCCTAGTAGCCCTCCTATGTGCTGGTGTTATTGCCCTTACACAGTCACAGAAGCACTGTTGTTACACCCTCTTACTTCTCTGTTGGGCAAGATAGATTTTTTTACGTGTGTGTGTGTGTGTGTGTGTGTGTGTGTGTGTGTGTGTGTGTATTCTTCTGTCTTTGGATCAATTCAGATGAGAGTGAAGTTCAACTGGTGCCCACTCCCTCCCACCATTTTCTTTTCACTATAAAAGCTCTTCCTTGCCTGCCTTTTTTATATGAAATAATTTTCTTCATTCTTCTTTATTCCCCCTTTTCTCAGTGCATCCTCTTTCTCACCCATCCATTTTTAAAGATCATCCCAACATAATTGACTTAATCCTGTCCCAATAGTCTATGTAGAGTCTTTCTAACCTCCCTAATAATGCTCTTAAGAGTTACGTGCATCATCTTTCCATATAGGAATGTAAACAATTTAACTTTTTTGAGTCCTTTATGATTTCTCTTTCACGTTGATCTTTTTATGCTTCTCATGAGTCTTGTAGTTGAAAGTCAATCTTTCTATTTATCTCTGGTCTTTTTTATCAAGAACATTTGAAAGTCAGCTATTTTATTAAATATTTATTTTTCCCCCTAAAGGATTATACCTAGTTTTGGGGGGCAGGTTATTCTTAGTCATAATCCTATCTCCTTTGCCTTTCATAATATCTATCATATCTAAGCCCTCTGTTCCTTTAATGTGATAGCTGCTAAATCTTGCATAATCCTGACTGTGGCTCCATGGTATTTGAAGGTTTTTTTCCTGGCTGCTTGAGGTATTTTCTCTTTTACCTGGGAGCTTTGGAATTTGGCTATAATATTCCTGGGAGTTTTCATTTTGGAATTTGTGTCAGGAGGTGATCAGTGTATTGCCCATCTTATACGGGCATTGGGAGTGAGTTAGACAGAATAATCACCTCATTTATTTCAACCTCTCCACTATAATAAATGACAGCCACCTCATCTTGTTCAGAATGCCTACAAATGATTCTAGACTAAAGATAGAGTGCTGGTTAGTTCTCCATCAGTGATAGGGAATGACTTCAAGACTCACCTCATGTATTCTGAAACTGTTTGCTAATCGCGGATGAAGTTCCCAATTTTGTCCTCCAACCCTTGGGGAGTCTGAATTTAAAGAGGTCTTTTGTGAATGAATAGTTCCAAACTGGGCTGGTAACTTCCAATCTGTTTCAAGAAAGGGAGATACAGAAAGTTAATTCAAGAGCCCAAAATATGGTATTCTCTTTTTCCCAAGACCAGCTCAAGGACTAGGCCTGAATTCTGTATTGTTGATCCAAGAGTACAACTACAAAAAGGCTTGTGCAACTAAGCAGAAAGTAGGTCTCCTCCAAACCTGAGCCAAAGACTACATTATTGTTAGGAGATAAATTGCATCTATTTGTTGCCATTATTTGATTTTCTGGCAACTGCTAGAATTTGACAAACAGTGTTGAGTGCTTTGCCAGCTGTGTTACTGGTTTCTGTGATACTAGTATAAATAGGCAATTATTCAGCTCCTGCTATATGCATTGTGTGGATTCTCTTTCTTTGGAACGTAATTAAGAAGAGATGGTAAGGGCCACACCCTCCCCAATGTAGTAAAATCCAACTAAGAGTTAAATTGTTTGTTCCACTCCACCATTTGCATTTTTAGAAGAGAATTACTTTACCCTTGACACCTCTCATACTCCAATGTGAAGGCCCTCTTTTGCGAGAAGTACATTTAATTCTTATGTAATAAAATGGCCATGAGCATCCTCAGTTTATCTCAAGCAATTTCAAAAAGCTTGTCAGATTATCTCAGAAGGGATCTTGAGAGGTCATTCAATTCACATCTTCAGAGGTGATTACAGGTAAAATGATCCATATAAATGAGGCTCTCTCCTGTCTTCAAAATGTCCAGAGAAGATGATTCTACACCTTCCCCCCCCCCATTAACCTATTCCAGTGCTGATCATATTTTCATGGCATCAGAAAATGCTAGCTTATCCTTAACCTAATTGCCTTGTGTTGGTTTGTTTATTGTCATTTTGCTTTTGTATCTTGACTGAAAGTTGGCAGACGTGGAAGGCAGAGAGAAAAGCATATGTACCTTTTTAAAAAAAATTGTAAAGTCTCTTTGCCTTCATTTCCCTTGGAAGAGATCTGATGTCATAGGTGGCCAGGGACGTAGCCTCTGAGTGGGTTCAGGAAAGCAGGACAAACATCAGTTCTCTTTTTCCAGTGTATAGCTTCCCAGGGTTTGAAAATGGAGAATAGTGCAAATATGGTAAAGCATCTTTCTAGGAGTGGGGAAATTTGGGGTTGGAAAAAGAATGTTAAATCAAAAGGACTCTTTGCAGGAATGTCCATAAGTATTACACCAGTAAGTGGTGGAAAGATTTTTGGGGGGAGGTGGGTGTGGTGAGGTATGGGAAAGAAAGGGGAAGCTCCTGGCTCAGAATTAGCATAGCCCAATTCTTTTGCACACATTAGTCATTTAATGACTATTTGATAAATGAACAAGTGAGAGCAAGAACTAAGTGTATTATTCTGTTTGTTTAGATTTAGATATTCTAATTTTAGATGTCATATTCGATTGTGTTCTGCGCCTAATAAATGTTTGATCTTTCAGAAGCAAGTGATACTCCCAGCTAAATTACTCTTTTCTTGATTTCAGAATATAACAGTACACATCAATATCTCTTAAATAACTGCCATTTTATTTCTCAACATTTTCTAAAATTAGAAGTTGAGTACCTCAGGCTTGCCAAAGCCTCAATTATACTAATGAGATTCCATTTCCTGAAGCAGTTGGCAATTTGTCAAGCTAAAGTCAGTGACTTTGCAGCAGGTGGAAATGAAAATCTATTCTCTAAATCTCATCTAATCCACAGAAAGCCTGTCTTTTTTCTTATGATGCTGAGAACATGCTTCCTTTTAGGTGTATACGATGAGGGAGGAAGAGGTAGGACAAAGGGTTGGAGAGGAAGAGATAAAGTGTTTGAACCATGGGAGACCGTGGTCCTACTGTACTGAGTCTCTGTCAAATCACATATTTTGGGAGGTACATTGACAAGCCAGAGCATGTCAATCAATTATTAAGCATTTATTAAGCTCCTATTAGGCACAGTGGGCAGCTAGGTGAAGCAGTGGATAGAGCACCAGCCCTGCAGTCAGAAAGACTCATCCTCCTGAGTTCATATCTGGCCTCAGACACATACTAGCTATGTAACCCTGAGCAAATCACTTAACCCTATTTGCTTCAGTTTCCTCATCTGTAAAATGAGCTGGAGAAGGAAATGGCAAGCCACTCCAGTATCCTTGCCAAGAAAACTCCAAATGAAGGGTTGAACATGACTGAAAGGATTGAACAACAGGAATTGTACATTTGAACATTTGAACCCCAATACGGGCCAAAGCCTGAACTAATCAACCAAACTGCTTTACTTTGCTCTAAAAATGACCTTTCCTGTGTTGGCAACTTCAAAGACCAGATAAGATTGACAAGGAGTATATTTTCCCGTTTGTGACAGGATATCTGCAACTAGAAATAGTGGGACTTCTCTTATCTTAGTGTCCTAGGGACATATGCACATACAGGAGAAACTTGGACATCTTGGGATTGTAATTTCCAATTGACACTACTTTGTCAATTGTCGTGTCAATTTGTAGCACATGGAGACCACAGATCTGAGGGACACAAACACCCTGACTTGTGATTGTCCTGAAATATATTTAAAGTTGTTCATTCTTTTGTCAGACAGTCAGAGCTTATGTTTTGACTCCATGCAGCATGTATCTGCTAGCTTTAAGGGAATGAACAATATGAATTTATAATCACTTAGTCTGTTTGTCTCCTTTAACCAAACTTTCAGGTCGACATGTCACAAATGCAAAAATGAAACCATGCTTTCTAAAGGGAGATCACTAAGATAGTACATCATCTGTCATATGAATAATGGCTGAAGAAAATGGGAATGTGAAACCTGGAGAAGAAAAGACTTTGAGTCAATATGATTGATATTTATCAAATATTTGAAGGATTATCATGTGTAAGAGAGAATAGATTTTATTTTAGCTCTAGAAGGCAGAACCAGGACCAATAGGTAAAAGTTACAGGGAGGCATATTCTTTTTTTCTTTTTGGAAGGGGAGAAGGCAGGGCAGTTGGGGTTCAATGACTTGCCCAAGGTCATGCAGCTAGTAAGTGTGTTAAGTGTCTGAGGCTGGATTTGAACTCAGGTCCTCCTGACTCCAGGGCCAGCGCTCTACTCACTGTGCCACCTAGCTGCCCCCACGGAGGCATATTCTTAAGAATATAGAAATGTGGGATGCCAAAAAGCGCCTTAGAGATTATCCAACTTCTTTATTTTATACATGAGGAATTTGAAACCCAGAGAAATTAAATGACTTGCTCAAGTTTACTAGTGAGCTGATGGCAAAGTAGTTCCAGAACCAGTATCTTCTGATTACAAGTCCTGTGTTATTTTCATTATGACACCTTGTATTTTCTCCATAACTTGTTATTAGACACAACTCAAGAGCAGTTGAAGCTATCCAACAATGGAATGGATTGTCTTATTAGTTAAAGGGTTCCCTTTCACTGACAGTATTCAAGAAGATTAATATCTCCCTGGGATACTCTAAAAGAGATTCTCCATATGTTGGGTGGGTGGTTGAATTAGATGATCTCTAATCTCCCTTCTAGTTTTAAGAATCTATGAAGGACAGAAACAGAGGTAGAACCAGGAATATACTGGAGCCATCTTCGATTAGGTTCACCTCAATGCTCTAGCCTGTCAAGATCTTGGATCCCAAGTCTCTTATCCAATATGTCAGTTGTCCCTCTCAGCTTGCTGTCATCTACAAATGTGATGATTATACCATCTATGCCTTTACCCAAGTCATTGATCAAAATGTCAAATAGCACAGGGCCAAGAACCTTAGAGAAACTTTACTATTATAAAACCTTTAAAAATTAATTTTTCAATTTGACCAATCTACTAGCATCAAATTCACCTAATTGTATTATCTTCTGATTCATAAGGTTCCACCTTCTTAATGATAATAGTATGAGATACTGTAACAACAATGCTACTTGCCACTACTGTGGCTCTGTAAGGCCAATAACACCAGTGCAGAGGAGGGCTGCTAGCACAGCTTCTTTGATCTGCTTTTCTAAGGAAAGCAACTTAAAGGGGTTTATAATCTCACTTTAATCAAACATACATATATCATTCACTTAGTTCAGGGGAAAAAGTCAGCTCCGTGAACTCCAGAGCAAATACAAACAGCAATTATAAGCAGAAACTATATAAACAGAGCAAAATAACACAAATCAATAGATAGGCTTCTATCAGTCTGACCATAGCAATACATACACAGTTACCAGAGAGAGAAGCACCAACATCTGGGGTTTCAAAGCTGGGGGGCTCCTTGAAGGCTACCCAGAGTCTCATCTGGTGAAATCACCACCAATGAACACTCTTCCAATGAGTGAGCCCCCAAAACAAAACCACTCCTTCCACAGTTCTGAGAGCTCTAGTTTATGGCTACCCTCAGAGTATATATACCCCTTTTCAGGGCCCAAGGGCTTCACAACTTTCATGACCTAATTAGCAAAAGGGCGTGGGCCTTCCTACAAAGGCAAGATTCAATCAAAGGCACTTGATTACTTTAGTGCTGAGAAGCACTCCAAAAGAAAACAAAAACAGTAAAAAGTCCAACTTTGCTTGTCCTTAATCAAAAGTTTTGCAAAGATCTAGGTAAATCATATTCACACAATCTCCCTCATCTACTAGTTTAATAATCTTGCCATAAAAGGAAAGAGTGCTAATCTGAAGTCATGATGGCTCTTTATAATCATGACTTCCTTTTTTAGATATTCATCAGCCATCTTTTTACTGATTCATTCTAAGATTTAACCATTAAAGGAAGTTGAAGTCATTGGCTTTTGGTTGGAGACTATATAATTCTCTCTCTTTTTTTAAAATGTGAACACTTCCTTTTCTCCATTTTTTTTTGGTCTTCTATTTTCTGAGATCTTTCAAATCTCTTTGACAATGGTTCAGAAATCACTCCTGCCAGTTTTTTCCATATTTTCAATTTTAGTGTATCTGGGTCAGGTGATGTGAAGTGAAGCTTTCATCCAGTGAAGCTAGGCACTCTCTTTCTGGCTGCTTGCAGTATTTTCTCCTTGATCTGGGAGCTCTGGAATTTGGCGACAATATTCCTAGGAGATTTCTTTTTGGGATCTATTTGAGGAGGCGATCGGTGGATTCTTTCAATTTCTATTTTGCCCTGGGGCTCTAGAATATCAGGGCAGTTCTCCTCGATAATTTCTTGAAAGATGATATCTAGGCTCTTTTTTTGATCATGGCTTTCAGGTAGTCCAATAATTTTTAAATTATCTCTCCTGGATCTATTTTCCAGGTCAGTGGTTTTTCCAAGGAGATATTTTACATTGCCTTCCATTTTTTCATTCCTTTGGTTCTGTTTTATAATATCTTGATTTCTCATCAAGTCACTAGCTTCCACTTGCTCCAATCTAATTTTTAAGGTAGTATTTTCTTCAGTGGTCTTTTGGACCTCCTTTTCCATTTGGGTAATTCTGCCTTTCAAGGCATTCTTCTCCTCATTGGCTTTTTGGAGCTCTTTTGCCATTTGAGTTAGTCTATTTTTAAGGTGTTGTTTTCTTCAGTATATTTTTCAGTATTTTTTTGGGTCTCCTTTAGCAAGGAATTGACTTGTTTTTCATGGTTTTCTCGCATCCTTCTCATTTCTCTTCCCAGTTTTTCCTCTACTTCTCTAACTTGCTTTTCCAAATCCTTTTTGAGCTCTTCCATGGCCTGGGACCAGTTCATGTTTTTCTTGGAGGCTTTTGTTGTAGGCTCTTTGACTTTGTTGGCTTCTTCTGTCTGTATGTTTTGGTCTTCTTTGTCACCAAAGAAAGATTCCAAAGTCTGAGACTGAATCTGGGTGCGTTTTTGCTGCCTGGCCATATTCCCAGCCAACTAACCTGACCCTTGAGTTTTTCAGCGGGGTATGACTGCTTGTAGAGTTTAGAGAACTATGTTCCTCGCCTGGGGGGATGCCCCAGCTCTGCCGCACCAGCACTCCTCCTTCCCCAAGAACCCCCAACCCGGACTGGACTTAGATCTTCAGCAGGCTGTGCACTCCTGCTCTGATCCTCCACTTAATTCCTCCCACCAGGTGGGCCTGGGGCTGGAAGCAACAGCAGCTGTAGCTGCCCCACCTCCGCTGCCCCTGGGGCAGTGGCCAAACCTCAAACTCCTTCCACTCCCGCAGCTTTTCCCACTAACCTTCTCCTCTGTCTTTGATGTTTGTGGGTTGAGAAGTCTGGTAACTGCCGCAGCTCACTGATTCAGGGCACTAGGGCACACTCTGCCCGGCTCCTGGTCTGGTTGGTCCATGTCGCTCACTCTGGGCTCTGCTCTGCTCCACTCCGCTCTGCTCCCAGCTCCATGCAGGATAGACCTCACCCAGAGACCATCCAGGCTGTCCTGGGATGGAGCCCTGCTTCCCTCTGCTGTTTTGTGGGTCCTGCAGTTCTAGAATTGGTTCAGAGCCATTTTTTATAGGTTTTTGGAGGGACTCGGCGGGGAGCTCACACTAGTCCCAGCTTTCCAGCCGCCATCTTGGCTCTGCCCCCACCCCCTCCCAAAGCTAGGCACTCTCTTAGTATCTCCTTGCTTTGCTTGGGTTAACTCCTTGAGTTATCATTTTTGTTCTGTCATCTCTAGTATACATGTCATTCTCCTTGGCAGAGAAAACAGAAGTTAAGTAAGAATTGAGAAAATTGACCTCATCTCTTTTGTTGGTTGTCATCTCTTCATCCACCTCACCAGAAGTCTCTATCTCTTCTTTGAGCTTCTCTTTTCTCCCCACATAGTTAAAAATCCCTTTTTGTTCTTGTTAGTTTCACTCAACAGGCTCAGTAAGCTTTAGCTTCCTGATTCCATTTTTTTTCAGTACCATGCCACACTCAGTTCTTGCATCTATCTTCTAAACATTTCTTTAAAAAATAAATCTCAGTTGTTTAGTGAGTTTTCCATCTCGCCATATTAGCCCCTTCATATAAATCCCGTATTTCCCTCTCAGTTGTAATTATTTCCCTTTGTATTTTCAGAATTTCATTCTTGAGCTTTTCCCACCTCTCCTGGGCTGACCCCCTCTATAGAATTTTATTCCATGGGATCCTACCTGTCTTTCTCTCAACCCTTCGAAATATGCTTTCCCCAAGTTTAGATGGGTGCCAATCTCTTCCTGTATTTTGTCTTCTTTATCTCAAATTCTGGGAATGGATGATCATTTCCTCCTAGAGTTCCCATCATTTCTAACCCACCTCAGAAACTAGTTGCTCCCAGTGAGAATCAGGTCTAAAATATAGTTTCTTCTTCTTGATTCCTTGACATTTTAAAGGATGAAGTTATCACTAATATAAATCAAGATGTTATTAAATCCTGTTTTGATTGGGGCAGGTGGGAGGAGGGAGAAGGAAGGGACTGGAAGGCAGACTGTAAGTCCCGTTAGGGCAGGGACAATGCTATTTTTCATCTTTGTAGCTCTGTGCCTAATCTAGTACTGTTCTTAACTTATAGTAAGCACTTAATAAATATTTATTGAATCAGATTAGTACAGCTTAAATAATGTCCCTCCACAAACATTTTGTCTCTGACTTCTGAGTAGAAGCAAGAAATAGATGTAGAATAGTGGACACAAATGGAGGGAACCGATGATGATCTCCAATAGAGAATCAGGAGCTAAATAAGATTAACATAGGACAGGATGGTCTTATACACTATTACTGAGGCTGACTGACTTTCACTTAAGAGGGCTTATAGGTGTATCTGCCTTGTCTCTGGATTCAGAGGACCCTAATTAAAATCCTACCTCTGATGTTTACTACCTTTGGGTCCTTGGGTAACTCAGTCTTCCTGGGCTTCTGTTTCCTCATCTGTAAAATGAAGGGGTTGGACTAGATGTTTTCTGAGGTCCTTTCCAATTCTACGATCTATGATCCTGTGTAGAGTGCTTCAGCTCTAGAGAAAGAGTGAGGATGTGTATTTATTGGAGAATTGGCTTGGTAACTTCATAAAATCCAAGTCATGGAATGTTAAAGTTTGAAGGAAATTTAAAGATGATCAAATCCAATGTTCTCACTTTACAAGAAAAGGAAACTGAAACCTAAGAAGAAGCAAGTTGGTTTGGTTACCACTATGTAGCTAATGGCAGGGCTGGGACAAGAACCTAGGACATCTTATTCAATAATTCTACTTGAGTGGCTTCTAAGGTTTTCTGAGTAACCTCTGACTAGAACCTTCAGGCACTTTCCTATGTTCCAAAGGCAGGTGGTAGAACATGGATAGAGCACTGGGCATGGAGTCAGGAAGACCTGGGTTCAAATCCAGCCTCAGATACTTACTAGTTGTGAGACTCTGAGCAAGTCACTTAACCCTGTTTGCCTCAGTTTCCTCATCCATAAAATGAGCTGGAGAAAGAAATGGCAAATTACTCCAGTATCTTTGTCAAGAAAGCCCCAAATGGGGTCATGAAGAGTCAGACACAACTGAAACAACTCAACGATAACTATTATTATTATTATTAGCAGTTTGTCTAGTCCTTTTTCATCCCAAGGCAAAGAAGATGACATTACCCTTAACTCTCCTCTTTCTCGTCTACTCCTTTCCTTTCTCTGCCTCCCTTTCCACTTTAATTGTTTGTTTCAGTGTGGCAGAGTGAGATGATATTTTACAAACTAAGTTTGTACATGGTCTGTAGTTTTGTTTCACATCTTTTCAGATCTCATCTATTTGATTGAGTGGGACTACAAGTGACTAAGAACAAGGAAACCCTTGGCATCCTAAGGGCTGTGTTTTTCAAAATGTAATAGTGTCATTTGAATAACTAAAAACTATGACTCCATCATTTCTTTTGAAGAAACTTTCAGAGGTGAGCTGATGTCTCTTTATTGGATTTATTATGCCCCTTCCCTTTTACTTTAAATTCTTCCCTCATTTTGAAAGGTGCTGAAGTGACATTTTCCTGTTTATTAGTGCTCAGGATCTCTCTTGCACAACTGGGTTACAACTTCTAATTTATCACCAAGGGTTAGAAGCTAAAGTTGATGCCTATAAGGATATTCTCATGCTCCTCTGCAAAATGGGGATGACACATACATTTCTCCAATTATCACACAGCAACTGTTTCGATTTTCTTAATTGAAATATGAAAAAGAAGTTTAAAGGTAAGTTAGGTAAAAAGTTAAGAAAAAAAGGGTAAATTCTACTTTTACATAGTTTGGAGGAAGGTAGTGGAAAGAGCACTGGATTTGGAGACAGAGGAGTTGAATTGAAATCCTGGTTCTTTGACTAG
Source organism: Trichosurus vulpecula (assembly GCF_011100635.1). Lineage (NCBI taxonomy): Eukaryota > Metazoa > Chordata > Mammalia > Diprotodontia > Phalangeridae > Trichosurus > Trichosurus vulpecula. The sequence continues at coordinate 208,768,267 of NC_050576.1, read as the reverse complement.
CTGTGTGAACTTGGGCAAGTCGTTCTTTGCACCTCAGTTTTTCCAACAGAGGTTGGACAGTCCAACAAAGGTTGGACTATTTGATCTCTAAGTTCCCTGTTAGCTCTAAATCTATGAGCTTGTGATCATTCAATGTCCTAAGAAAATATCTACCTTTACCTTTTCTATCTTCTTACACCCTGTTGTTGGTCCTTTGTTTTCAAAGACGACCAAAGACATCATGGGGTGATTTCTTGACTCATTCATGAATTGGATTTAAGTGAGGCAAAGTTGCACAAAGTTGTCACCTTCATAGTCATACAAGTCCAGTGGTGAGACAAAAGTCAGGATGACTGGTGATGGCCCTGGATGCAATGGATGACTTTGGTGTCTTTGATGCCTGACTAAGGTCTCAGCACTCCACAGTCCCTGATTCAGCTACCCATTCCACTGCGGGAAGTCTTCACATGCTTGGGCTAGACAGTCTTCTTACTCACCAATATGTTTGAGGCCTGTTGGGAGGGCTAGCCTGCTGAGTGAGGGCTTGCCCAGCCTTTTTCAGGGCTGCTCATCCACCTTTGGTGTCCACCTTTCACCCAACTCTCACGTGTGGCTCCAAGAAACTGTATCTTGCCCAGTAGCCACACCCCAGTAAAACCATCTAGGGAGACAGGCTAATCTTAAACTTTATTTCTTCCATCCCTCCAAACACTATGATCCAGTGACACCAGCCTACTTAATGTCCCTTGCACACAGCACTTTCTCTTGGCTCTTTGTTCTTGCACTGACTGATCCCCATAACTGGCATACTTCTATTTTTATCACTTTCATTTTGTAGTTTCCTTGGCTTCCTTTAAAACTCAGTTCAAGTTCCACCTTCTGTGTGAATCTCTTTCCAATATTTCCTTAGTTGCTAGTGCTTTCCCTCCTGAGATTACCTTCCTGTATATATCTTGTTTTTTTTTTTTTGGAAGGGGTAGACAGGGCAATTGGGGTTAAGGGACTTGCCCAAGGTCACACAGCTAGTAAGTGTGTCAAATATCTGAGGTCGAATTTGAACTCAGGTCCTCCTGACTCCAGGGCTGGTGCTCTACTCACTGCACCACCTAGCTGTCCCTCCTGTATGTGTGTGTGTGTGTGTGTGTGTGTGTGTGTGTGTATATATATATATATATATATATGTGTGTGTGTGTGTGTGTGTGTGTGTGTGTGTGTGTGTATGTATCTATATATATCTATATCTATATTTATCTTGTGTGTATTTAGTTATTGATATATTGTCTTCCTCATTAGAATGTGAGCTTCTTGAAAGTAGGAACTCTTTTTAAGTTTTCTTTGTATCTCCAGAGTTTAGTATAGTGCTTGGCACATAGTAAACACTTAAGAAATGCTTGTTGAATGACTAAATTTGTGTATCCAGTCCAAGGGTCAGCAACATTTTTAGCAGAGAATATTCTCTTAGCAATATCTGAGGGTGGTCCTGGGAATAGATGGGGAAAGGAACAAAAAAAGGAAAAAGGAAGTAAGAACTTATAAGAAGGTAGAAGGAGAGATAAAAGACAAAGAGAAGGAAAAGAGAAAATAGTAATAGGTAGAAATTGACTTTGTGCTTTCCATAAAGATAACAATGATAACAATATAATATCTAATATATATAGTATTTTACAATTTATAAGGTATTTTTATTTCAACAAGTATTTTTGGCAAGTAATGCAATAATTCCTATAATATTCAAGAATTATTCATTCATATAATATTCATTCAATAAAATACATGAGTAAACTAAGGCTCAGAGAGATGATGTAACTTGCCAGAAGTTACAAAGAAAGTCTGTGGTAGATCTGGAAATCAAGCCCAGGTGTTCTAGCTCCGATTTCATTATGCCATACACCAACAATGATTTCGATTACCATAGGAACACCCACGCCACACAGGTGGTCAGTCCCTATTCTGGAGTGTATATCTTCTCATGCACATGACTTGGTCAGGTTCCCAATATTTAGCTTTAGTGGAGGATCTACTTAGAGGGCAGAAGCTATTCACTTTTGTCAGATATAATGTGATCATGAATATTGTACTCAGTTGTGTGGCTCATACGTGGTGGTGGAAGACTTGATGTGATAAGGTGGAGTCAATGGATTTGAAGTTAGAGGATCTGGGTTTGAATCCCAGCTTCCTAGTACTTTGAGAGAGTCACTTAATGTCTCTGAGTCAGTTTATTCATTGTAAAATATAGAAAAAATCTGCCTTAACTACCGAATGAGATATGCATATTGTAAATCATGTAGCATCATGTATTAAATCTAAAATATTAGTATTATCATGATTATTTCAAGATACCATTTTAGTTTTGTCTGCCATCGCTCACCTACACAGTCCCACTTTCATATCCTCATTTTACAGAAAACAAGATATCTCTCCATGGAATGACCTTACCCTTCAAGTCTTTTCTTGTTTCAGTTTTATTGAGGTGAATTCCTTCTTTCTGAGTTTCTGAGTCACCTGCAGCCTTTGGGTTTCCTTCAGTGACCAGCATATGATCCCCCTTCTGACCATCAATTAATGGGTAGCATTCAGTCACATCCTTTCCCTTCCTGTTCTCGTTCCATTTGTCAAAGGGATCTCTAAACATAAAGAGTTCCAGGGGAGCATGATATTCAGAATGATTCAGTCATTTCCAAATGAATCCAAGATATGGCCAAGGCCACAAATGTCAACAATAAAATACTTAGTTTGTACCACAAATTACACAAAGATTTCCTTGGTAAAGGAAATCTGGAGGCCTAGTCAGGGCTTTTCCAGGTGAGAGGGTCATGACAGGAAGAGTAAGAACACCTCTACCTTGTTTAGGGCAAGTAATTGACTAGAGTACCATGGGTTTCAACCCTAAAGTACCAACAATTATTTCTGTAAAATTCCTTAAGATCATAGGGAAGAGTCTTGCTAGGCATCATCAGTCAAAGGGTACTTGAGGACTTGTGTTGGACAGAAGAGAGGTATGCTCTGAGAGCACCCATTTCATGTAGTCTAATAGGGTTTTTTTTTCCAAGATAGGCAGCATAAAGATGGGTAATGGGGGAGAAGAGGAGAGGAGGTTAAAAGACAGAAGAAGGATCCTCAAGTGCATCTTTTATTTTCATATATATGAACCCCTAAAAGGAGAGGAGATTAGTCAATTTATGATGAGCTTACTGAACTGGTTAAAAGCAGAAAATCTGTAGACTGTTCTGCTGTGGTTATGTCTGGGATTAGTTAGGAACCCCCAGCCACAGCATAGAATATAGAAGGGGAGATTATGGCTTTGCCTGAATACTTTGTGGTTAGTCCATCTGAAGAAACTCTAAATGAGGAACATCATTAGTTTGTTTAGAAAAATTTTCTTTCTGGAAGTCAAAGAAATTTGATCTAAAAACTACAATACTGGAGGTGCCTATCAGTTGAAAACAGTTGAAAAAGCAGTTTCTGCTTAGGAACAGGAGAGTTCTTACCAAGGCCCTATTTTGATGTTAGTAGGTAGTAAGTGAGAACTCTACAATGGATCTGCACTGACAATGTTCCAGCCCAAATGTTTCCAGTATCTGAAAACGAAAAGCTGCACCATTTTTCATTTATGAGTTCAACAGAGGAAGACGGAATGGAAATTGGCAGTTTCTGAAGCCTCAATGATTCTTTCTATAAACTTTAACTTACATAGTTCATTTTATACATGGTTGCTAGTAGCTAGAAAACTGGTATTTTTTGAAGGATAAACCTCTTAAGCTTATAAGAATGTCTGCTCATTAACAAACCACACAATTTCCTAGATTTTCCTAATGCTTTGTAACACTAGACTGACAATGATCAAGACACATTGGGGAATATTAACAAAACCAAAGTTCAATAAATTTGATGCTTTACATTTTAGAGCCCAATATCAGGATTTTGAAGTGCTTAATCAATGTTCTACTTCACTAGATTCAGTCTGTGAGCCTTCATAGGTTAGGAGAGCCGTGAAAAAATTAAGCAGGGCCCCAGAGGACCTAATTAAGGGCCAGGTGTGGTCAGGATGAACCATTCCATTAAGTAACTAGTTATTGGGGATTTTAGGATGTCTCTGTAAACTGTAACTTTTGGCACCTTAAAAACAATATTAATAAAATTTTGGCTAAAATAAGTTTTTAAAATCTTCAAGTTAAATCTGCATTGGGCTCTGTCAAGCTCCCATCTGTTTTAAATTAACAATGTTTATTCTTTCTATCCATTTCCTCCAGTTCAGCATAATCAGTTAGAAATGATTCTTCACTATCCTGAGAACACATTTAAAAAATAGCTTAAGTTTTTCTTCCTATAAATACATAGTCCTCTCTTTAAAAAAAATCACAGACCTTATTACCAAAAAAACGATTACTGGGAAAATATGCTTATTTTTCCCTCTTTCTCTTTTTTAGATATTTGAAATGCAACTTTATTATAATCTAAATGAAAAAGGGAATGGAAATGACATAGCAAGCAAGAGTCATCATTGAATACTGTTATGGGATTGCAGCAATCTTGTATTTTGAAACTCAAGGAGGATGTAATTGTGGTCCAAAACAGCTACATTCTCATGTCCAAAATATGAGTTATATTTTTTAAAGTGCCACATTCATTCTGGAGTCTATTTATCTCTTTTAGCATCCTAAAGATAAAACACATGTTAGGCTAAGCTATATAATAAAGTGGAAAACACTCTATACCACTGACATCACAGGACAGCTGCCTATAAAGCCAGACCTCAGATGTTGGACTCTAGCTTGCATCCTTATAAGGATTTTCGTTAAGGAGTACATCTGTCTGAGCAATCTTTACATCCTGCTCACAACATGTTGCTAGTTCTTCATCCATGACACTTGCTAGGATAAGATTAGTCATGGCAAAGAACTCCAAATTAGAGCTTCCAACAAGTTTTCTAATAAGCCAAAGAAAGAGTTTCTCAAAATTGTAGTTACTTTTGTCTAAAATTTTATGCTATCAGAGATTCTTCTTCCTATAGAAGACAATGGATTTCACCTTTACTTTTGGGTCCTTATTATCCATTTCTTGACAGGCAGGACTATAGAGATATTTTCATGTATTCGTGCTAGATCTCTGTGATAGTTTTGTAAAATTTTTGTAAAATCTTGTTATTATATCAAACATTATAATGATGTACTGAGCTTAAATGTAATGATCATCTCTCAGGTCACCAATTTTCTTTTTGTAAGCTGTATCCCATATGCTGAATTTAATAATACTTCTGTTACTATGGAACACAGGGGGAGGAATTTTAACATGAAAGGTGGGTACATCCTTCTTAAATTTACCAGTCAAATGAAGTGTTATAAATACGGTTTGTCACCAAGTTAGAACTGAAGTTGGAGTTCTTCTTGGGTAGACATCATGATGGATCTTCCAGAAATATCTGTTTTCCTGCCTGAAAGATGGAAATATGGCAGAAGTGCAATTTGGATACTCAGAGATAAATGCACATGGACTGGCTTTCTCGTGTCTTAAGGAGAAGAATTTGTGCAAAAATTGAAGTTATTGTTGATGAAGATTCTAATAACAAACTAAAAGATTTTTGCAAAGTGATATTTGACATCAGATCATATCTTTACAGTCAGACCATTAACTGAAAGGGTCAGAGAAGACAACCTCCTACTGATTTTATTTTTTGTTGATGGTTAAAAAAAGCATTTGGTTTGGTGTTATCAACCTTAAAAGCTTTTCTCCAACAAGATGTCTCCTCTGCATATGTCAAAATCATATGCAATTTCTTGTCAGCATAACAATATAGATCATTTCATTCAATGACTATTATCAAAAGCCAGTCTAAATACAGTAAATAGATACCCACCAAAGATGTCTGTCACTGTCATGGAAAATATTTAGCTCAGAGTCCAAATGGAAGAAAGACTCTCTATTGATAGAGACAACTTCTAGGTGTCAAGAGCACATTCTAAAAAGCTTATTTGGCTAGCTGTTTCTAAATACCAGTCGTTTATATTTTTACATTGACAATGACATTGCACATTTGTCCTAGGTATAGACCAGTAACATTGGGATGGGGATAGATCTGCAGAACTGAAGACAAATATCTTGTTAAGGGAATGGTCCCTAAAATGCAGGCCTTGGGAATCTACTATGATTTATGATGATAACAGAATAACAATGATATCTTGAGGAAGTATGATGGGTGTCAAGACATGAAAAATGTTGAGAGGCAAAATATAGTTTAAGACGGGCTGAAGAAAAATCTACAAGGAGCATCAAAGACCCAAAGGTAGAGAAGTCACTGTTTCTGTTTTTTTTAAATTTAGGGCTTATAGTACCACATCACACCTATGAGATTAGCTAATATGACAAAATAAGAAAATGATAAATGTTGGAGATATGGGAAAATTGGAACACTAATACACTGTTGGTGGAGTTGTGAACTGATCCAACCATTCCAGAGAACAATTTGGAATTATGCCCAAATGGCTATAAAACTGTGCATACACTTTGACCTAGCAAAACCACTTCTAGGTTTGTATTTCAAAGGGACCATACAAATGGCAAAAGGCCCACATGTACAAAAATATTCATAGCAGCTCTTTTTTGTGGTGACCAAGAATTGGAAATTGAGGGATTGTTCATCAATTGGGGAATGGCTGAAAAAGTTGTGATATATGAATGGAATGGAATTCTAATTGTGCTATAAGAAATGATGAACAGGCAGACTTTGGAAAAACCTGGAAAGACTTATATGAACTGATGCTGAGTGAAGTGAACAGAACCAGGAGAATATTGTACACAGTAGCAGCAACATCGTGCAATGACTAACTTTGATAGACTTAGCTAGCTCTTCTCAGCAATGCAAGGATACAATACAACTCCAAAAGACCCATGATGGAAAATGCTGTCCACATCCAGAGAAAGAATGATGGAGTCTGAATGCAGATTGAAGCATACTATTTGTGCTCTCTCTGTCTCTCTCTCTTTCTTCATCATCATCATCATCTTCTTCTTTTCCTTCTTCTTCTTCTTCTTCTTCTTCTTCTTCTTCTTCTTCTTCTTCTTCTTCTTCTTCTTCTTCTTCTTCTTCTTCTTCTTCTTCTTCTTCTTCTTCTTCTTCTTTCTTGTGGTTCCTCCCACTGGTTCTAATTCTTCTTTATAACATGACTAATGTGAAAATATTTTTAAAAAATTTTGGGGCTTACTATTTGACCAAGCCTTATTTTTGACTTGGAAAAATATTAAATAAGGACCCACAGAGACCCCTTTGCTGATAAAAGGCATAGCAAACAAGACAGAAAATAATAAGAGACAGAGACTGAGACAGAGACAGGGAGGGAGGGAGAGAGAGAGAGAGAGAGAGAGAGAGAGAGAGAGAGAGAGAGAGGGAGAAAGAGAGAGAGAGAGAGAGAGAGAGAGAGAGAGAGAGAGAGAGAGATTGAGACCTAGTACCCATCTTCTTATGGAGTTTCCAGTCTAGGAAAAAAAGATAAGACACATAATTATATGAATAGTTAACCAGTTACATACAGGAGATCCAGATCTACAATCAGTAATCAGTGATTTGGTGAAAGGCATGCTTGAAAGTATACTGATATAACTAATGGTGGGATTGGTAGAGGTAGATCTTGGGGCATTGACCCATGAGGGAAGAGAGCTCACACACAGTCCCATAGTGAGGAGACAAGGATTTTGCATGGCTGCCCTTAGGGGAGAAGCAGAACAGAACTAGGAAAATCTGGACCAGTGAGAATCTCAATTGATGGACAGGTACCAAGAGGAGGAAGCAAGACATCTAGTAGCTTTTAGTTTAATTATTCTTGCTATTGAGTTATTATGCCAGTAATGGTACACTGGCATATCCCAGCACTCTGGAATTGGGTCTTCTTGTAGTCAGTTTCGTTGGGAATGAAGCCCAGAGTAACTAGTAAAACTTTATCTAAAGCTAAATAATTGCATAAGGATGAGACTCAATAAGTATTATAAGGAAAGGTTGAAAAGAACTTTGAAGAGAGAATTCAACTGAGTCAAATAAGTTAACTCTTGTGGCAAGGGTCAGTCATGAGGTAGGAGTTTGCTTATCACTTTTTCTTTATAACTGTTGGACAGTGCAACAAGGATGGGCATGGAGTTCTTCCTCCTCATTTCTTACCCCATGACATCTTGCAGCAGAATCATATGGCAGGGTACAGTGGAATACAATCCAGGTGTAGATTCAAGTAGAGTTGGTAAGAATCTAGCATCTAGAACTGGAACATAGCAGGCCCCAGAGCCAATAGCCCTGCTAATTCTTGGGGATGTGTTTTGAGATTTTTCAAAAATGCCTAGTAATAACCTCAGTCAGGATTTCAAGTGAGCCTCAAAGCTGGAGGTGGAGGAAACCACATCCAAGTATTGGCACATGCCCAGTAGCAGGTAGAGGGGGCCCTGCAGAGTGACTCATCAAGAAGAGATTCTATACCCCATGAGAAGCAATACAAGGGGTTCATGAGAAGATATTGGGGGTACGATGAGCCCAACAGGGTATAAGTTGTCTCTGCCAATGTCTTCCTTAACTGTATTCTTCTCTACTTGTGTCTGTTTTGAGCATTTATTATTCCCACTGATGCCATGTATATTTATGGAACAGTGAGCCTAAGGTTTATGGAAAAGATGTTTAATTGCTATTTTTTTCTTTACTTGACATTTCAATAAATGCCTTTTTACTTTGAGCTAATTGTATTCCATGAAATTTTGGGGACTTGTGAGCTCAATAATTTTAGGATTGTAAACCCATAAAGTTGCTTCAACTTGGGGTAGTTGTTCCCTGAAGGACTCAGTCTGTGAGTATGAATTGCCAAGATGTAGTCCAAAAGGATGTTAAATAATCTATATCTATATCTATGTCTATATCTATGTCTATATCTATATCTATATCTATATCTATATCTATATCTATATCTATATCTATATCTATATCTATATCTATATCTATATCTGTTTCTATATCTATATCTAAGAGCAAAAAGGGGTACTTCATAACAAACAGATGTGTCTAAAAATGGAAAGGACTAACTTGGGACATAGTTGGATTCCTTTCACTGGAGAGCTCCATACAGAGGCTGGATATTCATCAATGATTTCCTGTTCAGGCACAGATTGGATTCAATGTCTAAGGTATCTTTCAACTCTGAATTTTCATTTCTAAAATGATGGCTTCTTGGAGTTCTACATCTAATCCTGTAGTCTATAGTTGCATTATTAGTTGGGATCCCTGTAGTATTTCTTATTTACTTCAATAGGCAGCCACTAAACATTTTCCCTCATTTTTTTGCTTGAGTACATTGTAGTCTAACTGCAATTCTGCTTGTTTTTCCAGCAAATGTAATTTTTCAGGAAGTCTCAAGTGAGTGATTAGTGAATATTCCACTAAAAGACCTATTGTTACTAGTGCTCTAACTTGGAAGCAAAGACAATAAATACTGAAACTATTGCTAATTTCTATACTTATATCTTTGGAGAGTTGCATGGTGTAGTAGATAGAGATCTAACCTCAAGGGTAAAAAGATATGAGTTTTGACCCATGATATCATTGTGAACCTAGGCAAATTTTTTAATGTCTTATTATCTCTTTAGTTGCAGAACAGTTGGTTATCTTCATTGACTGGAGAATTCTATCACTAGGAGATTTCTGCAGAGCTGACATCACAGGTCCAGACAAAACAACCAAACAGACCAAAAAATAACAAATTTTTGGAGTCATTTGGAGAAGGATATTATCTGAAAACTTGACTTGGCATAGTCATCACTTTGATATTAAGAGTGACACATTTCATTCAAAGTCATGCAACCTCTCACGAAGTGTTAGAGGTATTGTAGATTCGCAAGTTCTCTAGGAGGAGAGTTGAGATTCAGGTGGGATTCCTCTGTGAAATCTTTCAAAGTAACACAGTTCTATATGTTCAAGGCTTGAAATAAATTACAAAAGGGCCTAATAGAACTGAATTGGGGGCAAGAAATTTGTCAAGCCTCCTACATCATCTGACTGCTCAGATACTTTGTGGGCAATCAATAAATGTTTGCTTATAATGCCCTCCATTAAGACCGTCTCCATATCTTTATGTTTCTTGGAAAGAATGGGTAAGGTCAGGTAAAAATGCACTTTGTGAGCTCATAAGCCTTTTTCCATATGGCTAATCAATATGCCTGAATGGTTTTCTACCTAAGAAAGGTTATCTTGAGTTTGTCCCAAGTCAAGGAAAGGAAGACCAATGAGTTATTTGATAAGTCACAGGTACTTGTGCTTCTATTGAGATAAGAAACCTTTCATTAAGGGAAATAGGATATAATCTGGACCCCTTCAGAATTCTCCTGGGCAGGATCTCATTCTATTTCCCATTCTCTAGCTTTTTCCTATAACAACTTCTACAGTATTCCTCTTTATTCTTTCTCTCTATCCATTGAACTCTGCCACTGAGGCCCTGGACTTCATTAATATTTTAGGACAATTACGATGGGGCTGGGAGAATATTGGAGTTAGGTTTTAGTGGATTCTGAAAACTCAATTTTGCTAGGAATCCACAGAAATAGTTACTGCCTCTCCCCACCCCCACATCATCACACAAATATCGTTCAGGAAAATCTTACCTGACCAAATTCTATCTATGACTGCTTTTCTGTCTTAGTGAAATTTTTGAAGGATTTTCAGGATTTATTTCACTATGGGCAAGGCACTATGCTAAATGTTGGAGTCACAAATAGAAGCAAAACGAAAGATAATCTTTGCCCTTTAGGAACTTTCATTGTAATGGGGGAATACAATACATATAGGGAAATGGCAGCCAGGTTGGGGTGGTTGGTCTGGAAAGTTACAGGAGTGATGAGTAGGGGAATAGGGGAGCACAGAGGGAGTATACTAAATCCAGGAATAGTGAGTGGGATGGTTGATTTCATCATGGTTCATAATTCCAGAACTCCATGGGAAGGTCCTTTTAGTTTACAAGTAGATGTAGAGGAGATGGCTAGAAAGCAGGGAGTGAAGTAAAGTATGGCTGGGGCTTTTCAGAAAGTGTTCTAGGAAAGGTGGTTGTCAGGAGAGGAAGAGCCCAACACAGAAGTTTCTTAATGGTACTCAGATTTGGCAGCATGAATTAACCCTAGGTATTGCTTGCTTTTGACCAACAACTCTTCTCTTTCTGTGTGGCCCCAATGAGGATCATTATAGGGACTAACAGGGAAGAACTTTCTAGAGCAATGAAGAAGACTTTTATCTGCTCATCAACAGGATTGTTATGTCTTGAGTTTAGAGAGAACTCTAGGAAGAAAGGGCAGGTGGAGAGAATTTATACTGATAAGGTATGTGGAAGTGCAGAGCTCATTTGCGCTCCAGAAAGGGATGCCTTTTCCCTACATCTGCAGCCTGTGTTGGGATTCTTGTGGGTTGTTGCTGCAGTGTAGGTAGCTGAGGAATGAACTGATGGAAGGTTTGGGTTGAGACCAAGGCATAGTAGACAAGAGCCTTTGTTCCTCTTTCCCTTGCTATATAATTTATGGTTCCCTTCCTGCCTAGCATGGGGAAGAAGAGACAGAATGACAGCAGGCAGTGTCACTCATAAGATTTCAAGAAAAAGGTGGGGGGCAGCTAGGTGGCACAGTGAGTAGAGCACCAGCCCTGGAATCAGGAGTTCAAATCTGACCTCAGACACTTGACACACTTACTAGCTGGATGACTTTGGGCAAGTCACTTAACCCCAATTGCCCTGCCTTACCCCCTGCAAAAAATGAGAAAAAAGTGGTTGGTGCTTATGCTTGTGTTATTTTAACTTTTCAGGTCTGATATCATTCAAATTTTGATATTAAAAAAAAATTGTCCGAGATCTTGGGAGCCACTGAATCTGCAGTAGCAGTGGCTGTTTCTAGAGCTCTTAGCCCACAGACATTAAGGGGGTGGAACAAGTGATAAGAAGAAGATCATAGGGGTCTTTTTGCTTGCACTGGGGGTGGGACTCTGTTGCTTTGCCCATATGTAGCTCATACGTAGCCACAGTCCTGGATGGCAGTCCCAAGGTGAGGAGGAGCACTAGAGCTTGCAGGCCACAGTGGAGCAGAGACCCTCATTGCAGTTCCAGGGCAGAAAAGAATGCTTGTGGTTACTCACAGACCAGAGCACAGGCCAGGAGAGTAAGTAAACACCTCTCCTTAGATCATACCACCTTGGAAGAACTGAAAGCTTACAGGTCTCTAGAAGTATCTCTTAAAACAGCTGCACAAAAACCCTGAAGCTTGGAACAGTGTACCCTCTACCCTGGAAGCAGAGCCCAACTTTATCGAACAGTTAAAAGTCAAGAAATAGACTGGAAAAATGAGCAAACAACAGAAAAAAATTCTGACCATAGAAGGTTACTATGGTGACATGGAAGATCAAAACACATACTCAGGAAGACAACAAAGTCAAAGCTCCTACATCCAAATTCTCCATAAAAAATATGAATTGGTGCTAAGCCATGGGAGGGGTCAAAAAAGGATTTTTAAAATTAAGTAAGAGAGGCAGAGGAAAAATTGGGAAGAGAAATGCGAGTGATGCAAGAAAATAATGGAAAAAGAGTCAGTAGCTTGGTAAAGGAGACACAAAAAATACTGAAGAAAATAACACCTTAAAAAATAGACTAGGTCAAATAGTAAAAGAGGTACAAAAAAAACAATGAGGAGAGGGATGATTTGAAAAGCAGAACTGGCCAAATGGGAAAAGGGGTACAAAAATTCACAGAAGAAAAAAAATACTTCTTAAAAAGTAGAATTGGCCAAATGAAAAAGGAGGTACAAAAGCTCACTTTAGGAAATAATTCCTTAAAAATTAGAATTGAAAAAATGGAAGCTAATGGCTTTATGAGAAATCACGAAACAATAAAACAAACCAAATGAATGAAAAAAATAGAAGACAACATGAACCATATCATTGGAAAAATAACTGACCTGGAAAATAGATGTAGGAGAGATAATTTGAAAATTATTGAACTACCTGGAAGCCATGATCAAGAAAAAAGCCTAGACATCATCAAAGAAAGCTGCCCTGATATTCTAGAACCAGAGGGTAAAATAGAAACTGAAAGAATTTATTGATCACCTCCTGAAAGAGATCCCAAAACGAAAACTGCCAGGAACATTATAGTCAAATTCCAAAATATTGTAAGGACCCGGAAAGAAACAATCCAATTATTGTGGGGCCACAGACAGGATAACACAAGATTTAGCAACTTCTACATTAAAACATTGGAGGGTTTGAAATATAATATTCTGGACATTAAAGGAGCTAGGATTACAACCAAGAATCATCTACCCAGCAAAACTGAGTATAATTCTTCAGGGGGGAAATGGACATTTAATGAAATAAAGGACTTACAAGCATTCTTGATGACGAGATCAGAACTGAATAGAAAATTTGATTTTCAAATACAAGACTCAAGAGAAGCACAAAAAGGTAAACAGGAAAGAGAAATCATAAGGGACTTAATAATGTTCAACTGTTTATATTCTTCCATGGGAAGATGATGCTTGTAACTTTTAGAACTTTCTCATTATTAGGACAGTTGGCAAGAGTATATATAGATAGAGGGTACAGGAATGAGTTGAATATGAAGGGATAATATCTGAAAAATAAAATTAAGGGGTGAGAGAGGAATACATTGGGAGAAAAGGAAAAGGGAAAGGTAGAATGGGGCAAATTATCTTACATATAAGAGGTAAGGTGGAAAGGAAGATGGGGGAGGTGAGAAGGAATGAGTGGAGCTTACTCTCATAATTGGCTTAAATTGGGTATAGAAATCTATCTTATTCTGCAGGAAAGTAAGAGGGGAAGGAGATAAGAGAAGGGGGTGATAGAAGGGAGGGCAGATTTGGGGAGCGGATAGTCAGAGGCAAAACACGTTTGAGGAGGGACAGGGTGAAGAGAGAGAGAGAGCGAGAGAGCGAGTGAGTGAGAGAGAGAGAGAGAGAGAGAGAGAGAGAGAGAGAGAGAGAGAGAGAGGATAGAATAAACAGAGGAGGAAATAGGATTGAAGGAAATGCAGTTGGCCATAGTAACTGTGAAAAAAAAAATTAAAAGCAAGTTTCTCTGATAAAGGCCTCATTTCTCAAACATGTAGAGAACTGAGTCAAATTTATAAAAATAAGAGCCATTTCCCAATTGACAAATAATCAAAAGATGTGAACGATTTTCAGATGAAATGATCAAAGCTATATTTAAAAAATGCCCTAAATCACTATTGATTGGAGAAATGCAAATTAAAACAATTCTGGGGTACTACCTCATACCCATTATATTGGCAAATAGGACAGAAAAGGAAAATGACAAATTTTGAAGGGGATGCGGGAAAAATGAGACATTAATGCACTGTTGGCAGTGGTGTGACCTGGTTCAACCATACTGTAGAACAATTTAGAACTATGGTCAAAGGGCTATAAAACTATGTGTACCCTTTGACATAGCAATACCAATACTAGGTCTGTGTCCAAAAAGAGATTAAATAAACAGAAAGGAAAAAGACCTGTATGTACAAAAATATTTACAGCAGCTCTTTTAGTGGTGGCAAAGAATTGGAAATTGAGGGGATGCTCATCAGTTGGGGAATGGCTGAACAAATTGTGGAATATGATTGTGATGTAATATTATTGTGCTATAAGAAATGATGAACAGGATGCTCTCAGAAAAACCTGGAAAGACTTACATGAGCTGATGCAAAGTGAAATGTGCTATGTACAAAGGAACAGCAATATTGTAAGATGCTCAGCTGCGAAGGACTTAGCTATTCTCAGTAATACAATGACACAAGGATCTTTGAAGGATTTATAATGAAAAATGCTATCCATCCCCAGAAAAAGAACTGATGATATCTGAATACAAATTGAAGCACACATTTTTTACTTTATTTTCCTTGAGGTTTTTATCTGTTTTCTTTTACAACATGACTAATATGGAAATATGTTTTGCATGACTACACATGTATAACCTATATCGAATTGCTTGCCTTCTTAATGAGGGAGGTGGGAAGGAAGAAAGGGAGAGAATGCGGAACTCAAAGTTTTAAAAACAAATGTTAAAAATTTTTTTACGTGTATTTGGGGAAAAATAAAATACTAAACAAGAAAAAAAAATCAGCAGCTGCCTGCCAAAATCCTGACTGGATTTAATGATGTGGCTTAGGTCAAGATTTGGAAAGTTTGACTCTTTTAAAGGGGGATGTTTTCCTTAGTGTGAGATGAGCTGAGTTGGAATGTTGAAGGAAGCCTTACCCTGCAGGAGAGGGACAGCATACAAATGAAACATCATTCCCTAGACTAGTAGGAGAAACCATTGAAGTCATATGTAAAATAATATTCTATAAAATATAAATATAAGCCATATAAAATGATAAAATTTTATGTGGAGCCAGTACAAATGATCATCCTTTTCACAAGGGTAATCTGGGAACTCTTCTCTCTGCATGTGGAAACTCATCATTCATTATGCAGTTAGTTACAGGGTTTTGTAGGACCATAAGGCAGCAGATACTATATGTCTTCTCATTTCCCCAAGAACAACAACCAAAAGAACCCCTAGAGGTTCCCTCACCTGTCTTTTCCAATAGTTGAATCTTCTAATTTGGAATCTAAGACGGGCATTGTTGTCTGGAAAACATTTTTGTGGCAAGAAAAGGTAGCTGGCACTTTCAGGTTCCATTTTTTCTCTTGCCCAAATAGTCCCACAAATGTTCCCTCTGAAGTCCATAACCCAGAGGTCCCATCTGAACAGCCGCTGATGATGAAGGAATCAGAACCATAGGAGAAGTACTCCACACTCATGACTGTGCAGCTGTGGGCCTTCCAGCCATGAAGCAGGAGGGGGTTATTGGATGAGTTCTAAAGAATTGACAATGGAGGAAAGACACAAATAACTGGTCATAAGAGCTGCTGATACGAGTAAAATAAGCACACCATATCCATAGGACTCCAAAGATTTGTTTCATTTTGTTTGGAAAAGCCCAGACCTGTAAGTTCATTGATGTCAAGGATTTATGGTTTTGTTAGTATAGAAATGCTCTTGACTTGTGTAGATAAATTAACTTGTCTGTAACTTATACTCTTAGAAAATAATATTGGGACCTGAGAGGTAAGTCATAGTCACATAGGTAGTATTTATCAAAAGTAGGACTTGAATCTGGGTCTCCAAGGCCAACTCTTGATCCCTTGTACTATGTCATCTCTTGAAAGTTTTGTTACACCTACAAACCTAGGCAGCTGGGAGATGCAGTAGACAGAGCGCTGGGCCCAGAATTAGGAAGACCTGGGTTCAACTCCGGCCTCAGACACTTACTAGTTATGTGACCCTGGGTGAGTGCCTCAACCCCATTTAGTTTCTTCATGTATAAAATGAGCTGGTGAAGGAAATGGCAAACCACTCCAGTATGTCTGCCAAGAAAACCCCAAATAGGGTAATAAAGAGTCAGACAGGACTGAAACAACTAAACAAGAAAAAAACTGGGCCCATTGATCTGAAAACTCCCCAAATTTATTTTTATTAACATCATCAGGCAATAGATGTGACAAAGAATAGAAGAAATAAGGTTACTGTAAAACAAAACAACTAGTTTCTACCAGTCTAAAAATGTAAAAAAAAAACATGGTCAAATCTTTCAAATTTAATAGTTTAAATAATCCTGGGTACTTCCCATGAGTTTCCGTATGCTGAAGGTATGATTAAAAGGGCAGAGACTATAGAAGTAGAAGGACATTTCTTGTCTATCTCATTCAAATGAATTTTTTGAAAGTGATGATTACTAAATACTAGCATGAGAAGCTTATGATGTGGAGGATATTGCCCAACATGATGGGTTCCCCTTTTTCTGGGATGGTTGAAATAGATTCTAATGTTGCAAGCTTAGAGCCCGGAGAAATTAAATCTTTAAGGCTCCTTCTAGGCCCAGAGAATCAATAACTAATGAACATCCTAACTGCAAGGAGATCTATGGGAAGACC
The DNA here is from genome assembly GCF_011100635.1 of Trichosurus vulpecula. Taxonomy (NCBI): domain Eukaryota; kingdom Metazoa; phylum Chordata; class Mammalia; order Diprotodontia; family Phalangeridae; genus Trichosurus; species Trichosurus vulpecula. The sequence goes on along the minus strand of NC_050576.1, from coordinate 208,751,305 downwards.
TATGTCAAATCTGCTCGTCCCTGCTCAATTATACCAATGATATTCAGTCACTGATAATAAGGCTAATAAATGAAGCACAAATTTCTCAATCCTGTTTTGTTTAATAATAATTTCCTATTAGTTTAACTCTATTTATTTAACTCCTATTAGTTTAACTCCTTATTTAACTCCTATTAGTTTTACTCTAAGATACATAGTTGAAATGGAGTATTTGCTGGCATTGAAATGAACAGAATGAAAAGAAGGAGTATATTGCTTCTTTAACAGTGGCCATCCCTTCTGGGGAGTATTTGTGAAAATGCATTTTTTTTTCCAGTGCCACAAGTGCCCTAGATCCCAGAATTCCTTCTGGTGACATGTGCTATCCATGGAGCTGGACATATGCCCTTGCTCTTTCTGGTGGGCTCCTTGATAAAAGACATGTAAAACCTTAATAAAAGTCCATGTGGAACCTGGATAAGCATTATGTTTTCCTTTTCTTTTTATTGGGGATGGTATTAGGAGAGGATGAGAAGGGAGCTAACAATACTGCTTCTCTCCTCCCCTTCCCCAAAAGGCTTGTAATTGGTCTCCAAATGACCCAAACATTGAGTGAATTTCCTCAGAATTCCTGGATGGGGAACATAACTATCCAGAGACTCTAAGAAGAGCCTGATCCTCCTGTACAAGGCCAAGATCCTGCAGGAATGAAACTAGTCTGGCCCCTTGGTGATAGAGTCTCTTGTAGGACATTGGGTTCACACAGACTGGGTTTAGTACTTTTTGGTTTGATTAAAATTTATTTTATTTTTAAATGAAACTCTGCTTTCTCCCTCTCCCATGCCTCCCCTCCCCCAACTGAGAAAGTAATGTTACAAACACATAGTCAACACAAACAAATTCTTGTATTTATTATGTCCACAAAAATTCATCTGAATCAGCATTCTGAGTCCATTACACCTTTATCAGGAGGGAAGTGGCATGTTTCATCATGAGTTCTCTGTAATTGTGGTTGGCCATTATGTTGATCAAAGTTATAAGTTTGGTTCTGGTTGGAATGAATCTGGCTCTTCCCTCACTACACCATGGAATTCTGGGAGAAATTTCTTCAGCAAAGTTAATGATTCATATCTATGGTCTCCTCAAAAGGGATTAATAGGATGTCTCCTAGAAAAGAACTCACTGTACAAAGTAGATAGGTACAGAATACATACATACATACATACATACATATATATATATATGTATATTTCCTCTTTCACAAGTGAAATGTTTAAAACTTTAAAAAAACCCACCTCATAAATGTACACTGACAAATACTTAAGACATGATACATTAATCCACAGCTCCCATTATATTGTTTGAGGAGTAAAACATGAAACCTAAACTTAAAACATGAAATATTTCCTGGGACTTTGTCTGAGCAAGTAATTCAAGGTCTATATCTCCTGGCATGGCAGGGTATGGCTTTGCCCTCATCTTCCTAGTGATGATCATCTTCTCCAACAAGTTATTTCAGAGGTTACCTCCTCCTGGGCAACCAGCACCCAGATCAAGGAGATCCCAAACTCTTAAACTCACAAGATCACTGACAAAGCTAGAACTACTTTTCTCAGGACCACTGTTCAAATTTAGACAGTCACAGAAAGATTGTAAAGAAAAAAAAACAGCTTTGAAAGACTTAAGAACTCTGATTAATGACCAAGTATTATAGCAGAGGACTGATGATGAAACATGCTGCCTGACAGTGGGTTGATGGACTCAAGGTACAGAATAGAATACACATGGTCAGACATGGCAAATGCGTAGATTTATTTTGCTTGACAATGCTTATTTATTACAAATGTGTTTTTTTTTCATTTGGGATGGTACTAGGGGAGGAGAGGAGATAACAATAGTGTTGACCCCATGCCCCAAAAGAAAAGAAATAAGAGTTTCACCAAAGCATTTTTTAAAATTCCCAGAAGATAACAGAAGAAAGCTCTGAAAAAAACATAGACAGTAATCAGGATAGTTTTGAAAGTAACAGGTTAAATTTATTATGTGCTTAAAAGAAGAAATTTGTGAAGGAAGGATAAGCAGACAACATGTTTGAAATTAACACCTTAGATTTCTTACATAGTTAAAAAAGAAAAGCCAGCTATACATAACAGAGATTTGTGGTTTTAATATAATCTTTTTTTCTGTTCTATTTTGTACATTAAAATGTTCTTTTTTGGTGTTTGTGAAGTTAGAAAAATTTTTAAAAAATTTCTGTTAGGGGACCTGACCCTGAATCTATGTTCAGGGAAAGAAACTTGAAGCAGAAGAATCAGGCAGAAACTTGGGGCTCGGTCTTAGAATTATCTAGGCCAGCAAATGTGCTCGTTGCCATGTAAAGACAGTCACCATTGCTGCCAGGAGGGTGGGTGGGGGCAATATTCCCCTCCTCCTCCTTCTCAGATAGAAGTCCCAACACACATAACAGATGGAGAGAAAGGGAAACAGTGGAAGTTGTATTCTAATTTCTTGTATTATTATCTCATGAAAAACTTACCACAGAAGGAAGGGTTGTCGCATAGTTTGAAATATCCCACACCTGGATAAAGCCGCTAGTGTCTCCAGTGACCAGGAGGTGGTTATCCTTGCTGGATGACAGCCCAGTTACAGAAATATCCTCTTTTAAGGGAGCATAAAATTTGCCTATGTGGAGTGGAAAAGATATAAATCATTCTATCCAGAAGACCTCATTATAGGTAAACCAGTTTTTATAATGCTATGTACACAGTACTTAAATCAGATTGAAAAGGATCTTACCTGGGAAAGGTACATTGCCAGATGCCTTGTATGTTCCCCTGAATCATTCAAAGATCATCATTTGACTCACTAAGGCTACAGAAGTGGTGGTAGTTTGCCCTCAGAAAGGGGAGACTTTCACAATTTTAATTCCTCCGCTACTGTCTCAACTCTTAGATTGACCATAATTGTCCTTACTTAATGACTGTGGCTGAGTAATGACCAGGACCCTTTTCTTGGCAACCTTTTTGTTTTCTGAATTTGTCAAGATTTCCTGCCCTACCATCCCTCCTCCCTTTCAGGGTCTTACAACTACTAGTTTCAGAACTTTGACACAGGCATGCCTAAGAAAAAGAAAAAAAGAGCTCAGAATATGTTGTAAGTGACATATATTAATCATTATTCAACCTTTTAGTTTACTATGTTCTTAAGATCTTAACAGATTGCAGAATAGCCCAATGCAAGAGACTTTCCCCTCCACCACCTCCATCATCAAGAGATCCACCTATTTGGTGGAATAGACCCCAGGATCTTCTTGCCAAGGTCACTGAATGGGTGACCCCACAAAGCAGTTGCCTCACCTTTATCCCCTGACCATTGCTGAGGATGTAATTGAGGTACAGAGCATCCCATTACCTGATGAGATCACTGAGTTCAAAAAAGTTCATTCACGAACTCTGCCTCCAGCTCAATGTTTAGCAAACTCATACCTCTTTCTCTCCCAGCGAGACAAACTCTTGGCTGCCTAAGAATAAGCCACCATTTCTCCACAGCTGACATTTTCATTCCCGTTAACCTCAACATTACCCTGGCCACATTCTACTCTGGTCCTGCATGCCCCTTCCATTGTACCCTCTAGAACTCCTGTTCCATAGTTAACAAATCTCCTTTTACTTTGGACCACTTCTTCTCAGGGTCCTTCAGTCTTTTCATTCCCATAGAAATCTGATTCATCCTGAGGTTGACTTTGGGATGCTTCTTCAGTGGAGAAGGTTATAGGGACAGGTAAGTTTGAACTGCCTTCTTCATACCTGAGCTGGAACCTGTATGGCTATGGACAAGTCACTTACCCTTTTTGGGCCTCAGTTCCTTACCTATAAAATGAAGTGGTTAGTCTAGTTAACCTCTAAGGCCCTTTCTAGCTCTGAGTCTATAATCACATGCTTCTGTAGAATATAAAATACATTGCCCTGATTTCGAGTTGAGGTGGGGCTAGAACTGTCAGATGGATGGGTCCTAAAAGTCCGTCATCTCATGGATGCATAATTTTCTGTTCTATTCATCTGCCCTCCCCACTTATCTTGGTGCTGAGCTTGCCTCCTCTTCTGGTCTTCCTTGTAGTTATTGAGATATAAAACACGTTCATTAAATCTTCTAGGTTACCCAAAGAGAGATAGTTTGAAAACCTGTCCTGAAACTCATCATTTCACCCCTCATTGAAGATTTCTATTGAAACTGCCTCCTTCTAGCCCCAAATAATTTTCAATTGGAGGAATTCATTTATATATACTATCAGTGATCTCTTTCCATTCTATATATCTAATATCATTACGGCAGCATCTAGTTTGCTGAGAGATTCCCCCTTTAAAAAATTTCCCTGGAATTGACTTAAAACATCGGTTTTAAGTATTTTAGGTCCCAGGAGAGGGCCCTTTTCCATCAAAAGAATTAAGTAAATTCCTTCAAAGAGGATTAGGAAGAGCTCAGAAGGTGCTGTCAAAGATGCAGCTATTACTGGTCTTGTAACACTGAGTCATCATTAACTGCCTGCTGCTTTGGATATCCTGTGCACAAAATTTGAATCAGCTTACAGTTATAGCTCAGTGCATTAGACTTTTCCCAGGGGCAGAGACTTCATAGGGGAAAATAAATCCATTCATACAAGGAAACCCAGATAATCAGTGTCTACAAAGTTGCTCTGTTCTGCTGATGATAAAATCTGAACCATTCATTTAGTAATCATCAACAAATATTTATTAACTACCTACTATAAATTAAGCATGTACTATGTGCTGGGAGAGATTAAAACTTTAGGTAAAACTGGTCTTTGTTTTCATTAAGCCTACTACCTAGTGTCAGAGGGCAGAATCTGATACAAATACAGATAAATATAGAATATTATATTACATGATAAGTACATTAAAGAGTTATAAAAATTGCTACATAAGGTCCTATGGAAAAGGTCATTATTCACCTAGGTTATTAGATGTCATTTTAGTTGAGATTTAAAGGATGAGTAGGAAGTCTTTGGACAAAGATGGAGCAAAGACATAAAAGTGTGAGATCATAGAATCTGTTCAGGGAACAGACTAATCTAGTTTGTCTGGTTTGTAAGGTACCAAAATGGGGATCATATGAGAGAAAGATGGAAAGACATGGTAATGTGAAATTGTTGAAGGCCTTGCTTGAATGTTAAAGTTTGGACTTTATTTGGGAGATGATAGGAGATGATAAGCGTTTTTGAGCAGAACAGTGACATGACCAGATCTTGCATTAGAAAGTTTATTTTTATGACAGAATGAAGACTAGATTAGAAGAGGCAAAGAACAGAGGCATATCTTTGGAGGCCACTACAATAGCACTGGAGGTGGTAATGAGAACCTGTACTAGGGTGTTGGCATTGGAAAAGAGAGGAATAAAGGATGAAAAAGATATTTTTGTAGAGACAAAATATATAGTACTTTGTTAGGAGAGATGGTGAATGCAGAAATCAAAGATAAGGCAGTATTATAAGCATAGGACACTGGCTAAATGGTGGTACTACTGACGGAAATGGAAAGTAAGAAGGAAGAACATTTTAGGATAAAAAAATACTAAACTCCATGTAGTCACATTGAGTTTGAAGTACCAGTGGGACATCCTGGCACACATGTTTTTTAGGCACTTAGAAAGGTAGGAAGGAAACTCAGAAGAGAATTCAGGGATGTTGATATAGAGGTGGGAGTGGTCTACATAAAGCCATGGAAATGAATGAGATTTACAAAGGAGAGCATATAGTGAAAAGAGAAAAGAAGGGTGAGGACAATATTTAATACTTACAGACATAAAGAGTCCAGAAAAAGAATGAGGAAGAGATGTAAGAAAAGAACAAAGAGATGAAATTGTTGTGGAAGCCCAGAAGGTGAAAAGTTAAAGTAATAGGGAGTGGTTAACACAGCCAAATGCTTCAGAGATACAAGGAAGGATAGAAACTGGAGAAAAGCCATTCATTAGATTCAGTGAGGAGGATGTTGCACTAGTAGCCTTTAAGAGAAGGATTTAAGTATTGTTAGTGTGGAAACAAGATGGTGCACTCAAGGGCAGGGACTCGCTTTGGCCTGTTTTTGCATCTCCAGTGCTTAGTATAGTGTCTGACCCATAGTAAGCACTTAATGAATATGTACTGAATGACTGATTGACCCACAGTTTTGAAGAGACTGCGGGTAGTGAGGAAATATAGGCAACTGGCAAAGATCACTTTTTAGATAAGTTTAACCATGAAGAGAGAGATGGAGACATAGAAAGGTGGAGATATAAGGGCCAAAAAGGCCTTTATAGGATTTATTAAAAAGGAGTATGTATGTATACAGGTGAGAAGGAGCTAATGGAGGGGGAGCCAAGATGGCAATGTGAAAGCAGAGATTTATGGGAGCTCTCTTATAAATTCTGTCAGATACATCTAAAAAAGTGAATCTGAGCAGATTTGAGAGAGATAGAAGAGGAGACTCAGTGTGGCAGATTTACAAGGCAGGAGAGTCCGCAGGGTCTACAGGACAGAACCATGGGCTAGGAGAGTGCTGGGTGCATGGAACTGCACCCGACCATGCAAGAACAGGAGCAGCAGGGAACCCAGCCAGCAGACTGGACTGGGAGAGCACTGGGCATGCAGAACTAAACCATACCAGAGTGGGAGCAGGAGCAGGCCCAGGGTGGAATTGCCAACTATGGTGGTGATCCCCAGGTCTCTTAGTCCAGGACTGGAATCTGTTGGTGCTGCGTGAGACAGCAGCACAGAGCCTGCACCCACAGCAGCAGCTACTCCTGAGGCTTTCAGCCTACAGTCTGAAGGTTTGAAACTTGCCTTCTTGAACTTCCAGGAGCAATGATGACCAGGTAAAATGATTCTTGTCCCTCCCTTCCTCATCCAGAGAATACTGCCCTGGGAGAAACTCTGGAATAGAGGAGCCAGAAGAAGGGCTTCAGTAGCCTTTTAGCTTGGGAGGCTGGGGAGACAGGCCCCTCTTGTGGTGGTGGAAGGAGACTTGTACAGGAAGAGAGGTGTCCCAGCAGGCTCTACCTCAGCAGACTGGTGGGAGTTCCTGAGCCCCAGGGGGGTGGTGCCAATATCAGGACCCCAGGCATGCCTTTTCACAGCCAGGGGAAGTGGCAGACACCAGCACAGATAATGGCTGAGAACATGCCTGCTGTAGCAGAGCCCTAGGGGAAGAGGAGACTTCCAGCAGCCAGACCACCTCTCCCTCACACCACGCACCTCACACCAGGAGCTTCAGGGTAACCTGGGGGAACTCAAAAAGACATCCACCTGGCCTTGACCTTGGCACACCTGCCAGCTCTATCTCAGCACCAGGTGAGCAGCAGCATTATATAGCCTTTATCTGACAAAACCAGAGGCCACAGCACACAAAGCCAATAACTAGGCCCCCAATTCCCAGCACAAGAAGCTTGGGACGGAGCCCCCTGGACCCTAGAATCAGAGATCCACTTTAAAAGCCAGGAAAAAGGCAACCACCATGAAGAAACAATTCAGAAAAACAAGGACTACTGATTCTAATTATGGAGACAGGGAAGATCAAAATACCAATTCAGAAGAGGACAGCATTGACACTATATCCACACCTGAAATCTAAAAGGGAAGGTGAACTGGTCTCAAGCCCAAAAAGCATTCTTGGAAGAGTTCAAGGAGGATTTTAAAAACCAAATTAGAGAGGTAAAAGAAAAAGTGGAAAAAAATTTGCAGATGAGAACAAATCTTTAAAAAGTAAAATTGGTGAAATGGTTAAGGAGATTCAGAATCTATTCAGAGAGAATGATGCCCTGAAAAGTAAAATTAATCAAATGTGAAAGGAGGTATAGAAGTTAAGTGAAGAAAACAATTTGTTAAAAATTAGAATTGGGCAAATAGAAGCTAATGACTCTATGAGACATCAAGAATCAGTCAAACAAAATCTAAAGAATGAAAAAATAGAAGAAAACATGAAATGTCTGATTGGAAAAACAACTGACCTGGAAAATAGATTCAGGAGAAATAATCTAAGAATTACTGGTCTACTGGAAAGCCATGATGAAAAAATGAACTTGGACAGTATCTTCCAAGAAATCATCACGGAAAATATCTCTGCAGTCCTAGAACCAGAAGGTAAAATAGTCATCAAAAGAATCCCCTGAAAGTGATCCCAAATAGAAAACTCCAAGGAATATTGTAGCCAAATTCCAGAATTGTCAGGTCAAGGAGAAAATATTGCGAGCAGCCAGAAAGAAACAATTCAAATATTGTGGAACTACAGTCAGGATCATGCAGTACCTTGCAGTTTCTACACTAAAAGATAGGAGGGATTGGAATATGATATTCTGAAAGGCAAGGAAGCTTGGACTACAATCAAGGATCAACTACCCAGCAAAATTGAGCATAACTTTTTCAGGTAAGGAGATAGATATTCAATGAAATAAGGGAATTCCAGACCTTCCTGATGAAAAGGCCAGAGCTCAATGGGTAATTTGATCTTCAAATACAAAACTCAAGAGAGACATAAAAAGGTAAACAGAGAGAAAAAAAACATTGTCATCATTCAGCAAGTTACTTACATCTTTATATAAGATTATATTGCCATATATGTTATATATATGTCAATCTTGAGAATGGTACAGTTATTATGATAATTAAAAGTATATACATAGACTGAGGGTGTCAGTATAAAGTAACTTATGTGGTGATAAAACATAATTAAGGGGTGCAAAGGGATTGTTCTGGGAGAAGAGGCAAGGAGGAGGTAGAAAAGGGTAAATTACATTACATGAAGAGGTAGAAAAACATTATAGTATAGGGAAAGAAAGGAGGGAGAAGAGCAGTGTTTGGGCTTTACTCTCATCGGATTTGATTCAAGGAGGGAATAACATACTCTGATAAGGAGAAGGGAAAAGGGGAAAGACAAGGTGGGGGATGGTTAGAGGGAAAAGAAGAAGTAGCAAGGGGAAAAAGGTAAGATAAGGAAGGGGAGTCAATGGCGAGGGAAAATTGAGGAAGACAGTGGTCAAAAGCAAAACTCTTTTGAGGAGTAGAAGGAAGAAGGAAGAAATAAAAGCATAAATGGGGGGAGGAATAGGATGGAGAAAAAGACACAGATACACACAGGGTAAAGATAAAAGGCTGGAGGAGAATATACATACATACATACATATATATATATATATATACATATATATATATATATATATATAAAATACTTCAGCTGAAGTAAAAAAAAAAAGCAGGGGTAGCGGTCCTAATCTCAGACAAAGCAAAAGCAAAGATAGATCTAATTCAAGGAGATAAGGAAGGAAACTATATCCTGCTTAAAGGCACCACAGACAACGAAGTAATATCATTACTTAACATATATATACCAAGTGGTATAGCATACAGATTCTTAGAGGAGAAGTTAAGGGAGTTACAGGAAGAAATAGACAGCAAAACTATACTAGTGGGGGACTTCAACCTACCCGTCTCTGAACTTGACAAATCTAACCTCAAAACAAACAAGAAAGAAGTTAAGGAGTTTTTTCAGTAAGGCAATAAACACAACATCAATGATAATCGTGAATATGTCTATGTCGTTCTGTATCACGAAGTATGAGAGACTCTCCATGTAGAAGGTAGAAGTAGTAAAACATTTATTCAGACAACAGATAACTAGATCCCATAACCAAACAATATGCTCCCACAACCAGCAAGCCCACTTTATCATAACAGCAAGGAACTTAAAACACAATATCACAACATGGAGCTTCACCATCCCAAAACCTCTCTGACCCCCTGCTGGGGTCTTCCCAAAAGAAACTCACAGTACAGCTACCATATTCTGCTCAGCTATCATGATGACCATTAACAGACATAACAGCCCTCTCTCTCTCTCTCTCTCACAGCATTTCCTGTGACACAACTTCTTCTTCCCCTCAGCAAGCTCCACCACATGTGACTTAGGCTTACTGTGATGTAAGTAGGTCACATGGCCTATTAATGGGTGGGAAAGATCTTCAAATTTAAATTCCTATTACAGCAGGTGAATAGAATTTTAGAAAAGGTAGAGATGATAGACCTCTGGAGAAAACTGAATGGGAATAGAAAGGAGTTTACCTTTTTCTCAGTGTTATATGGCACATACACAAAAATTGACCATATACTAGGGCATAAAAACCTCACAATCCAATACAGAAAGGCAGAAATAGTGCATCCTTTTCAGATCATGATGCAATAAAAATATTTGTAATAAAGGAACGTAGAAAGATAGACTAAAAATTAATTGGAAACTAAATAATCTAATCTTAAAGAATAAGTGGATCAAAGAACAAAGCATGGAAACAATTAATAACTTCATTGAAGAGAATGACATTAGTGAGACAACATACCAAAACTTATGGGATGTAGTGATATCAGTTCTTAGGGGAAATTTTATATCTCTCAATGCTTACATGAATAAAATAGAGAAAAAGGAGATCATTGAATTGGGCAGGCAACTAAAAAAGCTAGAAGAAGAACAAATTGAAAACCCCCAATTAAATACCAAATTAGAAATACTGAAAACCAAAAGAGAGATTAATAAAATTGAAATCAAGAAAACTATTGAATTAATAAGCAAAACTAAGAGCTGGTTTTATGAAAAAACCAATAAAGTTAATAAACCTTTGTTCAATTTGATTTAAAAAAAGAAGAAAACCAAATTACCAGTATCAAAAATGAAAATGGTGAATTCACCTCCAATGAAGAGGAAATTAAAACAATAATTAGGAATTATTTTGCCCAATTGTATGCCCATAAATTTGACAATCTTAGGGAAATGGACAAATATTTATAAAAATATAAATTGCCAAGGTTAACAGAAGAGGAAGTAAAATACCAAAATAACTCTATCTCAGAAAAATAAATCGAGGAAGCCATTAATGAACTCCCTAGGCAAAAATCTCCAGGGCCAGATGGATTTACATGTGAAATCTATCAAATATTTAAAGAACAATTAATTCCCATACTTTATAGAATATTTGGGAAAATAGGTGAAGAAGGAGTCCTACCAAATTCTTTTTATGACACAAACACGGTACTAATACCCAAAACAGGAAGAGTCAAAACAGAGAAAGGAAATTATAGACCAATTTCCCTAATGAGTATTGATGCAAAAATTTTAAATAAAATATTAGAAAAAAGATTGCAGCAACTTATAATGAGAATAATACACTATGACCAGGTAGGATTTATTCCAGGAATGCCAGGCTGGTTCAATATTAGGAAAGCTATCAGCATAATTGATCATATCAACAACAAAATTAGCAGAATCCATATGATTATCTCAATAGATGCAGAAAAACCTTTTGACAAAATACTACACTCATTCCTATTAAAAACACTAGAAAGCATAGGAATAAACAGTCTTCTTTGAAAGTATAAGTGACATCTACCTAAAACCATCAGCAAGCATTATCTGTAATGGGGGTAAGCTAGATGCATTCGCAACAAGATCGGTAGTGAAAAAAGGATGCCCATTATCACCCCTATTATCCACTTTGGTAATAGAAATTTTAGCTTTAGCAATAAGAGAAGAAAAAGAAATTGAAGGAACTAGAATAGGCAAAGAAGAAACTAAGTTATCACTCTTTGCAGATGATATGATGATTTACTTAGAGAATCCTAGAGAATCAAGTAAAAAACTACTTGAAATAATAAATAACTTTAGCAAAACTGCAGGATATAAAAGAAACCCACATAAATCCTCGGCATTCTTACATATTACTAAAAAAGCCCAATAGCAAGAAATAGAAAGAGAAAATCCATTTAAAGTTACTGTAGACACTATAAAATATTTGGGAGTCTACCTGCCAAGACAAATCCAGGGCCTATATGAACACAATTACAAAATACTTTTCACACAAATAAAGTCAGATCTAGATAAACGGAAAAATATCAGTTGCTCATGGTTAGGCTGAGCTAATATAATAAAAATGACAAATTTACCTAAATTAATTTTCTTATTCAGTGCCATACCAATCAAACTACCAAAAATTATTTTACAGGGGCAGGTAGGTGGTGCAGTGAGTAGAGCACCTACCCTGGAGTCAGGAGTACCTGAGTTCAAATCTGGCCTCAGACACTTGACACATTTACTAGCTGTGTGACCTTGGGTAAGTCACTTAACCCCAATTGCCCTGCTTTCCCCCCTGCAAAAAATTATTTTACAGAGATGGATAAAATAATAACAAAATTCATCTGGAAAAATAAAATAATATTAAGGGAATTAATGAAAAGAAATGCTAGGAAAGGGGGCCTAGCCATACAGACATTAAAGTGTACTACAAAGCAGCAGTCATCAAAACTACTTGGTACTGGCTAAGAAACAGATTAGGGGATCAGCGGAATAGGTTAGGTACACAAGATGCAGTAGTCAATGGCTATAGCAATCTACTCTTTGATAAACCCAAAGAATCCAGCTTCTGGGTTAAGAACTATTTCACAAAAACTGTTGGGAAAATTGGAAAACAATATGGCAAAAACTGGGCATAGAGCAATATCTTACAACGCACACCAAAACAAAGTCAAAATAGGTTCATGATTTAGGAATAAGGCTGATATTATAAGCAATTAGGGAGAGCAGGGAATAGTTTACCTGTAAGATTTATGGGAAAAGGAAGAATTCATGACCCAAGAAGAGATAGACAGCATTACAAAATGCAAAATGGTAATTTTGATTATGTTAAACTGAAAAATATTTTCTATAAACAAAGCCAGCGCAACAAAGATTAGGAGGGAAGTAGAAAACTGGGAATCTTTACAACCAGTGTCTCTGATAAAGGCCTCATATCTAAAATATACAGGGAACTAAGCCAAATTTATAGGAATACAAGTCATTCCCCAATTGTGAAATGGTCAAAGGATATGAACAGGCAGCTTTCAGAGGAAGAAATTAAAAATATCTATAGTCATATGAAAAATGCTCTAAATAACTACTGATTAGAGAAATACAAATCGAAACAACTCTTAGGTACCACATCTCTCCTGTCAGATTGGCTCACATGACAAAACAGGAAAATGATAAATGCTGGGGAGGATGTGGGAAAATTGGGACATTGTTACATTGCTGGTGGAGTTGTGAACTGATCCAGCCATCCTGGAGAGCAATTTGGAACTATGCTTAAAGGACTATAAAAATGTGCATACCCTTTGACTGAGCAATACCACTTCTAGGGCTATATCCCAAAGAGATAACACAAGTGGGAAATGGACTAGTATGTACAAAACTATTTATAGCAGCTCTTTTTATAGTGGCAAAGAATTGGAAATGAAGGGGATGCCCAGCAATTGGGGAATGGCTAAATAAATTGTAGTATATGAATGTAATGGAATACTATTGTGCTATTAAGAAATGAGGAGCAGATGGACTTCATTATAACCTGGGAAGACTTATATGAATTGATTCTGAGTGAGGGGAGCAGAATCAGGAGATCATTATACATGATTACAGACACATGGTATCTGTAAGGTCTAACTTTGATAGACTTGGCTCCTCTCATCAATGCAAGGTTCAAAGACAGCTCCAAAAGACTCATGATGGAAAAAAGCTATGCACATCCAGAGAAAGAATTATGCAGATTTAGGCAAACTATTTGCTCTTTTTTCCCTTCTTTTTTGGTTTTGTTTCTTCTTTCTCATGATTCATTCCATTGATTATAATTCTTCTTTACAACTTGACTATGTGTAAATAAATTTAATGTGAAAGTATATGTAGAACCTATATTGGATTACTTGCTGTCTTGGGGGAGAGGGGGAAGGAGAGGGAGGGAGAGAAAACTTGGAACTCAAAAACTTGTGGAACTGAGTGTTGTAAACTAAAAATAAAAAAATAAATTTTAAAAAATGGAGCTGATGGAGGAGTAATAGAAGATGGATGAAAAGATGGGGGACAAATTCTATGGTAAGGTCCTGGATGAGAGATTAGCCTCAATGGGAAATTGGGAATATATTTCACCTATGATCAGTAGCAAGGAGGAGAGGGGTGGGGGGATAATTTTGAGACATCTGAGTTGAGTTGAGGTAGAACATGTTGGATGGCCTCAATCTTTTCAATGAAAAGTCTAAGAGGCAGATTCTGTGTATATCCAGCTTAGGTATGGGATTGGGGAAGGGAAGAAAAAAAGAACATATTTTGAACAGATGCTACAGGGAATGAAAAATTTAGATGAAAAGGGTGGAAGAGAAAGATTCCCAAGTAATTTTGAGAGCTCAGCTGAGGGTATGTAACAAATTTTTAATGAGTTTGAATTTGTGATTTCCTCCATCATCGCTCATGGTGCAAGAGTGGAAAAGTTGGATGATGAGGTTATCCAGGGATTAGCATTCACAAGTCAAGATCTGTCAAAGATCAGCTGGGCAAATGACTCATGACTTTACGAAACAGCGTAGCCAACCAAAGGTTCAAGGCTCAGTGTGAAAGGCAAGTAAAACCAGAGTGGGGAGGAAGAAAGTGGACTGAGAGAATAGGGGTGGGTCAAGGGACTGGAAATCATGATAGGGGTAGAAAATGGATTTAATTTTTGTACAAGAGTGATAGGGGGTAGGTGGATGTAAGCTTGTGGTAGGAGAGAAGAATTTCAAAATTTTGAATTTTGGAGGTGGTTCTGAAAAAATGGTGGGTTCAAAGTTATGATCATGTCAGTGTATGGTTGGAGTTGGGTAGAGTAAAAGATTGTACCATTAGGGCAGCATGCTGGCCATCCATCTGTTATTGTTTTTCTTTCTACACAACTGACTCACTTCCTTGTCCAATTGCACATTTTCTGTACGATAGCCCTTTTGCTACTTCTTCCACATAAGTCATCACTGGAAATAGGCTGCACCACACTTAAACTATCATGAATCTCTCCATTGTCTTTTGAGTCACCTGTAACATTTATTTTTTTTTGCAGGTTGTGGTGTTCCAAGAGTCACAACCCAGTAACATCACTGGGAGAACATCTATGTTAAGAATAAGGCTCTTTATCACCAGCATCTTACACATAATAAAGGCTGGTTTGTGGAATCACCTTTGAATGAACTAGCTGATGGTCTTCTTGAACAGGTACAGTTAGTTCTGATAGGACTTGTCCACCAGTAGCTACTCATTCCCTATTATAATATAGTCAATTTAATTTTTTGTCATGTTGTTTGTCATAGTGTCTTTCAACTCTGTTCTTGAAGAAATTATCCCTGATATACAGGTGTGAGTCTTCTCACACCTCTATAAGCTTTTGGCTTTTTTCATGTCTTACATTTTCCAACATATTTTTCAATGTCATTGAATATTAAAGCATCTGTTGGGGAATCTTATCAAGTTCTTTCTGGAATTTCTCTACTTCTTGGTCTTTTGTGTATATTCAAAGGATTATGATTTATAGATTTACAGATATATTGTTGTTATTCAGTCATTTCAGTCATGTCTTCAGTTTATTCAGTTCAGACTCTTCGTGACCCCATTTGTGTGTTTTTTTTTTAGCAAAGCTATTGGAGAGATTTGCCATTTCCTTCTCTAGTCCATTTTACAGACGAGGAAACTAAGGCAAACAGGGTTAACTGACTTGCCCAGGTCACACAGCTATTAAGTATCTGAGGCCAGATTTGAACTCAGGAAGATGACTCTTTCTAATTCCAAGCCTGGTGCTCTATTCACTGTACCACCTAGAGATAGAGTTTAGTATATGTTCATAGTATCATAAATTTAGAGTTGGATTTTAGAGATTATCTAGTCTAGTTAGTGGTTCTTTGTGGTTTTTTATTTGTTTTTGTTTTTTGGTGTCATAGACCTCTTTGGCTATCTGGTACAGCCTGTGGATCCTTTTTAGACATAATGTTTCTTTTTTTCTTAACTTAGAGGTTAGTGAAAATAAAAATATGTTTCCTCATTCAAATTCATGGATCTCCTGAAATCTCCTCATAGATTCCTTGCCATGATCTCCAGGTCAAGAACCTCTGATAAAGTCAGTGCAGCTCTCTGATTTTAGAGATGAGGAAACTAATATGTCTGCAGAGATTAAGCATCAAAGCCCAAAGTTACATAGACAGATTAGTGGCAGGGCTAAAATTTGAACCCAGGTTTTTAAGACTCTAAATCCACTCTTCATTCTTATACACTGTGTAGGTCTGAAGTCAGGAAGACTTGAGTTCAGATATAACCTCAGACACTTACTAATTGTGTGACCTTGGGCAAGTCACTTAACTTCTACTTTAGTTTCCTCAACTATAAGTGGGGATAATAACAGTACCTACCTCACAGGGTTGTTGAGAGGATCAAATGAGACAATATTTATAAAGTGCTTGGCACTTGGTGCTTAATATATGCTTATTCTTTCCCTACCCTTCAACCTCAAAGAGAAAAGAGGTATCCTCCATATCAAGAAATTGAATGCCAGCTTCCCACATGACATACAAAATTATTTATCATTATACTAAAAGAATAAGGCTCTGGATTTTAGTGCATAGGCTGCAATTATCGTCATGATACTCTGTTTGTACTCATGATGGTCATTGCAAGGTGAGATACCAATTCTGCTATGAAATGAGATTCCTTATTTTCTTTGGATATTTGATGAAACCAAATTAATGATTCCTTTGGGTCTATTAATTCCTTATTTGAATCTATGAGGAGAACTTGTAATTCATCCTTCAATTTAGCTGCATTTTCTCTTTTTTGGGTCTGATTTCATTAATTACGAGTTTTTAAATATTGATGTGATTTAGTTTTTATGATGGTATGATGATTTATTGATCATTAGACAAAGATCTCAAATGTAAAGTACTAAAAACTTAAAAAAATAGTAAAAGTTGTTTATAAGTAAAGCTCTGTCTTTGAGCATCCTTTCCCCCCTTTTCCATTACCATTCACACTGGGAAAGCCAGAGCAGGTTGCATAGAACTAAGGACAATTATTTTCTTTTTCCTTTTTTCATTGGTTGTTATGGCAAAGGAATTTATTAGTTAGTGACCAACCTATTGGTAATGAGTCTCTCTGTTCTTAGCTGTGTTGGTCCACCTCAGTCTGGTGTTGGGACCATATTCAAGGTCTTTCCAGTATGGTTGATCCTGGGGTAGGTGAGTGGTGCAGTGGACAGAGCACCACGTCTGGAGTCAGAAAGACCCAAGTTTGAATCTGGCCTTAGACACTTACTAGCTATGTGACCCTGGGCAAGTCATTTAACTCTGCCTCAGTTTCCTTATCTGTAAAATTAGCTGAGGAGGAAATGGCAAACTGCTCCAGTAACTTTGATAAGGAAACCCCAAAAGGGGTCATGGAGAGTTGGACATGACTGAAAATGACTGAACAGCAACATTCTAAGGATCTCAAAGAGAAAGAGAGAGATAAGGGACCCATATGTACAAAAAACATTTGTATATGGCTGATCCTGCTGAAATTTGTACTCCATCACCAGAGTCTTCAAAAGTCTGGGGTCAGCTCCATGCCACAAATAGGCTCAGGAGTAAAAATTCATGGATAAACTTGGAGATATAGGCAAAAGTGGATTTAAAATAAATTGTAAGTGAGCCAGGCCATAATTATTATTTTTTTTTACTTTGAAGGTTCATTCCATTATATTATCAAGCAGAGAGAGATGATGTATGTGGATGACAAGGGCTTAATTTTATTTTAACCCATTCTGTAATGTTGTGACAACTGAGAGGGAATCATATCCAGTGGATGAGAGCCCCAATTCAGAGCTTATCCCTATAAAACTTTGCAAGCTTTTCTCAACTGAAATGGATTCCATAGCAGTTATCTATTATTAATATCTGAATCTCTCAAGGTCATTATGTGTATGCTGATTGGGAAGAGATTGGTGGTGGTGATGGCATAGTAAAACAGTCAAGGGCAATAGGTCTTCAATACAATAGGATCCAGTCGATACAGAAGCAATGCTGGGTTCACTCTTTTGTGAAAGTAACCTCAGACTATATCCATTGAAATCCAAAAGGAACAAAACTAACCAAAGCTCAAAGCAGAGAAAATCATCATTGTTGGGCCAAAGTGCCCCCATCATCTTTGCATAATAGGTAACATACTTTTTGAAACTTACAAAGGGGAGAAGTAGGAACAATAGTTCCTACTTGATTAAGTACAGACTGAGCCCTGGAGAACTTTATTAATCAGGCATCCTGGGAATTTGCTTAACATGCTGTTTATAGGTCAGTTTTTGCAGAAGCAAAAAGTTTCTAGGATGTTGGAAGGGTTTTTTTGTTTTGCTATTATCAGTTTGGGGGTTAACCTGAGCATGACAATTATTCATTCATTCAGCAAGCATTGTGGGGATGGAGGCATGTGTGTATGTACATATGTATGTATGTATATGTATACACACACATACATATTTATATGTATGTGCATGTGTAAAGATGAATAATCAGAGTCCTTGGTCTCGAGAAACATAGTCTGGTTGAGGAGGTAAGGCAATAAAAATACAAAAAAGGATAATGAGAGGTGATCAGTGTCCCAAGAGAGATACAAGCACAGTGCTTGGAACAGGAAACATTAATTCTGGCTATGGGAAATCGTAAATCAAGGTGGCAAGTCAGGGAAGGTGAGATTCATGGAGAAGTTAACATTTGACCTAGGTCTTAAAGCATGGTTATCATTTGCACTTGCATGGCTCAGTGGATAGAACACTGGGCTTGGAATTAGGAAGACCTGAGTTCAAATCTAGCCTCAGACATTTATTAGCTATGTGACCCTGTCAAATTACTTCACCTCTGTTTGCCTTAATCCACTGGAGAAGGAAATCTCTCCAATATCTTTGCCAAGAAAGCCCTGTGAACAATATTGGTATTCTATGATTCACAGGATCATGAAGAGACATCCATGATGAAAGAACTAAACAATAACTGCAAAAAGAATTTTCACAGACATTTTACGAAACATTTTAAGTAAAGGAAGAAGTGTGAGCAATGACATTGAAGTAGGAAATGATAAGGTATGTTTAGGGAACAGCAAGAATTTGGCTGGAGTAGAGAATAGATAAAGGACAGTAATAGGCTATGTAGAAACAGAAAACTTAGGAACCAGCCAATTAAAAGTATTAGTAGAACAAAAGAATTTTAAAGATGGAAGCACCTTCCAGTCTCAACCACCTACTTTTATAGATGTAGAAACTAAGGTTCAGAATTATTAGGGAACTTGACATAGTTATATAGGGATATCTCTGAGACTGGAACTCAAGCCTCCTGATCAGTTGTCCTTTGCACCATACTTCAGCATCAAGGACTTTGAGGCTAAGTAATAGCCACAGCCTGTGTCTTACCATATTCCATCTTTTTGCCAAAGATGCTCCACCAGTGGAGGGTCCCTGTTTCAGCACTTATGAGAATGGCAGATTTCTTTAGAGAGTGATCTGTGCAACGATGCTGCAGGAATAGTAGTTTATTCACAGGACCCAGTGAACTAAAATGAATAAAAATGAGATCTCTGAGGAAAGATGAAAAGAACTAGAATCTTTTAACTTTTAATAATTATTGTCTTAATAATTTTCTTCAAGCAGATAAAGCTCACATATTCAGGAATTCCTTGTCAGCTAGTCACTCTATCCAAAGGAGTCAAGTGGTTTTAAACTTTAGCATAAACAGTATGTTCAGAAAAAATACAGTTTCTCCCAGTCATATTCTGTCAATTCAGAATTTGTGCTAATTTGGATAGGATGTAGGTTGAAATTTACTTTTATACTTTCTGAAAAAGGGTCTGGAAAATCAATTAAAAGTATGATTACAAAGAGAATATTTAACTCAGGAGAAAAGATTTTTCAAGAATTTATATAAGGTGATAAATATGCCAATTACAAACCATTAATTCATCAAAGCAAATCTCCAAGTACTTGGCAATGCTTAGTTATCCATTTGCTCATTCCCTGGTGCCTTTGAACAGGCCCAGAGCTCTTTCATCTTAAAAAAAACCCCTTCATTTGACCCTATTATCCCCTCAAACTACAGCTCTATGTCTCTTTGCCCTTTAATGTTTTAACTCTGAAGAAAAAAAATCTATGTATACTCTTCTGCCTTCTTTGTCGTACTTCTTACTCACTTCTCAACTCCTTACAATCTAGTTTCCTTCCCCACCACTTTACTGAAATTGTTCTTTCCAAGCTGACCAATGATTTCTATATTGCTGAATATAGTGGACTTTCCCCTTTCCTCATCATTCTTGACTTCTGTGCATCTTTTGGCACAGTTGACTAACCCTACCTTCTGGATGCCTTTTCCTCCATAAGTTTTCACATTGTATTTTCATGGTTCTCTTTCTACATGTTGGAAAGATCCTTTTCAACTTACTTTGCAGGATCATCATTCATATTCTTCTCCCTATGTGTGTGTATACAGCAAGTCTCTCTCCTGGGCCTTCTCCTTTTCTCTCTTTCCACCTCACTCTTGGGGATCTTATCAACTCCCACGTATTCAATTATCATCTATGTGTATTTGACTCCTAGATCTACATAACTACTCCTCTTCACTGTCCTGAGCTCCAGTTTCATATCTCTAACTGGCTGCTGGGTACCTCCATCGAGATGCTCTGCAGACATCTTGAACTCAATGTCTTCAAAGCAGAACTCATTGTCTTCTCCCTCTTAAACTTCCTTCTAATTTGTCTATTTTGGTTGAAGATACCACTTTCAATAGTCACCCAGGTTTTCAATCTAGGATTCGTTTTTCACTCCTCACTCTCACTTACCTCATAATCCAAACAAGGATCAAAATTTGTCTTTTTAATCTCCCCAGCATTTCTTGCATCTGTCCCCTTATCTCTATTCATGCCACAACCACCCTAGTCCAAGTTCTTATCCTCTCTTGCCTGAACTATCACAATAGCTTTCTAAGCAGACTCTCCACACCTTCCTCTTTCCAGTTCATCTTCTATATGGTTTCCAAATTTGATATTTCTAGAGCATTTGTCTAAGTCATGCACTTGCTGAAAACGTTTCAGTGGTTTCCTGTTGTATTAATCAAGCAATCAGAGAGCCAATCAGCATTTAAAAATACTTATTCTGTGACAGATACTGTGCTATATAAAACTAGGAGACTGGGTGTTTTGATACATAGAGAGATTTGAGCAACTGCTTATGGGGAAATAGGCTTCTCCAGTTTATTTATTGAACAAACTGAAGTGGGGACTCTGATCTAGTGGAAAAATTGATATGAAATATTGAAATTGGAGCATTAATTACCCAATTATTAGAGTATCTCCCTCAATATAATATAAACTCCTTAAGGTAAGAGAATGTTTCAATGCTTTTTGTTTTGGTCTCTGTATCCCCAGTACTTAACACAGTATATGTCACAGAGTAAATAAATACTTTAAAAATGCTAATTGTCTGACTGATTAAGTAGTAATTTATTGATTGATTGATTAAGAAACTACCCAAACATTCCTTTATATTATAATAGACCAATTTACACCATGCATACACAGGACTCAGAAGTAATCATTCATAGTAGCCTAGAGTTTGATTAACCATAGGAATCCAATTACTGGGGTAAGGATTCATTATATAACAAAAACTGGCGGAAAAACTGGAAAGGAATTAAATTTAGACAAATATTCTATACCATATGTCACAATAGTATAGAATATATGGATATACCAAATGGTTATAAGAGCTAGGTATCAATAATCATATGATAAACAAATTAGAGGAATAGAGGAGATACCTTTCACAACTATAAATTAGGGAAGAGTTCTTGATCAAATAGAAGATAGGATAATAAGAGATTTAAACTGACAATTCAGATTACATATAGGAAAACGAGAAATTTAAACAGACTATTTAGATTACATGAAATTGAAAATTTTCTGATAAAACAAAATTGCAATTAGAATTAGGAGGGAAATAGTTAACTAAAGAAAAAAAATCTTTGAAGGAAATTTCTCTAATGCAGATCTGATATCTAACATTATATAAAGAATTAATACAAATATATGAGGTAGTACTCTTCCCCAATTTAAAAACATGAATAAATTCAATAAAGGCAACCTATTAACAGCCATATGAAAAAATTATAAATCACTAATGATAATAGACATTCAAATTACAACAACTCTGAGGTTCTACCTTACACCCATCTGATTGGCAAAGATGACAAAAAAGAAAATAAAAGAGGGATCGTAGGCAAGAAGGCACACAAATACTTTCAGTCGAGTGGTCTAACCATTCTAGAAAACAATTTTGCATTATACCCTCAAAAGTCAATAAATTGTGCATACTCTTTGACACTTCAAGAAAATTACTAGTCTTCTATTCTAAATGAGGCAGCTCAGTGGTTCAGTGGACAAAACACTGGGCCTGGTGTCAGAAGATCTGAGTTCAAATTTGGCCTTAGACACTTATTAGTTGTATGACCCTGGGTAAGTCACTCAACTGTGTTTGCCTTAGTTTCCTCATCTGTAAAATGAGCTGGAGAAGGAAATGGCAAACCACTCCAATATCTTTGCCAAGAAAATCCTCAAAGGGGTCACAGTGAGTTGGAAATAACTGAAATTGACTAGATGAAAAAATTCTAAAGAGAGAGAGAGAGAGAGAGAGAGAGAGAGAGAGAGAGAGAGAGAGAGAGAGAGAGAGAGAGAGAGAAGGAACCCATATGTACCAAAATATTTGTAGAAGTTCTTTTGTTATAACAAAGAACTAGAAAAATATTTGTCTACCAATTGGAGAATGGCTGAACAAATTATTGTATATGAATGTACAAAAGGGACAGCTTCATAGAAAACCTGAGCAGACTTGTATGAACTTGTGCAGAATGAAGTGAGAACAAGGAGAGCAATTTGCATAATGACTATAACACTTAAGAGAAATAACTATGAAGGACTTCAGAACTAGGATTGATGTGATGATGATGATGGTGAAGATGAAGATGATGATAACTGGATTCATATAACACTTTAAAGTTTACAAAGTGCTTTGCACATGTTGCCTAATTTTATCCTCATTACAGCTCTGTGCTATAGGTGTTATTATCATTCCCATTTCACAGATGAGGAATCATGACTGCAAAAGATACATGATGAATCACATAGAAGCATAGAAGCTGATAATGGAATATCAAATTTGGGGAAGAACAAGGTCAGCTTGGCTGGCAGGTAGAATGACAAAAGGGTAGTGATATTAAATCTCTGAAAAGGTAGGCGAGAAGTAGATTGAAAAGGGTTTTAAATGTGCATACTCATATGAAGCTCAGGATAAATGTTATTTATCAAATAACATTTTGTCTTAGAGGAAATCAAAAGCCACTCAAGATTCTTGAGCAGGTAAATAAAATAAGGGAGCCTCTGTCCTGTCCACATAAAATAAGAACAAAAACACCCAAGCTCCTGAGGCATTAACTTCTACCTGATCTGGTCACAAACCTGTTTTGTTTCTTTGTGTGACCCATTTCTTCCTTTCTGCTTTTGTTGAGCTTCTTGGGTTTTGGACTCTATTTTTGAACCTGAAACAAGGATAACCTTGACTGACTTGTTTAGCACTTTGATTTAGTTTCCCTACCAGGTACTTTACCAAGAGAACATTGTATGCAGTTGCAATATTGTTTTAAGAATGACTTTGAGGTGCAGCTAGGTGGTGCAATGAGTAGAGCAATGGCCCTGGGGTCAGGAGGACCTGAGTTCAAATCCTGCCTCAGACACTTGACACATGTACTAGCTGTGTGACCTTGGGCAAGTCACTTAACCCCAATTGCCCTGCCAAAAACCAAAAAAAATTTAAAAAATTAAGAATGACTTTGAGCAAATAAGTTATTTTGCCTATATAAATATCCAAATTAACTATAAAAGACATATGAAGATGTTGTCTGCATCTAGAGAAGGAACTGATTTCAAGAAGTATGAATAGAATAATTTTTGACACACACACACATACACACACACACCCTATTTTTATCTAGTGGTAACCAACTCTAGGGTGGGGGGTAAGAAAGAAAAGAAATTTACATGATAATTTTGTTGTATATTTGAAAGGAATAGCAAGTTGCACATAGTAGATTTGCAGTTTCTTTTTTTTAAAATTTATTTTTAGTTTTCAACATTCATTTCCACAAGATTTTGAGTTAAAAAAATTCCCCTAATCTCTACCCTTCCCCCTACCCCCAAGGTGACATGTGTTATGATTGCCCTTTTCCCTAGTCTGTCCTATCTTCTATCATCACCCCACCATCCCCTTTACCCTTACTTTCTTGTAGGGCAAGATAGATTTCTATACCCCATTGCCTGTATATGTTATTTCCCAGTTGCATGTAAAAATATTTTTTAACATGTGTTTTTAGAACTTTGAGTTCCAAATTCTCTCCCTTCTTCCCTCCCTACCTACCCTCCTTGAGAAGGCAAGCAATTCAATATGGCTTATACATGTATCATTATGTAAAACACTTCCATAATAGACATGTTGTGAAAGACTAACTGTATTTCCCTCCATCCTATCCTGTCCCCCTTTATTCAAATTTCCCCTTTGACCCTGTCCATTTTCAAAAGTGTTTGCTTTTGACTACCTCTTCCCCCAATCTGTCCTCCCTTCTATAATCCCTCCTTCTTATCCCCTTCCCAGCTGCTTTCCTGTAGGGTGATACCCAATTGAATGTGTATGTTATTCCCTCCTTAAGCCAAATCTGATGAGAGCAAGATTCACTCATTCCCTTTTACCTGCCCCTTTTTCCTTTCCACTACAACAGCTTTTTCTTGCCACATTTATATGAAATAATTTACCCCATTCTATCTTTCTCTTTCTCCTTCTCCCAATATATTCCTCTCTCACCCTTTAATTTAATTTAATTTAATTTATTTTAATTCTATTTTTTTTAGACATCATCCTTTCATATTCAACTCACACTGTGCCCTCTGTGTGTGTATATATATATATATACATACATATACATTATATATATACATACATATACATTATATATATATATATATATATATATATATATATATATATATATATATATATATATATATATATATTCCCATCAACTACCCTAAAACTGAGAAAGGTCTCATGAATTACAAATATTATCTTTCCATGTAGGAATGTAAACAAAACCTTTCAATTTTAGTAAGTCCCTTATGATTTATCATTCCTATTTATCTTTTCATGCCTTTCTTGATTCTTGTGTTTGAAAGTCAAATTTTCTATTCAGCTCTGGTTTTTTCATCAAGTATGCTTGAAAGTCCTCTATTTCACTGAAAATCTATATTTTTCTCTGAAGTATTACAGTCAGTTTTGCTGGGTAGGTGATTCTTCGTTTTAATTCTAGCTCCTTTGACCTCGAGAATATCATATTCCAGGCCCTTTGATCCCTTAATGTAGAAGCTGCTAGATCTTGTGTTATCCTGATTGTGTTTCCACGATACTCAAATTGTTTCTTTCTGGCTGCTTGTAATATTTTCTCTTTGATCTGGGAACTCTAGAATTTGGCTACAATATTCCTAGGAGTTTTCTTTTGGGGATCTTTTTCAAGAGGTGATTGGTGGATTCTTTCAATTCTTTCAATTTCTATTTTACTCTATAGTTCTAGAATATCAGGGCAGTTTTCCTTGATAATTTCTTGAAAGATGATGTCTAGGCTCTTTTTTGATCATGGCTTTCTTGTAGCCCAATAATTTTAAAATTATCTCTCCTGTATCTATTCTTCAGGTCAGTGGTTTTTCCAATGAGATATTTCACATTGTCTTTCATTTTTTCATTCTTTTGGTTCTGTTTTACAATTTCTTGCTTTCTCATAAAGTCATTAGCTTCCACTTCCTCCATTCTAATTTTTTTTGTTTTTTTTTTTGGGTCTCCTTTAGCAAGGCATTGACTTGTTTTTCATGGTTTTCTTGCATCATTCTCTTTTCTCATCCCAATTTTTCCTCTACTTTTCTAACTTGCTTTTCTAAATCCTTTTTGAGCTCTTCCATGGCCTGAGACCAGTTCATGTTTTTCTTGGAGGCTTTTGATGTAGGCTCTTTGACTTTGTTGACTTCTTCTGTCTGTATGTTTTGGTCTTCTTTGTCACCAAAGAAAGATTCCAAAGTCTGAGACTGTATCTGAGTGCATTTTCGCTGCCTGGCCACGTTCCCTGCCAACTTACTTGACCCTTGAGTTTTTCGTCGGGGTATGACTGCTTGTAGAGCAAAGAATACATTGTTCCAAGCTTGAGGGGATGTGCTGTTGATTTCAGAGCTATTTCTATACAGTCAGCTCTGCCACATCAGCACTCCTCCTTCCTCAAGAACCACCAACCAGGACCTGACACAAATCTTCAGCAGGCTGTGCACTCCTGCTCTGATCCGCCACTTAATTCCTCCAACCAGGTGGGCCTGGGGCTGGAAGCAACTACAGCTGTAGTTCTGTAGCTGCACCTCCCCCACTGTCCCTGGGGTGGTGGCTGAACCATGAACTCTGTACCCCGCAGCTTTTCTCACTAACCTTCTCTGTTGTCTTTGGTGTTTGTGGGTTGAGAAGTCTGATTCATGGTGCTAGGGCCTGTTCTGCCTGGCACCCTGTCTGGTTGATCGTGCTGCCGCCCACGCTGAGCTCTGCTCCCCTCTGCTCTGTGCATGATAGACCTCATCCAGCGATCATCCAGGCTGTCCTGGGCTGGATCCCTGCTTCCCTCTGCTTTTTTGTGGGTTCTGCAGTTCTAGAATTTGTTCAGAGCCATTTTTCATAGGTTTTTGGAGGGACGTGGTGGGGAGCTCATGAAAGTCCCTGCTTTCCAGCCCCCATCTTCTAGTCTATTTTTTAAGGTGTCAATTTCTTCAGTATTTTTTTTTTGGGTTTCTTTTAGCAAGTTGTTGACTTGCTTTTCATGATTTTTTGCATCACTCTCATTTCTCTTCCCAATTTTTCCTCTACTTCTCTTACTTGATTTTCCAAATCCCTTTGAGCTTTTCCATGGCCTAAGACCAATTCATATTTGTCTTGGAGGCTTTTAGTGTAGGATCTTTGACTTTGTTGACTTCTTCTGGCTCTATGTTTTTATCTTCTTTGTCACCAAAGAAAGGTTCTATGGTCTGAGTCTTTTTCCTCTGCCTGCCCATTTTCCCAGCCAATTACTTGACTTTTGAGCTCTTTGTGAGAATATGACTGTTTCCAGGGTGGAGAGTGCTTTGTTCCAAGCTTCAGGGGTTTTTCACTGCTGTTTTCAGAGCTACTTCTATTCTGAGGTGGTATGGTATGCCTCTCCTGGCCTGTGCTCTGGTCTGTGAGTGATCTCAAGCACTCCTTTCTGCCATGTAACTACCAGGAGGACTCCCTTTCCACATCTACCACAAGCTCTGCCACACCAGTGCTCCTCCTCCCCTAAGGACAGCCAACCAGGACTGTAACCCAGATCCAAGCAGGGTAAAGCAAGAGAATGCCGCCTTAGTGCCAGCAAAGAGATCCCTGCAATCCTGCTCTGATCAGTCACTTTGTTCCCCTCACTGTCTGTGGGCCTGAAGGTGCAGAAGCAGCCTCTGCTGCTGCTGTTGCTGCTGCCCCTGCCGCAGTACCTCCATCACCTGGGGCTGGGGCCAGACTTAGCATTTCTCTCACCCAGGTCCAACAGTTTTCCCACTGACCTGCTCTGTTGTCTTTGGCATTTGTGGGTTGAGAAATCTGGAGACTGCCACAGCTGCCAGTGATTCAGTACCCTGAGGCCTGCTCCATCAGGTCTACTCTGGCCTGGTTTTTTCTTGCGTGGCTCGTTTTGGGCTGCACACCATTCCCAGCATGGTGCGATAGACCCTTCCCAGCAGTCATCCAAGACATGTTGGATTGGAGACGTGTTTCACTCTGTCATTTCATAGGTTCTGTAGCTCTAGAATTTGTTTAGAGTCATTTTTACAGGTGTTTGGACATATTTGGGGGAGAGCTAAAGAGAATCCCTGTTTTCATGCTGCCATCTTGGCTCCATAGCCTCCTCTTTCTAGATTTGCAGTTTCATGTGCAATTATCTTTTTTTATTATACTATGTTATGGGAATGCTTGTTTCATTCCACTTATTAAAAATAAAATAAATTCTGAAAAAAAGGTTTTGGAAACAATAAAGAGTGATGAAAATGGGGAAAAAAGAACTTTGATTTAATTTGTCTACCAGGTGCCTACTTGCAGCTCCCTGTTTTCATGGAGCCCCTAAATCAGGACTCTATTTCCTTACTTGAAGCTTTGCTACTATATGTTTTTTCCTGTAATAGTCTTTCCTCTAAATAAAACTATGGTTTCTATTAGATCCCTGTTGTGCTTGGCCAGACTCAAATTCCCAACCCCTTTTGGATTACTTTTTCTGCCTTCCCTTGGGGCTAATGCTTTTAGAACAATAAAGATGAAGATTCCATAATTTTGGTTTTCTCCATGTGATGTGGATAGTATATAAATAGTTTGTATGGATTACAGATGCAACTATAGGACATATGTGGACTTTGTAAGGATGAATGCTTTATGGACATTTATAGCTAAGACTTGCAAATGGAACTATTCCTGAACTTATTTTATTAGCTCCCAAGTGAAATGAAGACTAGACAGACATGCCTCATTGTTGTGGTCACACCTGAGGGTGAGATAATTTCAGTTTTTCTGTTTGTTATGGTGTGAATGCCTTACCCCTTCAATACTTAGGCATTCTGAGCACCTCTTCCATAAAAATGGAAAGCAGGCAGGAAAAGACTGACTCTAGAGGAAAGTAACACCATTAATTGCTTTGGTTTGGCTTTAACAAATGTTGCTGGGGGAGTGAGGTGATGTTCTCCATTCTAAGGATTCACATAAGGAAATATTAAGAAGCATGACCTTACCTTCACTATTCCAACAATGAAATGGAAGAAAAATATATCATGGGACCTGGATGAGAACTTGACACTACTTCTCAAAAAAGAATTATTTTATATAAACACATATATGTGCATATATACACACATGTGCATATATGTATGTATGTCAGTCAATCAATAAACATTTATTAAACCTTACTATGTACCAAGCACTGCGCAAAGCACTGGGGATGCAAAAAGAGGCAAGCCCTCAAGGAGCCTACAATCCAATGGGAGAAACAACATGCAAACAAATATATGAAATTAAAACTACATATAGGAAAAATAGGAAATAATTAATAGGGAGAAGGCACTAGAATTAAGATGGGTTGGGGAAGGGTTCTAGTAAAAGATGGGATTTTAGTATGTAAGGTAGTTAATTAAAGACCGCCAGCAAACCAAAATCAAATAAACATGCAATGGATTACAACCCTTGTCATTATAAAAGTGGAAAACAATGAATTAACACAGACAATGCTTTTTATTTCATGTGCCCCTCAACTTCCATGTACCTGCGTCTAGAGCAGGAATTAAATTATAGTAACTTTAAGTACCGAATGATGACATTGGATGAACATTTGTGATCCAAAAACCTGTGAGTGCTTATGAGTTCTATCACACAGGATTCCTACCATGTGAAGAAATTTCAGTGAGATGGAATAGGAGAAGGGAGGAACATTTATTGAAGATCATGGAAGCAGAAAATGGAAATCTGGCATTTTACTTGACTTCTCTAATCTGATGGCACTCTCATCTCTGGGGAAAATTTAACGGATTTATTATGATAGCATCTGACCCCTAAATGTCATGAGCTAGATGGTGCTCAGCAAAGTAATCCTATAAGCAAATGAAAAGAATTGATGAGGTCATAAGATTCATTTGTAAAAATGCAAACTTCCTTCCTCCAGGAAGATTTCACAGGTAGTACTTATCTACTTGTCTGGCAAAAATTATTTGCTCCAGGTAAGTCACCATAATAGTTCACATTTTTTGGGGCTTAATTTTATAAACTTCCTTCAACCCTATGAGGTAAGTAGTGCCAATATTACTGTCCCAGCTTTGTAAAGTAAGAAATAGATTTAGAGAGATTAAGTGACTTCCATTATCACATGGCTAGTAAGTATTGGAGCCAATATTCCCTCTCTCAGGGCTCTGACTCTAAAGTCAGACTCTTGCTAGCTCAGCTCTTTAAAATGCATGATTACTACTCTTCCATTCTGTTGGCCTACACTGGCAAGTCCCCCAAATCACAAATTGTAGCTCTCCTCTCTTATTTCCCCTTCTCATCTGTTCTACCTTGTCACCTGTTACCTTCCACTGGATCCTTGCCTCCATCCAACCCTAAGATGACACCACACAGGGGCCAACATGATTGGTGAATCCTTGCCTAGAACTTCTGCATCATCAGAAATTCCAGCCAAGCTGCTCACTTCCTTTCCACTCACTCACTGGTATGTTCCAACTCTACAGTCTCCCTTTTTTCCTAGCCTTCATATAGTTATGCCCCACTCCCAACTACTTCCCACCTTGCCTTAATGTACTATTTTCCTTGTTGGAATGTAAACTCCTTGAGAGTGGGGACTGTGGTGTTTTCTTTCCTAGCACAATCTCTCTGTCTCTCTGTCTCTGTCTCTCTGTCTCTGTCTCTGTCTCTCTGTCTCTGTCTCTCTCTCTTTCCCTCTCTCTCTCCCTCTCCCTCCCACCTCTCTCTCTCCTCTCTCTCTATTCTCTCTCTCTCTCTCTCTCCCTCTCTCTCACTGTCTCTCTGTCTCTCTGTATCTGTCCCTGTCTTCTTCCTGTCTCTGTCTCTCTTTGTCAAATTCTTAGGAGGACAAACTATGGGAGGAAAAACCCAACCTTACAGGATATCCCCTACGTTATTAACATATTATTGGAAGAACTTAATATGAGTCTTTAGTGTAGGGCAACACTTTCTGAGATTTATGTAAAAATAAATGACTTTGGAAAAGGCAACCTATTAGTAATAAGGCCTCCATTTAACCTGGTCACCAAATAATGCACCTTGGAGAAAAGCCATTTACAACTGACTTTATGCTCTCTTAGCTTCCAAGGTCACTTGGATTTGTCCTCAGAAGAGGTGGGTTTGAATTCCAACTTTGTTTTTCTCATGGGTAAAACTGGAAGAATATACTTAGGCATCTACCTCACAGGGTTGTTGCTAGACAGATGATTCCTCAGGGTTATTGTGAGGATAAAATGAGATACTATTTATAAAGCACTTTGCAAACCTTAAATCTATTTATTATTATTATTAATTTATTTTTATTATATGGAATGTGCTTGGTAAACAGCAAAGCACTAGGTAAATGTTAATTATTTTTATTATTAACACAATTTTAGCCTCTGAAAATGATGTGTTTACCTTTCACGTGCCACCTTTCTGACGTAGTGATGGGGCCGCTGGGTTTCCACGTTCCATACAATAATTTCTCCATCAAAGCTGGCAGTAGCAAGGAGGTCAAGGGGAGGACAGTAATCCACAGCTAATATATCTTCCTTGTGTAGTTGCCCTCCTTTCCAAGACTTGTCTGCAGGCACATATAGAGCCTAGAAAGAGTCAAAGAAATGTACTAAAGTGGGCTAACAGTAGGGGTATTTCACTTTCCCAAATTAGGCCAGGCAAATTCTTTCCAAATTCCAGGACCTAGTCAGAGTTCTTAGGGATCACATGACTGCTGGTTACCACCCCCCCTCCCCAAACCCCACCCCACAATGTGAATCGCCAAACTTACTCAATAGACAATGTCTGAGTGTCCTCTGGGGGTAGATAGTCTGTCTCTAACTGCTAGTAATTAGATGAACCAGTGGCATAACTACCAACTTTATCTCCCTTCAGTAATCTAGTGGTTTATTTCTCCCACCTTACCTATTCATCCTCCCCCTCAGCTGACTCCTGAAATTACTATATTTCTCTCAACATGTTTATGCTGATTACATATTTGTTTTGCCTTCAAAGGGCAAGTATAAGCCTCTTTACTCTCTCTATACTCCGGGTATCTTCTAAATGACTTTGTGCTCTGTGGGAACTCAATGAATGTTTACTGAGCAACTAAGCATTTCTCAAAATGTTATCTCACCTCAAAAACCTCATAATTTTTATTCTGTTCCCTGTCTGTAGAAGGGGTGAGGGTTGGATTATCTTAAAAGGCTATATATTTGTATGAACCAATACAGAGTGAGGTGACAAGAATCAGGAGAATAATTCATACAATTAACTACATTATAAAGAAAAGCAACTTTGAAAGACTTGAGAACTCTGATCAATAAAAAAGCCCGGTTCTAGGAAACCCATGATGCTGTTGCTCGCCACCTGACAGAGAGGTGATGTGACGTGCTCAGGATGCAGAAAGAGAGATACATTTTTGGATATGATTGTACAGAAATTGTTTTTGGCTTGACTAGGCATTTTTGTGAAAAAGGATTTTCTTTTTCTTTTTTTCTGAGGTGGGGGGAGGCAGGTGGGAGGGAGAGAAAATAAATGCTTGTTAACTGAAAAAATAAAATTGTTTAAACAGTTGAAAATCTATGGGGAAATACAAAAATCAATAAGACATAGTTCCTGACTTCAGGAAGCTTCAAACTAGTCAGAGAACCAAGTCATAAGTATGTCATTGTAGTAGGTGCCTAACAAATATTTGTTGAATTGATTACAAGGGATATTACCAAGGCAATAAAGAATAGGATACATCATAGACTGGTTCAGATTAAGGAAGCTATAAGAGTTTCAAGAAGGGCATAATACTACGGATTAGAGTAGTCTAGTAGCATGTCATTAGCATATTAATTTGAACTTATTTGTACATTGCTGTTTAATTGTCACTTTTTTGGATGCTTTCTATCATTTTCATTAATCTTCATACTCCCTAGAGGGTAGCAATTGTCTTTTCCTTGTATCTAGACCTACCACTGAGCCTAAAGTGAATAAACAACTCTGAGAATCCAGATTTTCTTATTCAATAAGATATCGTCTGACTAGTCTCACAGACCATTGTTTGTAACAAATGCCACCTAGTCTCCCTTATCTCTAGGCTAGCTTACCTCAGTTTTTGAGCAGTCATAAAGGATGATTTTCCGATTCCATCCTACAGTAAGGAATACGTGTTTTCGAACTGGGACCACCCCTGTCACTTCTGCATCTTCTACCACCTCCAATTTGTGCAAGATGTGACCTCTCTGAATATCCCAGACCTGTTTGTGTAAGAGCTAGGTGAGAAAGTTTTAGGATCCATTTTCTCCCACCTCCATGGCCAATGCTGGATAGATCATTGCAGTATCTTTTCTGGGAGCTCCTTCCATATTATTTCTCCCAGAGAATAGAAAAGTAGCATGGACTAGTGACTAGAGGATGAGACTTGTCATGAGGAAGACCTGAATTCAATTCCAGCCACCGACGCATGCTTAGTTGTGTGACTGCGGTTGAGAAACTTAACGGCTTAATGCCCCAGGCAACTAAGACTATAAGGAAGAATAATTCAAACCTTACATTGGACAATTCACAATGACAAGACATTGACAATGTCTCGCTGACGTTGGACCGATAGTAGCAAGTGATAATAATAACTAGTACTCTAAGGCTTATAGAGTACTTTAGTAGCATCTCCATGCACAAAATACAAATGAAAACTATGAAGGCAAAAGGTGTAACTTGGTTGTGCCAGAGCCCTTCTGATTTGCTTTCACACATACCTTGAGAGTGCCATTTCGGGCAGCCGTGATAAGCCTTCTACCTGAAGTATCTAGGGCCATGCAGGTTAATTCCTCCTCACCATGGATGTTGTTCAGAATGAATTGCTTCATGCCAGTCTCGATATCCCACACTGCAATGGTGGAGTTGTGACATCCTGTCACTACCTGCCATGAGATAATTTGGTTTCAAATTCCTGTTAAATTGTGTCTATTTGGAAACCAGGCTAACAAAGGTTCTCAAAAGATATGAGTAAAATATATCTCTTTTCTCTTGGTTGACACGGGTTTTGATTCATCTCTTAAACAACTGATGACCATTGACAATATTCTTTGAAAATCCACCATTGGCAAAGAAGTACTGTGCTAAGCATAGGGGCAGTGTGGAGCAGTGGGTAGAGCACAGGATCTGGAGTTAGAGGACATGACTTTGAAGCCTGTCTTTTCTAGTTACTAGCTGTATGTCCCTGGGCAAGTCCTTTCTCCTTTCTGGGCCTCAGTTTCCTTATCTGTAAAATGAGGAGCTGGAATTAGTTGATATTTACAAATCTATGGAAGTTACAAAAATTATCAGATTCATAGCTCCTCACTTCAAGGAGCTGCGGTCTACTTGGAAAACCAAGTCATCAGTGTGTGAAAGGCTGAATAATATAAGAAATGTCACAAGCCTGTACAGCATCATGTACACATACATCATATGAATGTCTGGGCAAAAGATGCTGTAGGAGTTGGGTGAAGTGGGCATTGGTATGGGTTGGAGTGGTCTGGGAAGATTTCTTGGAGGAAGAAATACTATTTGATAGCATCTCTAGAGTCAAAACTGACCTTCAAAGTCATCTAGTCTGTCTCTGCTTGAAGCGGGAATCCTCTCTACTACTTTCCCCAAAAGTGAATGTTCAGGCTCAGCCAAAAGACTTCTCCAGACAAGGATCTCCACCTCTTGCAGTAGCCCATTTCACTTTTGGATAGCTCTGTCAGCATATGTCCCTGGGGTTGAAACTAAATCTACCCCCTATAGTTTCCATTGATTAGTCCTTTCAAAGCTAAACAGGATGTCTGCTTCAGTGGCATGCTGGTAAATGTTTAACAATCAGTTCTCCTTAAGCACAAGACATTTTTGTTTAATCTGTATTACTAATTATATTTTTCCATCACTTTAACCCTAGATATTGGCAAAATAATAAATCAAGCCCCGATTTGTAGGTTTGACTATTTTCGAGTTATAAATGCTCACACTGAAAATTTAAGTTTGTTCTCCCATATAAGCTTGGCTTGAGCACACTGGGACTCTGCTCCTTCTTTCACATGGTAGCCCCTTAAATACACATATCATGCCCTCCATATGTTTTTCTTCTTTAGGATATATTACACATATGATGTGTATATAATACATATAATGCAAACATATGTTTATGTAATATAAATATGTTAAGGAAAAATATTAAGCCTCATATTACACTCTGTGTTTTGGGGCTCTAGTCATGTAGAAACAATTTTAATTAATTCAACATTGACCTAACATCTAAGTAGCTCTAGCTTGTAAAGAGAGATAACTAAACTGGTTTAGTTTCCACGTACTTCACGACAATTCTAGGTAACATAGGAATCTAGAAGAAGAAAATCATAACATGTTAAAATACAGTTTGAATGAACATTTTAGAATTGTTGAGTAACCAAGTCACAATTCCATTTCTTCCAGGATTCCTCCCCTCCAGAGATCAATTGAACTCTTTCCAGGAATCTTTATCAAGAATCCTTTCTGCATTGTCAGTAGGCATTGCCACCTTTTCAGTGGAATAGAGGGCACTTCCCTTTGGTGGTTCCAAGCTAATCACTCTAGTGAAAGAATAAAGGCGAGCTTTCCCTTAGCTGGGTGAGTAACCCAGTCATTTTAGGGGTGAAAAGGCAACAAGAGGAGAGTTAAGTTTGGTCATTACTCTAAGAAAGACCTTTTTGTTCTCAACCAATCATTCACCTTTCCAAGGAGCTTTTCCCAGGTGTTTGAAAAGGGCTTTATAAGAAAAATATTTAATATTTTCAGTTTTACTAAAGAGGAGGTTTTTTAATATGCTTGTATAAATATGCATATTTGTATGTATATGTGTGTGTATTTTTACATATATACTGATATGACAGTTATCTGAGGCCCTTCACCACTCCGATCACCTTCCACTGCAATGATTCTAGGTTGTCAATGTCTTTATGAAAGTGAAGATTCTGGAACTGCACCTTTGGTGTTCTCTAACTGCATTAGTACAGGACTCTTCACAGTGTAAAATGAAATGGAACTCTCCCATTTTGGCTAGGCTCTTCCTCTCTCAATAATGGGAGACCCCCAGAGTATAAGAAAGGATCAGTTTCTGGATATAACAGGTATATTTAGACTTTAAGAGAAGAAACAGAGACATTGATGCACACAAGACCTGGATTGAGAACTGGGCATTTATATGACCTCCATAGGGCATCATGTGCAGTTAAGAATCTATGTCATCGTTATATGAATTGAGGCTGAGTGAAATGAGCAAAACCAGGAGAACATTGTATACAGTAACAGCCATAGCGTGCGATGACTGACTTTGATAGACTTAGCCATTCTCAGCAATCCAAAGACCTAAAACAATTCCAAAGGACTCATGGTGGAAAATGCCATCCACACCCAGAGAAAGAACTATGGAGTGTGAATGCAGAGTGAAACAGACTATTTACTTTTTTTTGTTTTTTTTTCTATCTCATGGCTCCTATTTCTTCTAATTCTTTTATACAACATGACTAATGTGAAAATATGTTTAATAGGAATGTATATGTAGAGTGCATGCTATCTTGGGGAGAGGGAGGGGAGAAAATTTAAAACTTATGGAAGTGAATGTTGAAAACTAGAAATAAATAAATTAACTTAAAAAAAGAATCTATGTCATCCCGAGATGCTAAAATAGCAGCGTATAGTCTTTCATCTCTGAGATGAAACTCTTACTGGTCCTAGGTTATAGGCTCTTTTTCCTTCTGAAAGAACTGAGCAATACTATGCCAGGATTTCAACTGAGCCCATAGCTGGAGACAATGTCATGTCCAGTGAAGAGTTAAAAGTCCCAGAAACCTATAAGAGGTACTTTAGAAAATGAAGGTCAGGTGAAGTGACTCACTCAGAAGATATGCATTGCTCAATAAAGAGTGGCCACTATCAGATGTGGAAGTGGCTCCTCCTTGCACACATAGCAAGAATAAGAATAACAGTCATAGTTAGCATTTGTTATGTTCTCTAAGGTTTGCAAAATGCTTTACAAATACCTCATTTAATTCTCATAGCAACTCTGGGAAGTAGGGGTTATTAATATACTTATTTTATAGATAAGGAAACTGAGACTGAAAGAGGCTACGTGACTTGCCAAGGGTCACACAACTAATAAGAATCTGAGGCAGGATTTGAAGTGAGGTCCTCCTGACTCCAGTTCTAGTGCCTTATCCACTGTGCTACCTAGCTGCCTCTATATGCCATGTACATATGTGCCTCTGTACTTATGAGCCCTCTTTTGTTTACTATCCATACCAATTAGTACTATGTGTGTTTAAAAAAGAGTGAGCCATAGGTTATTGGGGGTAGGGGGGAGTTTTTTGTCTTTTCCTATGACACCTCAGTTAAATATATTTGTTTTGAGCTAATTGTATCACCTGGCTCACAACCAAAGAAGACCATATTGATAGGGGCTCATGAGCTATAGCTTTAGGAATGTGGACCTACAGATTACCTTGAACCTGGGATATTCATCCTTTAGGGGACCGAATTTCTGAGAGATTTAGGTGGAGGGCATTGTCCATATAGGTGCTAAATTTTGTATAACTCTCCTTCACCCAGAGCTCAGGTGCCACAACCTTCAAAATGACATTTTTAATGACATTTTTGATTCCCCTAGTTGTTAATATTCTCTCTCTCTCTCTCTCTCTCTCTCTCTCTCTTTCATTTGGTATATACTTTTATTTATTTATATGTGCCTGTTGAGTCCCCATGGTAGAATATAAACTACTTGAGGCCAGAGGTTATTTCATTTTTCTCATTATATTCTTAGTATCCATTATAGTGTCTTGCACATAATAGACAATACGTTGTTTTACAGACTTGAATTGAAGGTGGGAAAAAGATATGTGTACATGTTAATCTGAGGTCCCATCCCTTTAATTTAAAAAAAATTACATTATTCAGATTCTTAAACAATGTACAGGAAGCCAAATCTAGGTGAAATTTAACATCAAGATACTTGGAACTTGTGGATTCCAAATTTAACTCATTCTATTCTTTACTTATGCAGTACCTACTCTGGACTACCCTATGACTTGCACTCACACTGATGGGCTGGGTCTTCCAAAAGTGGCTGGCACCTCAGATAAAGCTATAGCTCATGAGCCCCCACCCATGTACTTCTCATTAACCATAAGCTAGTAGACATTATTAGCTCTTAGCAAAGTTAGCATAGTAAAAACAGCAGTTGCAAAATATTTATTCTCCTGTTACCCAAGGTACACTCTCCAAAAATATATACAGTGCCCATGGTAAGGGTAGGCACCTTCTTAGTGGTAGCAAGGTACACATAAAGGATAGATGTGTCCCAAATGCTACAAACTTCTGGTACTTTGGAGGAGTCTGGGAATTCATCCTCTTTTTCATATAATCTTCATACAGACCCCCTCATGTTCATTAACTCTGCAGGGTGGGTTGTTTAGCTAAGTTCTTATGGTCTGCTCCTTTCCATAGCTCAACCTTCTGAGGCCAGGTGCCCCATTCTTTGAAGATGCTTCTGGCATCAAAAGGTTGCTTTTTTTGTTGTCATATGTATGGGGAGTGTATGTCCTCAACTCTGCCTTGAATCCTTCAAACTGGCTAACACTTGAACTGATGGATGGGGTGTTTCCCTAAATTGATGCTGGACATCATGGCTGTTGAGGCGAGGGAAGAAAAAAGAAATTCTCCCCTGCCCCTATATAAAGGTTTTCTCTACAAAGAACTTCTGGGTTGGAGCTCTAGGATTTAGCTAGTTCATTCAAAAGTTTTTCTAATGTCTAATTTTTCTTATCTAAAGACGTTATTCCATTTCATTCCATCAAAGAATGGGGTCCATACTGCATCAAGGGATTTTTTAGTATATAGCTGTAATTCTACAGTTAGTTTAATGCCTGTTGCCACATTAAAACCTTATGATTTGTGACTAAATCTTGTGACTACATCACATGAGTAAGGGTGCAGGGAGGAAGGGAGTGGGAGGAATAACATCCTTCTTTTCCTTGTACTCATAATTTCTCACTCATTATCAGTTCCCTTGAATAGCAGTTCTTCACAGGGTGTAAATGCTATGGAGGAAAGGATTATCACCTTGGAGTCCAGTAGAAATGAGAAGCCAAGGACAGATTTCACTGAAAATGTTGAAGGTTGTGGAAAGAGGGATTTGGTGTCAGAAGGTTTGAATTATGACACTACTTGCTATCTGTTTGATATTCCTCCCTTTCTTTGCATCTCAGTTTCCCTATATATAAAATAAGGAAATCAGACAAGATGAACTCTAAATTTCCTTACAGCTCTAATTCTTACAAAACCTGTTTCTTGCAAATGATAGCCATTACTACTGCTTAGAGATTGAGACCAATCGAATGAGAGTGTTCATAGAGCCCTACAAGGGATCCTATCTATGCCTTTGACATTTGCTAGGCCTCATGTTGTTGTTCTGTAGTTTCAGTCATGTCCTATTCTTCATGACCCTGTGAATCAGAGCGTCCATGGGGTTTTCTGGGCAAGGATACTGGAGTGGTTTGCCATTTCCTTCTCTAGAGGATCAAGGCAAACAGAGGCTAAATGACTTGCCCAGGGTTATACAATTAGTAAGTGTCTGAGGCTGGATTTGAACTCAGGTCTTCCTGACACCAGGCCCAGCGCTCTGTCCATGGAGCCACTCCTCAGTGATGAGGAGTCAGTCATCTGTCATCAATGCATCACCTTGTGCCGTATCCAAACAATATTAAGCCAAATAATGCCTTCTATTTCATAGGATCATTGAGTCCAATCTCTTTATTTTTTCAGATGAGGAAACTGAAGCTCTAGGAGGTAAAGTCCTTTGTCCAGATTACACAGGTAGTGAAGAGTAGTATTAGAACTTGAAATAGGGGCAGCTAGGAGGTGCAGTGAGTAAAGCACTGGGCCTGGAGTCGGGGGGACCTGAGTTCAAATCTGGCCTCAGACACTTGACACATGTACTAGCTGTGTGACCTTGGGCAAGTCACTTAACCCCAACTGCCCTACCAAAAAAACCAATAAATAAATAAAGAATTTGAAATAAAGTTTTCAAATCCAAATCCAGGCTTTTTTCAATTACACTAAACTTCATCTCAATACTTTATAGTGATTCTCCTCATGGAAGAAGCTTCCAGAACACTTGCAACGATGTATAATAGAAGTGCCTTGGAGAGATT
Source organism: Trichosurus vulpecula (assembly GCF_011100635.1). Taxonomy (NCBI): domain Eukaryota; kingdom Metazoa; phylum Chordata; class Mammalia; order Diprotodontia; family Phalangeridae; genus Trichosurus; species Trichosurus vulpecula. The sequence continues at coordinate 208,711,394 of NC_050576.1, read as the reverse complement.
TTGGAGCATGTGTAGACATTGTGTAACTGATTTCAGTCTGTTGTTGAGGAGGAACTCTTTTGATTGACTGGCGACATATTCGAAAGACACTAGTTAAGTAGAACCTTGGCTTCCTCTCGGTGTTGCTTCTTCCTGGTATCTGATGTTACTTCTTTTTGACAATGCTGTAAAAGGAGACACTTTTTTATTTCTCTCTCAGACTATCATGTGGCCCCAAGAATACAAGCTCAATTCTTTGCCTCAACATATTTTGTTTTGTTTTAGATTGAAGGCCGGCATCTTGTGAGTTTTGAAAGGTCAGGAGACATCTGAAATTTGGGAGTCCAGGAGTCATGCTGGGTTTTGTAGCCAGCCTAGCACTGATACCTTGAGGAGCAAGGAATGACTTTTCAGATCCAGCTTATCCTACTGGTAAACTCAGATAATTATTAGCCCAGTGATTGGCACAGAGTAAATGCTTAATAAATGCTTGTTGACTAGACTTGATGAAGAGTCAATTATCTTCATCAATGCAGCATATGATTGTTAACTTGGTGAGCTCAATTCTAAACAGAAACTGTTAAGTCTGTGTTGTTTCCCCAGAGACTAAGAAATTATAGGGAACAGTGTGACCTTGAAGTGTTAGGGGGAAATATTTGTACTTTCATGCTTACTTCTTCAGTATTCCCCAAATAAATATCCCTTTGTAAATCCTAATTGATGTCAATTAGTTAAAGGGAACTGCGGTGCTATTTTTTGGTGGCTAACAGTGAGGAGGAACACACTTGGAATGAGATCTTAAGCCCATTAGTGAAGGAACACCCCAACCCTTAGGAGTACTAGATCGCTGAGGGGGTAATACAGTTGGCCTCACTCTGAGATAGTAAAGCCAGAGAAATATTCGCTAAAATAGAAAGTCTCAGAGAGGTTAAGCTATTTGTTCAAAGTCACACAGCTACTTTGCTTGTTGGTTGACTTACTGAATGATGAAGCTTAGGGCTTCCAAGTCCAGAGCTTTTATAACTATACCCCATTGCTCAAAAGGAAGATGATAGATAATAAATTTGGGGAAACTCCAGCAAGTTAGACTAAAGGACAAAATATTATGGAGGAGGAGAGTTTGGTATCTGGTTGGATTACATTAGGAAGCTAAAGACCGGTTCACCGACATATACTATAGAAAAGAAGCAAAGCTGACCTACCCAGTCCAAGGATCCTGGACTTCATCATAGAGGAATTGCCCAGGGAACTGAGTTATGCTGCTAAAATGGAGGTGGGAAGCCTACACTATATTCTCTTTCTTGGTCAGCCTAGCTCTTTCTGAGCTCTTCTGAGAGCAGAAGCAGTGGTTCATTTCCATCCTTAGGTGCTCTGGAGTTCAGCTGAGGAAACCATCATCACTTAAGCAACTTGCCAGCTTCTGCTCAGGCAAAGTGATAAAAACACCTTGGGCTTTCCAGTGCTTCTCAGCATTTCTTGGCAGCCAGCCTTTGTCTATTCTTTCCTCCTCTAATTAAAATATGGGGCTTGAGTGAGGAGGGAGGTGAAATTTTAGACTGGAGAAGAATGAGAGTGTTTTGTTTGTTTTTTGATATTGGCTATACCATAGATCTATCATCATCTTCTCTATTTAGCATGAAGAAGAACAGAGACCAGAAATGAGGAAGAGATTTATGGATGGCTCCCCTCCATCCCATTGGCAGTCTGAGTTGCCTGGCTGAAAACTTTAGTCATTAGAATAAATGGCAAATGTCACTTGCTTGACCTCCTCTATTTTTTGTGAAATGGGGCCAGTTGCTTTGTACATAGCAGCTGAAAAACACAAAAGTACTGATGGGGGTTAAGGGTAGGAAAAATCCAAGAACCTGACTGACTGGTTGTTCCTCTGGGCAGTGGTAACAGAAGGGAGGAGAAGCCAGCTACACAGCTGCATTAGTGCCTCATCTACTTTTGTAGGAACACAAGATGGGACTATAAAGTATTGAAGTCAATTATTATTTGAAAGAAACCTATCAGAACTAGGGAGCCCACTGATTGAGTACTAGTCTTGGAGTCAGAAAGACAGGGATTCAAATCCTATCTGCAACCTACTACCTGTGCAGATGTGAGTGAATCACAACCTTTTAAGGCCCTCCAGGCAATCCTCTAAGGCCATGACTGGTTGGTATTTCTGTGGGCATATTTTCTACACAAAGAGTCCCTTATACTGATGAAATCATGAGTCCAGACTCCTTCCCCCACCTTTTTCTTCCTCCTCAAAAATCCTCCAGAATTTATGCATTCAAATGATTTTTGAAATTTTCAAAATAGTCACCTCAAGAGACTACTATTCTTTTTCCCAAAGATCCTGTGGTGGTATAGTCTTCGCTCAAAGTAGTGTCCCAGATGTGATCATTCTCATTCTGCTTCCTCAAGTTACATATTGTAATAGCAATAGCTCGCATTTACCCACTGCCACCAAAGACTTACAGAATGCCTTACTCACAATAAACCCCTTAAGGAAACCAAGACTCAGAGGCAGCCACCACTTTCCCAGAGTTACATGGATAGCAACTGTCAGAGGTGGGATTAACCCAGTTCTCTCTTGATTCCAGCTATAGTGTTTTTTTTCCCCTATGGCTCTGCCTTTATTGGCCCATACTGTTGCTGTTCAGTAATTTTCAGTTGTGTCTGACACTTCATGGCAACATTTTGGTTTTCTTTGAAAAGATTCTGGAGTAATTTGCCCTTTCCTTCTCTGGCTCATTTTATGGATGAGGAAATTGAGGCAAAGAAGGGTAAGTGACTTACCCAGGGTTACATAGCTAGTAAGTATCTGAGGCCAGATTTGAACTCATGAAGATGAGTCTTCCTGACTCTCCAGGACTGACACCATCTACTGTGCCACCTAGCTGCCCAAACTCTCCATACTAGCACTATATAAATATTTGTCTCACTGCTTTACAATGAAGCATCTATTTAAAAGTTAAACAAAAAACCAACAGAAATAATATTACTCACTTTGGTCATTCATTTAATCAGGTATAGAACTGAATGACTTTGAACTGTTTCCAAAAATCAAATCTACTCTCAAAACATGGAGATTTGCCACTATTTAAGGATATAGAGTCAAGAAAAAAAACAAACAATCTTGGAATCAGATCCTGGCTCTTATTTTTGTTTTTTTTTTTTTTTTAGTTAGCTGTGTGCTCTTAAGTCCCTTAACCTCACCCTCAGTTTCCTCATCTGGAAAATGGGAACATTACTCTTTAAACTACATCCTTAACAGATATGTGGTGAGGAAAGCATGGAATGGATGACCTAGATAATCTGCATTCCAGTCTCATCTCTGACAAGTACTGGCTGTGTGACCCTGGGCAAGATACTCAACCTCTCAATACCTCAAGCAACTCTCTGACACTATAAGCTGCAAATCAGGTGCCAATTTACATTGGTTAAAAAAATTCCTTATCGAGACCTACGTATACTAATGAAATTACAAGCCTGGTTTAAAAAAAACATTATATAAATGTGATTTACTATTATTGTAAGTAATGCACCTTAGTCTCAGAAAGTAATTTCCAAATAGAAATACAAAACATGTTTTTGAGCAATGACAATGCCACTGTTACAATTCCCTTCACCACCCTGGTTACTTTCCTCCATACGTTCTCCAGCTGGTCAATTTTCTTCTTAAACAATGGAGCCCCAAACTGAATACCATATTCTAGATGAGATCTGATGATGTTGGAATCCAGTGGGAACATCACCTTCCTATTCCTCCTTTTAATGCAAGTTACATTAGGGCTTTTGGCTGCCACATCATGCAGCTTATATATCGAGTTTGCAATCTGTTAAAACCTCCAAATCTTGTTCAAAACAATTGCTGTCTAGCCATGCTTCCTCCATCTTATACTTATGAAGTTGATTTTTTGCACTAAGTGGAAGATTACATTTATCCCTAATGGATTTCATCTTAACAGATTTAGCTCAATGCTTTATCCTGTCAGGATAATTTTGCACATGATTCTGACTCTAGTGAGCATGCTATCTATGCCTTTATCTAAGTCCTTGATAAATATGTTAAATAGCACTGGAGCAAAAATAGACACTTGGGATCCTCTTCTAAGGACCTACGTCCATATTGATAATGAACTATCTTCCCAGAGCACTCCATTTGATCTCTCCTTTGTTCCTTCATCTCTTAGCCTTGAACTAATACTTCATTTGTTTACGTTTGTACATATTTTATTTCCTTCCTTCCTACTCCCAAACTAGAAAATGTTTGTTGAAGGCATTGAATGTTTTATTGTATGTATTCCCAGCACATATTGTGTTCCTTCCATGTGGAAGTAGGGATTAATAAATAGTGCTATTTAAAATAGTAGGTACTTAATAAATACATAATACTTAATAAATATTTGTTGAATTGAATATGCTTTTTTGTGGAGGTGGGGTGGGGATTGGGGGTTGGGGTGGAGACGTGTATTGCTTTCAATAGGTCCCCAGACCTATGTAATGTGAGTTGTGCTTAGGTTTCCTCAAAGTGGCAGTAGGACTCTATTCCTTCGTCTTTCACCCAACACTTACCACTAATTTCTACCAAACACCATCCAGTAAGACAGAACCACCTAAATGGTGGCCATATCTATCCTTCTACACCTTCTGCTGGACCCAGCCCCATAGACCTGAAATCTTTAGTGGTTCCTTTAGAGTATGTCTGACCTGATGGAAGAAGGCATTGTACACAGTCCCACACAGCAGAGCCTTGTGGGGTGCTGTAAGGTTTATCTCCGAATGTGTAGGTATGGGTAATCTCAGCATGCCGATGTAGTCGATGTGGGCAATGAGGATCAGGGGCAAAGGCTTCCGGAGAAATAGAAAGGGGAAGCTTCCTTGTTCCAACACATGCTCAGGCTGGGAATGGGGGAACTTCAGTGCCACAGTATAAAGACAAGTGTGGTAACTCATGTCCCAGATTTTCAGCACCTGAGAGAAATAAAAAGTAGAAATTATTCCTTTGAGGAACTTGCTTCTGCTGTTAAGTGGTTTTACCCATTATGTTCCCACATTAAGGAAAGAAGTTATCAATGTAAGACTCTACTTTCAGTCTCTCTGCTTACTCACATCTGTCGTTTTGCTTTTGGCTCATCTACTGGTTCCTATTATCTAATAATCTCAAAGCACTTTACCATGAGGAGCACAAGTAGTAATTTGAGTGTCAAATGTAGCGTACATGCTATGATCTGTTCTAGAGTATAAAATGTGAGCTCAAAAACAGGTTGAATCTATGGGACAAGGAATGGTGGAAAAGTCACTGGCTTTGGAGTCAGAAACCTATGTTCCGATTTCAACTCTGCTGCTTATTACTTACATGATCTTGATTTTTATCAGCCTCATTTTCCTCCTGTAAAACAAAAGGGCTGGACTAATTGATTCACCAAGGTATCTTCCAATTCTAAAGCTTATGAATCTATGAAAATAGACTAGGAAAAATTGCCTAACTGTGATAAAACTCCTTTTCATGGGGCAAGGCAGGTTGTCTGTCTTAATTAGCCATAGTAGGGGCAGAAACAGGTGAATGGATACTCTGATTTACCTCCGTTTATATCAATCACTGTTTATAGCAATACTGGTCTTGTCAGAAGCCTGGTTAGAAGTCATATTGACATAAAGTCAAGCCTACAATTGGAACTTAAGACTTTCTTTTATGTTTTTTTCCCCTTTATATCCTCCACTCTTCTCTCCCATGGCCTTTAATCCTACTCTTACTTTGTTCCATGCACAATCTTTCTCTTATTTCACTTGATTGCCTACCTTTATGGTTCCTAACCCCAATTGTTCCTGTTCCTGAGGTCTACATGGCGGTGACTACTGGGAGAAATGCTGTTTTCTCAGTAGGTTTGTCTCTCAGTGAATAAACTGTGCTTGGAGGTGATAGTAAAAATTTCAATTTCTATAGCTTCTCAAAATTTATAAAGCATTTTCCTTATACCAAGCCTGTCATCATTCCCAATTTACATATGAGGAAACTGAGATTTCTCAGTTAAATAGCTTACTCATGGTCAGAAAGGCTAAGTAACTTTTGGTGGTCAGAACTAGGTTCTAGAGTCTTCCCATAGTCAGACTCCAGAAAATAAAACACCAAATAACCTGTATACACACATTTTTTTGAGTTTCATCTGCATTATTAATACATTCTTAAGTCTTAACAATAACCGAGACAACCTATCAAACCCAAATTTGATTGTGATTTCTGAGATGTAAATGACCATACTGAAAGTTTGACAATTGACTGGTTAGAGCTTGCTTCAGCACATCCCTGCACTATCTGATTCAGTTAGTACCTAAGTCCATGAGATGCAATAGCTTCTAAGAATCAAAGAAATTCCTAGAGCAACATAGGGTGAAAGTCTTGCCCTACTTAAAAACTGCGTTGATGATCAAGTTACTCTCCTCATCTCTATATTGATCATCAGTCACATAGGAACAAACCTAACCCCATCTCAAATTTTCTCATCCCCATTTCCTCACCCCCACTCAACCTATGTCCTACTCTAATTTTAGCCACCACTTTAACCGTTGTCTAGAATTCTTGTTTTATACAGAACAAAGATACTCTCATTCTGGATATCTTCCTGTCATTGAGTCCTCACTTCCCCTCAACAATATTGCCTTCCTGGATTGTTACTCTCCCCGTAGCACTGGCTATACTTTTACTCCTGACACATTGGTTGTGGAGCTGGAGTTGAAAGCTTTCTTGCTCTCTACTGACACTTACAGACTCTCTTTTAGCTGTGATCATTTATTAACCTTGCCTCTTTTTAAGTTCACTCAATTAAAAAATTTCTACCCTATACAAATCATTGTGGTTGTTGGTTATACTTCCTCCATCTCTTCACCCAAGTCATTATCCCTCATTTCTAAAGGAACTCAGAACTTGGCTTATTGTCTTGTACTGATACTCAACTCTTTTCCTTACACTCAGGGACTTCCAACATCTCTGTTGTTGCTCTCTCAAACTCTTTACCAGGTTTTCTTAATCAGCAATTGAAAGTGAAAAGTCAAAAGATTAAGGGCGTTAAAGCAGTGCTTAATAAATAATCCATCATTAATCCAAAGCTTTACTAAAGAGGCTGGTGAAACAACACAATCAGAGGAGAGGGAGGGGGAGCTTCCCAAGAATAAGGATGTGAAAAATTTCTGGTCGTCTACATGATTTCAAGAAATCTAATACACAAAGAATGCAACTTGAGTCAAAGGCAAAAAAAAGAAAACTAGTGTACTTAGAATATAATGAACAACATACCAGTACTGTCATCAGAGTTGAAGGAAACTCTAGCTTCTTTGCAAAACTGGAAAGCCAGGGGTCTGCATAAGATCCATAATTATTGGTTCAAATTTTTCACAGCAGTTCATGAATTATTAGAAATGTACTTTGAGAAGATGGCAGTGTAAAAACAGGAACTTGCTTGAGCTCTCCCTCAAATGCCCCCAAACACCTGTAAAAATGACTCCAAACAAATTCTAGAACTACAGAACCCATGAAATGACAGAGTGAAACAAGTCTCCAGCCCAAGATAGCCTGGATGGTCACTGGGAAGGATCTATTGTACTGTGCTGGGAATGGTGGGCAGCCAAGCTCAGGTCGCATCATGACAAACCAGGCAGGAGCAGACCAGGCAGAGCAGGCCTCAAGGCACTGAATCACTGGCAGCTGTGGCAGTTTCCAGACTTCTCAACCAACAAATGCCAAAGACAACTTTGCAGGTCAGTGGGAAAACTGTTAGACTTGGGTGAGAGAAGTGTGTGGTCAGACCCCAGCCCGGGGTGGTGAAGGTGGCTGAAGCTACAGCCACTGCTTCCAGAGATCCAGGCCCACAGCTGGTGGGGGAAATCAAGTGGCTGATCAGAGCTGGAGGGTAGAAATCTCTTTGCTGGCACTGAGACAGTGTTTTCTTGCTTTGCCCTGCTTCATCTGGGTCGCAGTCCTGGTTGGCAGTCCTTGGGGGAGGAGGAGAGCTAGGGTGGCAGAGCTTGAGGTGGATGTGGAGAGAGAGTCCTCCTGGTAGTTACATGGCAGAAAAGAGTGCTTGTACTCACAGACCAGAGCACAGGCCAGGAGAGGAGTATTATACCACCTCAGAATAGAAGTAGCTCTGAAAACAGCAGTGCAAGACCCCTGAAGCTTGGGACAAAGCACTCTCCACTCTGGAAGCAGTCATAAGCTGACAAAGAGCTCAAAGGTCAAGTAACTGGCTGGGAAAATTAGCAGGCAGCATAAAAGGACTCAGACTATAGAATCTTTCTTTGGGGGCAAAGAAGATCAAAACATACAGCCAAGAAGTCAACAAAGTTAAAGATCCTACATCCAAAGCCTCCAAGAAAAATATGAATTGGTCTCAGGCCATGGAAGAGCTCAAAAAGCATTTGGAAAAGCAAGTAAGAGAAGAAGTGGAAAAACTGAGAAGAGAAATGAGAGTGATGCAAGAAAATCATGAAAAACAAATCAACAAGTTGCTAAAGGAGATCCAAAAAAATACTGCAGAAAATAACACCTTAAAATAGACTAATCCAAATGGCAAAAGAGCTCCAAAAAGCAATGAGGAGAAGAATGGCTTAAAGGGCAGAATTAGCCAAATGGAAAAGGAGGGTCAAAAGACCACTGAATAAAATACCACCTTAAAAATTAGAATGGAGGAAGTGGAAGCTAGTGATATTATGAGAAATCAAGAAATTATAAAACAGAACCAAAAGAATGAAAAAATGGAAGACAATGTTAAATATCTCGTTGGAAAAACCAGCTGGAGAATAGATATGGGAGAGAGAATTTAAAAATTATTGGACTACTTGAAAGCCATGATCCAAAAAAGAGCCTAGACATCATCTTTCAAGAAATTATCAAGGAAAATTGCCCTGATATCCTAGAGCCAGAGGGTAAAATAGAAATTGAAAGAATCCACCAATTGCCTCTTGAAAAAGATTGCCAAAAGAAAACTCCTAGGAATATTGTTGCCAAATTCTAGAGCTCCCAGATCAAAGAGAAAATATCGCAAGCAGCCAGAAAGAAATAATTTGAGTATTGTGGAAACCCAATCAGAATAACCCAAGATCTGGCAGCTTCTACATTAAGAGATCGAAGGGCTTGGAATGCAATATTCCGGAGGTCAATGGAGCTAGGATTAAAATGAAGAATCACCTATCCAGCAAAACTGACTGTAATACTTCAGAGAAAAATATGGATTTTCAATGAAATAGAAGACTTTCAAGCATACTTGATGAAAAACCAGAGTTGAATAGAAAATTTGACTTTCAAATACAAGAATCAAGAAAAGTATGAAAAGATAATTAGGAAAGAGAAATCATAAGGAACTTACTAAAGATGAACTGTTTTGTTTACATTCCTACATGGAAAGATGTTATTTGTAACTCATGAGACCTTTCTTAGTATTAGGGTAGTTGAAGGGAATATATATATATATATATAGACAGAGGGCACAGGGTGAGTTGAATATGAAGGGATGATATCTAAAAAAATAAAATTAAAGGGTGAGAGAGGAATATATTGGGATAAAGAGAAAGAGAAAGACAGAATGGGGTAAATTATTTCACATAAAAGTGGGAAGAAAAACCTGTTGTAATGGAAAGGAAGAGGGGGTAGTGGGGGTAGAGGGGGATGAGTGAATCTTGCTCTCATCAGATTTGGCTTAAGGAGGGAATAACATACACACTCAATTGGGTATCTTACCCTACAGGTAAAGGCATAAGGGGGAGGGATGATAGAAGGGAGGGCATATTGGGGGAGGAGGTAGTCAAAAGCAAAACTTTTGAAAAAGGACAGGGTCAAATGGGAAATTTGAATAAAGTGGGACAGGATAGGATGGAGGGAAATATAGTTAGTCTTTCACAACACACTTCATTATGGAAGTGTTTTGCATAACTATACATGTATAACCTTTATTGAATTGCTTGCTTTCTCAAGGAGAGTGGGTGGGGAGGGAAGAAGGGAGAGAATTTGCAACTCAAAGTTCTAAAAACAAATGTCAAAACATTTCATAAAAGCCTACCTAGAACATAAAACTGGAAGGGACTAGAATAGCAGGGAGTCACTATATAATGTGCCCATTACTTTCGTTAGAAATAGATTTAACATTGATGTTAATTAATGCCTAAGACTGAAAATATATAAAGAAACAAGATTGAAGCTTTGAGACTAGCAAAATTAATTTAAGGACATCTGATAATTAAGTTTTAATCTGTTTATATGGCATGAATGCTACAAAGAAAAATAAGTATAGAAAAAAGTGCTAATTTTGCAAACCTTGAAATTATAAGCTGATGCATACTTGATGGATGACTCAGACATATTTGATGGATGCATCAACATATCATTGGTGAATTCATGTGAATATCACTTGCTGAGGCCCTTTTGGTTTTTGTACCAGTAAGGCAATAAACACAACATCAAAGACAATCGTGAATATGCCTATGTAGTTTTGTATCACAAAGTATGAGAGACTCTCCATAAAGAAGGTAAAAGAAGTATAACATTTATTCAGACACCAGAAAACGATATCCCATAACCAAATGTTCAGCTTCCGTAGCTGGTCAGCCCACTTTATCATAACAGAAAGGAACTTAAAACACCATACCACAGCCTGGAGCCTGGTCATCCCAAAACTTCTCCGACACCCTCCTGGGGTCTTCTCCAAACCAAACTCACAGTACAGCTACGTCAGCCTGTTCAGTTCTAACAATCACAAGGGCGGCCATTAGCAGCCATTAGTAGCCATAACATCTCTCTCCCTCTCAGCATTTTCTGTGACATAACTTCCTTTTCCTGTCAGGAAACTCCTCCCACCACATGTGTCTTAGGCTTACTGTAAGCAGGTTGCATGGCCTATTAATGGGTGGGAAAGATCTTCAAATCTAATTGCTACTATAATCTTGTATGAGGATCTTGGCCACATAGGCACTGTTCAGAGGAAACTATTTTTGTTTCTCTTTGACAAATCCAACACTATATAACTTTTGTTAGCCTTTACTATTTTTGTTCTGTGAAATGATGCTTGTATATTTTAGAAAATATGTTAATTTTAAATATACTTACCACATGCTCTAAAAAAGTACTTTGACAGCTCTGATATGTCTCTTACCACCTTTCTTAACTTCTTAACAGTATCACATATCTACTACCAAAAAATGAGAACTTTAATAACCCCTTTACATGTAAGCCAATTATATGTTTATGTACTTAATACAAAACATTTATAGCTTATTATCACTAAAAAATCTATAAGCACAAGAAAACCACATATTGATTGGGTCTTAGTGCTACAAAAAATTCATTATTGATCTGGAAATTATTGAATAAAGTGTCCCAAAGTATTATAATATTTACACTCTCTTTGTTAATTATGGCAAAGCATTTGACTCAGTTGTGCTCTGATGACTTGTTCATGTGCTGAAAATATATAAAATATACACAAGTATAGTGAGTATAATAGAATATTTGATCCCCGTGTGGAAAACTGTTCTCTATTTAAAGTTTGTCCTCAATACCATAATGTTAAAGACAATTGTTATAAAACAGTATTATTCAAGGAGACAGTTTAAATCCATTATAATCTCTTCTAAATAGAGGTGAGTGTTGCTTTCTAATTAGAATTAAACAAAAAGTCTTATTAATCATTTGATATACATGATTGATATCAAGTTCTTGGGTTTTACCTAAAACACATTAAAGTTTCTTCAATTTGTTTAATCTTTCCCCAACGATACAAAAGTGTAGTTTGGACTTGAAGTATATAAAATTCTCTATACATAAAGAATACCAAGGATAAAATGATACTGAAGACTTTAAGCTTGTATTCAGAGGCCAAATTCAATCAATGAGCAAAGATGATGTTTACAAATACGTTGGCCTCCTCCAGGAAAACATAAAGCTATCAAGGAGACGGCTCTAGGTGTATGTAAGTGAAGACACTTCCAGTCTTCAACCTCCAATCAAAGTCCAATGGGAATACATACTTAAAGCAATTGACATTCTCACAATACCAGTTTTAATATATACTTTCTGAACTATTAGATGGATAATACTGCATTATTTCTTGACACTTTTCATTATCTTTTCTTTATTGCACCGCAGACTCTCACTATCTGCTCCATTGAATAAACCTCTCTAAACCTGTTTTCTCACTTGTAAAGTGACAACAGTGACAGCAACAATAAAATTTGCCTCTCAGGGTTCTTTTCCAGGATCAAATGAGACACTGCATATAAAACACTTTGCAAACCCTGAAGTGAAAGGCAAATGTTAGCTATTTATTATCTATAATTTCACTGGTCTGGGGAGCCCTTGTGAGAAAACGCCCTTTACCAACGCAAACTGGCAATCTTTCTGTAATTTATGGCCTCAGAGAGTTCACTCGTGCTTTGAGAGTTTAAATAATTTGTCCAGGTTTAGATAGTTGGTATGTGTCAAAGGCAGAACTTGAACCTGGGTGTTTCTGACTGAGTCTGACTCTTTAGTTGTTGTACCATATAGTTTGCTATGTGGTTACCACCAAAATCACTGCCAATAGAAGATTCATTTTGATTTGAATTCATTCCCACTATATGTTTCCCCTTATGACCAATATTTTACATTTGTTGAAAGGAGTGGGAGGAGATAGGCTACAAAATGGAAGGAACTTAAGGGGCACAAACAGAAATTAATCCTATGATCACCATTAGTATTATGTTCAAGCCATCCAAGTTAACCAGATACCTACTGTGAAGATTAATCACTGTGTGCTGTGAGCTGTGAACCCTGCAGTTTTGGCCTTGAATTTCTTCTAAAGCTTCTCTAATTCTTATCCAAATAGCATGGTGGAAATAAAATTGGACTAGTGAATTAGTAGACTTGGGTTCTATGTTCCTTCCTTCTCTAACATTCTATGTTCTATTATTCTAAGTAACTATCAGCCTCCAGGTCTTTGGTGAGCCTCTAGGTCTTTATTAAGAGTAAGTACCTGGTTGAATCTTTTTTTACTCTTCTTTTACCCTATTCACTCCTGATCACTACTTAGCTTTGTGGATACAGGCAACCAATGCAAAGCCAACTCACTGTATCCTTGGAGTAGCTGAATATCTGCCCATTTTGTTCTTGGATGGCCAGTCCCAGGATAGGCAAGGAATGTCCCCGGAGCATGGCTGTTGGGAGGCTTGGGACAAATCGATTCCATACTCGGACACAACAGTCAACCCCACCACTGACCAAGAGATTGAGAGACTTGGAAAAATCGAAGCATTTTATTCCCTGGCAAGGAAGCAACAGAGAAAATGGTTTGCAAAGATGAGAAAAAGCTGGAACATCAGAGTCTAAGGTAGTACTTTAAGGTTGCCCTGGGAAGGAAGACAAAAGGCTCTCACCCTCTTAATCTTCCAGGTATATGCTTTTCTTTTTTGGTCCATGTCCATGATTACCAATGAGGCTTGAGAGTTCCCTGAGGAGGTAATGCAGAGGTCTTCTGGGACATATTGGATTTGGGAAATGGAGTCTTGGTGTATGCGACGGATATAATTATAACTTAAAAATTGACAGTGATTTCCAATATCCTGGTGGGAAATAGCAATAGATACAGAAGATAAATCTAGTCCTCCTAAAATGGCAACCAAAGGCTAAAAATGCAATAAGGCTTCTACCAGCGTAACACTTTGCTGTGGATACTCAAAGCCAGTCTTGCAAATAAAACACATGTGCACACACATGATTTCTATATTTTAAAAAAGTAACTTCATATTTAAATTAACTTCAATGTATACAGTATCATAACTTCTATTTTTTAGTTTCTACTTTTAAGTACCTATCATGTTTCTTCAATGTATTTAAAAAAAAACAGTTTCTCTGATTTCCCAAATAGTATATATCCACTTCGGGAAGAAAGTAAATAACCCTGTCACTAACCTTTCTGAAGATATGGCCATAAGTTATTGCTCTGGGCCTGTCCCCCTTCATGCTAGTGCCTTCCCTCTGTAGATTACCTCCAGCTTATCCTGTATATATTTTGTTTGTGCATATTTGTTTTGACATGCTGTCTCTGTTGCGGTTTAGTCTCTGCCCATGCCAAAACTGTTGAGGTTTCATGATGTGTCGTGGTGGAACCATCTCAAAGAAGTCAGTCAGACCACCTCTAATCTAAGCATAAGCGTTTATTGAGATTGACACCTCTCATGAAGCGGGCTAAGTTACAAGAGGAACCAGCAACTTCAGAGAAAGCAAGATGGATTTTTATAGGGTAAAGATACAATTACATAACAGAAATTATGGATATTAAAAATGCAGAAGGGGTTCGTTAAGGGATTAGATAATAGGGGAGGGGTCCCAGCCACAGTGGAACTGCACATGTGATTACCCACAATACACACAGAAAAACCCTTTTGGGGGGTACATATGTATGCCGATGATATTATAATAAACCTCTCTATATCACAAGTTCACCTAAAGGCCAACTTTTGCTGCTACTGCCCAGGTGCCTCCATAGGGAAACTACCTTATTTGTTTTGGGGTTCACATCCTGCTTGGGCATCCTCGTGGTGCTGTTTTCTGATTGGCTGACAATTGTGATCCTAAGGCTAGATGGATGTGGTTGTGGTTGAGTGCATGGACATACCTGCTATCTCTGTGGGAAATATGAGGAATGGCTCTGGAGGAAGTGCCTAGCTAGAGGCAGTGGCTGGGGTCCCAACACATGGACATGCCTGCTGTTTCTGTGAGAAGTGTGAGTTCATGGACACACTCGTTGTTCTAGTGAGCAGTGAGGTATACATGAAGACGTTAGGATATTGGCAAGGGGGGAGTGCTAGGTAGCTACAATGGGCCTGCTGTTCAATGGGGCTTATGATGAAGTTAGAATATTGGGGCTGGGGGCAGCTCTGTTAGGATTCCATCAGTATCCTCTATTAGATTGTAAGCCCTTTGAGGGAAAAGACTATTTTTGCCTCTCTTTGTATCGCTGTGCTTGGCACAGTGACTGGCACATAGTAAACTCTTAGTAATTACTTCTTGATGTGACTTGGTTTGACTTGACTGAGCAAATGGTTGTTTTTAAGGCTAGAATGATATATGATCCAGCAGGAATATCATGAGGTTTACAGCAAGCTGAAGGTGACAAGCAATGCCACGCTTTGTATATCACAGTGCTACACTTTGTTAATATAAAAAAAAAGAGAGAGAGAGAGAATTCATTTGGATCAAACTTGTTGATGTATACTTTGGAGCAGCTGTGTGGAATAGTGGGCTAAGTTCTGAATTTAGTCAGGAGACCCAGCTCTGAAACTACATGGTGCCATCAAAGGTAAGTCACTTCACTTATCTGGTCCTCAGATAAGCGATCATGGAAATGATTTTTGCACCAGTCATCACAGAGTATTGCTGTGAGAAAGGTGCTCTTTATGAGACATTGAATCTTTACGGAAAGGAGAACCTCAGTCTAAGTCACAGCCTAGCGTTGACTACTTCTATGACCAAGCAAGTAATTTCTTTTGAGCTTCCATTTCCTCATCTATAAATGACAATTATAATGCTTATACTGAGAGGCAGTATGCTAGGCTTGGGAGTCAGAGACATTTAAGCTGTGAGACTGTGGGCAGATCACTTAACATTTCAGTACCTCAGGCAAGACTTTTAAGGTACTATATTATAGACAAGTTGCTGACTTGCATTGGTGAAGAAAGTTTCCACATTGGGAACTGTCTACATCCATGACTTGTATTACCTATCTTACATGCTTGTGTGTCCCTTTCAATCCCCATGTGTCTGTGTGTCCCCTCTCTGTCTGTCTTTGGGTCCCATCTCCCTCTGTCTGTGTGTCCTCATTTCCCATCTGTCTGCATGTCCTCATTCCCTATCTGTCTGCACGTCACTCTCAGTTGCTCTGAGGGAAGCAGTTTGCAAACCTTTGAGAGTGTGACTCAGTCAATGCAACAATTTATATGGCAAACATTAAGGGCTTAATGTGTGCAGAACACTGTGATGATCATGATGAGCGTGGGTTGTCTCCCCCTATTATTATTCGCCCACTCCTAATTAAACCTCCATGCAGACTTTGTGTATTAAGATGACAGGAAGAGATTCATGCTGTTGTTTTCAACCTTCTTCTTGGTAGAGAGTATTGAGTAAGTACAGTCTCTATGGATGGGTTGTGAACACAGTCAGTTTTGTAGCTTCCTCTCAAATGCACATTCAAAAATTATGAGCCAGCTGTTCTACACTAGATTTCAGGGTCTAGTTAATGCGACTTCCTGTAGAGTTTTATATTGGGCAATTTCTCATTGTTAAGTTTATAACGAGATTTAACTTCAGTGATTCCAGCATCACTCAAAGTAAAGGCTTTATCTTCCTCAATTTCCTTTCAAAGTCTCCCCAAGTGCTGGCTGGGTTCCTTCTTCTTTTGCTCTTCATCATGTGCTCTGACCTTGCACATTTTAATCAAGGCTGATCATTATTTCTATAATAACACGTGCCCTTATAATTTCCCTACCTGCAAGTAGATTCCAGAGAACCCAGTCTGCTCAAATAAGGACTTTTCATATAAGCTTTTGTTGGGGTGAAGGAACCTGAGCACACTTACTCCTCCGTGGTCATCCCCCCACAGTAATACAGAACAGCTCTCTTCAGACTGTCAGGGAGAGAAAAGAGACCAGTGTTAGAAACCACAGGATCACAGGACTAGAGGGGACTTGGAGGCATAACAGGCCATCTCTGTAGCAGGATTGCACGTAAATTTCCAGACAGATAGTAAGCTTACCTGCCTCTTTAAGATACCCCCAAATTGGCTCCTAAACTTACTATGGCATTTGAATTCCAAGTTGTAGTCAGAAACAATTTCTTCTAAATGTATCTGATGATGTTTTCTGAATAGTTAGAAAAGCCAGATAAGAGAGGATGGCAGTCATCATGGACAGACAGAATGTCTAGTCTATTTAATCCATACTATTAAAGAGCATATGCATCTGAGAGGCATCATTATAGTGTTAGATGCTGGAATCAGGAAGACCTGGATTCAAATTCTGCTCATGACACATATTAACTGTGTGATTATGGGTAAGTCAGTTTGTTGGGGTTCATGGGCATGTGAACAAGGAATAGACTCATAGGTAACAGTGTCTTGAATGAATTGCTCAGACTGTCTCCAAGTTAGATGAAAGGCATTTGTTGGGGTGATGTGCCCAGCAGGCTCTGTTCCTTACGGGAGGCCAGAGCCTCAGGGTCCTGCTCCCCATGGGAGACAGAGCATTGAGCTGGGTTACGTGTCTGGTCTATACACAGTTTAACAGAATGGGGGGAGGGGCTCCTACAGTTTAAGAAAATGGAAACGGGAAGAGGAAAGGGGAAGGGGAGCACTAGTCCAGAATGTCTTGTAGTCCATACAGATAAGCAAAGGGGAAGGGAAGAGCGATTCTGAAACGTCAGGTAGTTGGGAGATGTTTCATGAAAGCACCCACTGTCCACAGTGGGGGACATAGTTTTCTTGAGCACTTTCTAGCTGGTCACACATCCTGCATTTTATCTCATACCTCACATCCTGCATCCTACCTGCCCCATGTGCTTCCAACATTCCTTTCTACTTCAGCAAATTTACAGAATCGTCATTTGGGGCTAGAAAGGACCTCATTGGTCATCTAGTCCAATGCTCTTACCCTGTAGATGAGGACACCGAGGGCCTGAGAGGTTAAGTAATATACCAAAGGTGACACAGGTAGTCAGGAGCAGAAATTTCCCTAGACTTGGAATAAAAGGACCTGGCTTCAAATACTGGGTTCAAAGTCACTTATTAGCTATGCGACCTTGGGCAAATCACTTCAGAGGTAGCATGATACAGGGAATAAAGTGCTGTAGTCGGAACCAGAAAGACAGAATCAAGTCTCACATTAGAGACTTATTAGCTGTGTGACCCCAGGCAAGTAATTTTACTTCTCTTGGAGGTTTAATGTTTGGCAGGCAGATAAAATGATTGCTTTTTGTAATTGAATAAGAATATTGGTTGAGTAGCAGCATGGTATGGTGGAGGGTTGACTTCAGGGTCAGAAAGATGTGGGATCAAGTCCCTACTCTGATCAATAGTGGCTGAATTGCCTTGGGTCAATCTTTTAAAGGTTTCACTGCCCCCTCCACCCCCTGCCCCCTGCCCAGGCAATTCTCTAAGACTATAAATTTCAAAGAAGGTACTGATCTGCACTGATAGGTGAGCTCCTTGTGCTGATGAAATCATAAGTCAAGTAAAAAAAAAAGAGATGTAGCCACTTTAGGACAATTCCATCAGGAGACAGGACATAAGGAATATGGAATATGCCTCATTTTATTTCCACATGGTTTAGATTTATTCTTGTTCTCTATATTTTGAGCATTCTTCAGGACACATAGTTTAGAAATCTCTGCCCACCACTCCACTCCACTTTCCCACTGTCACAGCAGAAGTGGAGGGGCACATAGAACTAAGGCCCATTTTGTATTCTTCTTTGTTTTAGGGACTGCTATGGCCAAATAATTCATCTCCATATCACCATACTTCTGGTAATGAGCCTGTTCAACTTAGCTAAAAGATCTGGTCTGTTCCTGGTTGTTCTCAAAACTTTCCAGCATGGTAGAACCTGCCAGATCTTATGTGCTACTGGCATAGCTTATGAGACCCTAGGGTCCCCTCCATACCATATGACACACCAGAGCAGGATTTTGCAGAAGGGTCAGATGGTCCCAAGATCCATACACTTTTTAAGTCCTCTATTAATCAAAGGAATTTGATTATTAGTACTCTAAATATGGGATCCTTGTCTAGTAACCAATGAGGGGACTTATTTATGGAGAAGCTGAATCATAATAATCTTGACAAATATTCTTGTAAAAGGAGAAGAAAGAAGGGAGTAGCAATTAAATAGAAGGATGACTCATGGGTACTTCTTGGAGAAGCAGAGAAAGAAATTGGCAGAATAGGTTTTATCATACTCCCAGAGGCTATGAGAAGCATTTTTCAATGGGAAAAGAAATAAACTAAATGCATTTAAAAACAACTGCCCTCTAGGCATAATGCCTGTACTAGGCTCAGACCCAATAACACATGACTTTATTGGTCTATAGGCAGGCCAACTCAGGAACATAAATTGAATTTAGTTTCAACATTCTCATGTAGGCAATCCCCAAAGAAAATCCAAGAGTTCAAGGAATAAAATCCTTGTTTGGATTAAAATCATTGCCTCAGCTGCTTCTACCAGGAGATAGCAGGCATCCCCCAAGGTTATTCTTACTATGGCCAAACTTCTCAGGGTGTCAATACCCCATCATTTGAAGAACTCGGGACCTGAATCCTTTCCCTGCTTGGCTCATTTAGCACTTGATCATTGGCAGGGACCTTTACTATAATCCTGGTTTCTACTCTGAAGAAGGGTCTGATTATTTTACTATCACATATCATCTTTAGGGTTATAATTGAAGTCTATCAAAGTTAGTCATTGCACATTTGTGGCTGTTACTGTGGACAGTGCTCTCCTGGTTCTGCTCACTTCACTCAGCATCAGTTCATTCGAGTGTTTCCAGGTTTTTCTGAAGTCTGCCTACTCATCATTTCTTATAGCACAATAGTATTCCATTACATTCATATACCACAAATTGTTCAGCCACTCCCCAACTGATGGGCATCCCCTTGGTTTCCAATTCTTTGCCACTACAAAAAGAGTTGCTGTAAATACTTTTGTACTATAGGTCTTTTTTCTCATTTGTGTGATCTCTTTGGGATACAGACTTAAAAGTGGTATTACTAGGTCAAGGAGCATGCACATTTTTATAGTTCTTTGGGCATAGTTTCAAAATGCTCTCCAGAATGGTTGGATCAGTTCACAACTCCACCAACAACGCATTAGTGTTCCAATTTTCCCACATCATTTCCAGCGTTTATAATTGTCCTGTTTTGTCATATTAGCCAATCTGATAGGTGTGATGTGGTATCTCAAAGTAGTTTTGATTTTCATTTCTCTAATGAATAGTGATTTAGAGCATTTCTTCATGTGACTATAGATAGCATCGATTTTTTCCTCTCAACATTGCCTGTTCATATCCTTTGACCAATTATCAATTGGAGAATGACTTTTGTTCTTATAAATTTGACTCAATTCTCTATATAGTTTAGCAATGAGGCCTTTATCATAGATACTGATTAAAAATTCTTTCGGGGTTATAATTGTTAATAGAAGTGTGTATACCATTCTGAGCAAATGAAAGACAGGATTTCAGTCTAGATCTCGTTAATTATAGATTCAAGGAATCTATCATGCACAGGTCATCTCTTGACTTTCTGTTTTAGTCCTGAATATTTTTTTCCTAGAAGATAACTGAAAGCTTCAGATAAATTTTGAAGTAAATATTTGTAATGGCAAGCAAAGTAGGACTTTTTGCTGCTTTTTCTTTTGGAGTGCTTCTCAGCACGAAGGCAATCAAATGCCTTTTATTGAGCCTTGCCTTTGATTGAATCAAGTCTTTGATGACATGCTTAAGTCACAAGAAAGCCTAAGTCACATGAGTTTGAGTCACATGGTTGTGATGCCCTCTGACCCCGAAGAGGGGTATATATATATATATATAGACATATATATATATATATGTATATATATATGCATCTGAGGTTAGCATTTTGTTTTGTGGCTCACTCATTGTGAGAGTGTCCTATGATTTGGCCAGATGAGACTCTGGGTAGCTGTTGATATGCCCCCCGGCATTGATGCTTCTCTCTCTGGTAACTATGTATGTATTGCTATGGACAGATAGTTAGAAACCCTATGTGCTGATTTGTATTATTTGTTCTGTTTATGTAATTTCTGCTTGTAATTTTTGTTTGTGTTTTCTATGAAGTTCAGGGTGCTGACGTTTCCCCCTGAAGTAAGTGAATGATATATGTATGTTTAATTAAAGTGAGATTGCAAACCTCTTAAAGTTGCTTTCCTTAGAAAAGCAGATCAAAGAACTTGTGTTAGCAGCCCTCCTGTGTGCTGGTGCTTTGGCCTTACACCTCCACAGCATCTGCAAGCAGCATTGTTGTTACAATATTTTCACATTAATACATAGATACCACCATAGAAGATCATGCAACATGCTTACATTCTAACCCAGTTTATATAGCAGATTTTTTCTTATACTTACTTCTGTATTATACCAGTAGAATACTGATGTTGGAATGTAGTTCAGGGCTGTAGAAATAGAGAAACGAGTACATATATGTATGTATACATACATACACATATATATATACATAGACACATATATTTCTAGTTATATACCTATATGTGTATAGATTAAGGTTAAAAGTCGAAAGCCAATACTTCTTTACATAGATAACACTGTCCATGGCAGGAAAAAGTGGTATAGGCTGGAAGTTTCCACACTGGACAAAAGGTCTATCAGTCCACTACTGGATAGCTTTGATTAAGAAAAGTCATAGAATGGTCACCATAGTTAACCGATACTTTTATAGATGGGGAAACTGAGAGTCAGAGGTAAAGTGACTTGCCCTAGGCCACAGAGTGAATTAGTGCCACAGCCAAGACTAGAACTCATTTCTTGACTCCTAGTCTAAATCTTTTCCCATAATATCGAATCTAGATCAGTTATCCCCGTCTATAAAGTAGATGACTCATTCTTCCAATGAGTCATCATGGTGGTGTTCTCAATGACTACAACAGTGCAGTGTAAGCCCTGGCACATACTAATAAACTAGAAAGATTTCAGATATAAGCTTGGCAGCAGTAATCAAAGCACTGCCCTTGTTAAGAGAAGCTTGTCATCAGGTTGGCTGCAGGGAAATATATTTCCCAGCCACAGTTCCTCTTGCATGCTTATTACATGCTAACATTGATTAATGATATGAATAAACAAACACAAGCTTATGTGATTGACTCCCTTAAGCCTTCCTGCTGTGATTGACTCTACTAAAATGGAATAGTGAAGGGGAGAAGGAAGAGTTTCTTGGAGGCTGGGATATCACAAACTACAAGCTTCTAATTGGATAAATCCATATATATCATGCCCCTAGACAAGTGCCACTCCCAATAATGGGGCTAAGAGAATGGGGGTAGCTAGTGCTTTGAGAGCCAGAAGAACTTTACATATTTTTTAAACATTGAGGTGAGAATGGAGTCACCAGGTTCTTACATACTCAGGTGCTACCTTCTGTTGGTTAAAGCTATAAGTGCTCTGTTTTGAAGAAGGTGCTTCTGTACTTGAGTGGATCAATGATCTCACTGTTGTAGGTCCTCTTTCCACTGGAGTACATTGTGACCTATCCATACCTTCTCGTTCTGTGACTACTGCCTAGATACTGGATATATTCTTTACAACCACCATTCTCAGAGAGGTTCACTCAGCCCTCTTGAATGGGAAATAGGAGAAGTCTGTTCCAGGACAATTATAGAGTAACAGATAGACCCTTGGAGAATAGGGCAAGCCAAGATGTGGGTGTATATTTGTAATAATGGGGTAGGGAGGATGGCTTAAGTCCAGATCCCATCAATGCTTAAAACAAAGAAACAAATAATTTGTTGTGTTTAACTCTTTGTCAAACCCATTTGGGTTATTTTTTGGCAAAGATGCTGGAGTGGTTTGCCATTTCCTTCTGTAGCTCATTTGACAGGTAAGGAAATTGAGGCAAACGTGGTTAAGTGACTTGCCCAGGGTCACACAGCTAATAAGTGTCTGAGGCTGCCTTTGAACTCAAGTCTTCCTGACTCCAGGCCAGGAGCTCTATCTACTGTGCCACCCAACTGTCAAAATGCATAGTGCTTTAAAGTTTGCAAAGCACTTTACAAATATCTTATTTTAACCTCACAACAACCCTGGGGAGGTAATTGTTATAATTATCTCCTCATTTTACAGATGAGAAAGCTGATGTAGACAGAGGTTAAATGACTTGACCAAGGGCACATAGCTAAAAAAAGGGACAGATAATCAGACTCATAAGTAAAAGCCAACAATTTGCTGGGCCATCTTCAATAAGACTGGTGTTCTATTTAATTTGTCAATAATAGACTCATTCTTTGGATTGTGTGGCAAACAATTATTTGCCAGAAAACTTGGGTTTGTATTCCAGCCATTCAAGTCCTTTGAGCCTCAGTTTTCTTATTTTTAAAATGGGACTAATAAAGACTCACACTCAGAAGATTTAGGTTGAATCTTGTTTCTACCATTTACTCCATGTGTGAATATGAGCAAATTACCTGAACTCTCTAGGACTAATTTTTTCTTCTTTAAAATGAAGTTGAACTCAATGACCCATGAGATTATTTCTCATTTTAAAATCCTATAACACTACATATATTTAGGATATCTACCTCACAAGGCTATTGCCCTAGGAACTGTAGATCATCAAATAAACATAAGCTATTGTACATGTAGGCTGTTCAGGGTGGCAAATCCTACCAAATAGATGGAAATCTTCAAAGATGGGGCCCAGAGACACCTCAAAAAAGTATATTTTTCTGCTGGTTGTAGCAACAGCAATTTTATGAACATTAGGCATGTAGACAGCATCTGTTGTCCAAACTTTAATCCTCTTCCTTCCTGTTGGAGCCTCAACAGCATCTGCTGACATCTGTTAGGAGACAAGGCTGGGAGACAGAGATCTCAAAAGTGGGGCTCTGGTGCCACCCTGAGCTGCTTAGAAGCAATTCCAGGCCCAGAGTCCATCCTCCAGTGCAGTTTATTAAGAACCACAGAACGTCAGTCCTGGGACTAAACTCATGGGCTTGCTTAGTCCAATCTGCATCTTGCCAAGAAGCAGTCTTAAGAAGAAATCATACAGCCTTACTTTGAAGACCTCGGGTGAAGCAGAAACCCAATACCTCCTGAGGAGGCCCATCTCACTTTTGGACAACTCTACTTGTTGGGAAACATTTCCTTACATTAAGTGGAAAAATGACTCTTAGGACAAAATGCCATTCCCCTCCACCAGTTGGAAGATCATAGATAGGAGAGTGAAAAGAGGGAATCTTTAGAAAGTAGGTCCTGTGCTATGCATCTTTAGAAAGTAATAATTGTTTATGTAGCAGATACACTAGAATTTTGATTGCCTCAATATTATGTAGGTTTAGTTATATCAGAGGTCATATCATGGCCCTTGAAACATATAAACTAAATAGAGAAAACACTCTGATGTAGACTTGTTGGCATCTAACAAGAATTTTAGTCTTTCAGTTTTAGCCAGCCAGGTGGTGCAGTGACAGAATAGTGGGTCTGGACTTAAGAAACCCTGAGTTCAAGTCCAGCCTCAGACACTTAATAGCTGTGTGACCCTGGATAAGTCACTTAATTTCTGTTTGCCTCAGTTAAGTTTCCATAAAATGGGGATAATAATAGCACCTACCTCACAAGATTGTTTTGAGAATCAAAATTACTGAGTGTAGTGCCTAGCACACAGTAGGTACTCAATAAATGCTCATTCCCTTCCTTTTCCCCTCAATGCTATAAAAAAGGTTAGTGAGTATTATGTTTCAAGCTAAATGAACTGCTTTCCTGGTGCTTGCATGCATGTGTGCATGTGTGTGTGTGTGTGTGTGTGTGTGTGTATGTGTGACTTTCTGCTGTTTGTATATGTTTGTGCTGTCTGAATATATGAATATAAACACGGTTAGCAAAGATAGACAAGATATCATTAAACCCTCTCCCTGTCAGTTGCATGTTGACCTCTGAAAGCTAACTCTTTTAAATTTACATATATATATATATATATACACATTTTATATATATATATGTGTGTGTGTGTATATATATATGTGTATGTATATATATATATATATACATTTTATATATATGTGTGTGTGTGTGTGTGTATTCTTTTATTTTTTGAGGGGGGAAGGCAGGGCAATTGGGGTTAAGTGACTTACACTGCTAGTAGGTGTATCAAGTGTCTGAGGCCAAATTTGAACTCAGGTCCTCCTGACTCCAGAGCTGGTCCTCTATTCACTGCACCACCTAGCTGTCCCCTTTTAAATTTATATCTCCCTTAACACTCTTGCTATGAGCAGGCATCAGAAATCCCTTCTTGGAATGTATGCCCTAGAGACAATTTTGTACCCCTTGTGGCTCTGGCATTGGGATCATCACCTCATACGTCTTCTGGAGCTGCAGGTTGTTGTCCCAGAAACTGAGAATTCCTCCTTTGCTGACGGTCACAAATGAGTGTGAAGTAGAAGGAGAAGAGATGGCTAAGATCCGAGTGGTTGGCTCTTGCTGAGAAAAAGGGCAGAAAAGAGGATCATACTAAGATGGTGTCCTATGTCTTCTTTGGAGCCAATCTATAGGTCAGTCCTTTTATAAGGTGAGGATGCTTGCAACAACTTTGAAGTTTACTTCAAGCTCTACTGTCTTATATACTATTTATTTGAAGAGGTTAAATCCAATAAAATCATGTTTAGTCAGTTAGTATTATGTGGTATTTGAGAAGCAGCAAGGTGCCAGGGTCAAAGAGCTGGTCCTGATTGAAGAAGACGTGGGTTCAGATCCCTGCCTCTGATGTCTACTGGCTTTGTGACCTTGGGCATCTCTTAATCTTTCTCTTATTTATGAAATTTGTGAAGTAGGAAGTGCTTCTGCTTTCACTTTCTACTCTTGCAATTTGTGAAAGCTTCAAATTGCAGACTATGTCTCCACTGACAGTGGTAGAGAGTTTCCTTAAGGTGACTTCACTATGCCAGTGACCAGACATGGTTTAAAACTATTCCTGGTCATTTCAGACCCTATCTTTTAGGTCATTTTTCTTTAAAAAAATGGTTTGTTAAGAGGGGCAATGTAGTGAAATGGGGGAGGGAGGCAGGAAGGTGATACAATGGATAGAACACCAGCCCAGAAGTCAGGAAGACCTGAGTTCATATCTGATCTCAGACACTTGCTAGCTGTGTGACACAGGGCCAGTCACTTAACCCTGAATGGGTAGAGGACTGGTTTTGGAGTCATAAAGACAGGGTTCAAATCCTGCCCCTGACATATATTTGCAGTGCAACCATGGAAAAGGTAGCAAGTGACTGAGGCCGGATGTGAACTCAGGTTCTCCTGACTCCAGAGCTAGTGCTGTATCCATTGTGCCACCCAGCTGCCCCTGTCTCAGACATGTACTAGCTGTGTGACCCTGGGAAAGTCACTTAACCCTTTTTGCCTCAGTTTCCTCATCTGCAAAATGAGCTAGAGAAGGAAATGACAAAACACCCCATTATCTTTGCCAAGAAAATTCCAAGTGGGGTCACAAGGAATTGGACACAACTGAAATGACTGAACAGCAGCAACAAATGTGCTAAATAACAAACACCAACATTAACTTCTCATTAGTTACCAATACAAGTTAAGAGTAAGATATGGAGAAATACAACTTTTAAAAAGTCTACTTAATGAGCTTCCAGTCAAACTATCCACAGAGGAAAAAAAGACAAAGAAAAAATCACGCGATGAAGAATGCCTGGACTATGCTATGCATTTAGATGGACAGCCCATAGAACCAGTCTTTTAGTATATGTCTTTTACATACACTGTAGGAGGACAATGAAGTAGGCTCAGAATTGAATGGGACAGTGGTCTGTATTGCACTTGGGAAAACATACCTTTTTGCTATTCCTTGCACACTATCCTCTATCTCCTGACTGGACATTATTTTCACTGATTGCCCTTCATGCCTGGAACTCTTCCTCCTCATCTCCGCCTCCTGACTTCCTTCAAGCCTCAGCTAAAGTCCTACCTTCTACAAAAAGCCTTTTCCAGCTCTCCTTAATAGGTTTTAAAAAATATTTTATATTTTCCAATTACGTGTCAAATAATTTTTAACATTTGCTTTTTAAAATTTTGAGTTCTAAATTCTTTCCTTTTTTCCCTCTCCTCCCCCTTCACTGAGAAAACTATCAGTTTTTTAAAGGTTATACATATACAGTCATGCAAAATGTATTTCCATATTAATTATGTTGTGAAGGAAAACACAGACCAAAAAATGGTGAAAAAATAAAGTTAAAAAAAGTAAGCTTCAATCTGCATTCAGACTCTAGCAGTTCTTTCTTTGGAGGCGGATAGCATCTTTCATCTTAAGTCCTTCGGAATTGTCTTGGATCTTTGAATTGCTGAGAATAGCTAAGTCACCCACAGTTGATCATTGCATAAAATTGCTGTCATTATGTGCAATCTTCTCCTGGTTTTGCTCACTGCACTTTGCAACAGTTCATGTAAGTTTTTCTAAATTTTTATGAGAACATACTGCTCAACATTTTTTATAGCACGATAGTATTTCATCACAATCATATATCACAACTTGTTCAGCCATTCCCCAATTGATGGGAATCCCCTCAATTCTTTGGCATCACAAAAAGAGCTGCTGCAAATATTTTTATACATATAAGTGGTTTCCCTTTTTGTTTTATTTTTTCTTTGGGATACAGTGGTATTGCTAGGTCCCAGGATCTGAACAACTTTATAGGCCTCTGGGTGTAGTTCCAAATTTCTCTCCAGATTGGTTGAATCAGTTTACAACTCTACCAACAGTGCATTAATGTCCCAATTTTCCCACATCCTCTACAACATTTATGGTTTTCCTTTTCTGTCATATTAGACAATCTGATATGTGTAGAATGGTACCTCAGACCTGTTTTAATTTGAATCTCTCTAATCAATAGTGATTTAGAGCATTTTTTCACATGGCTATAGCTTTGATTGCTTCCTCTGAAAACTGCCTGTTCATATCCTTTGACCATTAATCAACTGGGGAATAACATATAAATTTGACTCAGTTCTCTATATATTTGAAAAATGAGGCCTTTATCAGAGAAACTTGCTATAAAAAATTTCCCCCAGTTTTCTGCTTTCTTCCTAATCTTGGCTGAGATATCTGACATAAAAATCTCTCGTCAACTTGATCTTTAGAAGGTTGGATGTTTTCACTATCTGTTTATGACTTGGCTGAGGAAAGGAATTCGATTGCCCTTTCAGCATTCCCAGTATTACCATGATTATTTTTGGAACCACATTTCTGTTTAGATATCTAGTCCCTCTTGGTAACTCTTTTCATGGGGAATTAAGTTGTAGTGCTGGGGGATACCTTGAGACATCCTTTAGCTCTATTTATCCCTGATACCTTCAAGCCACCAAATGCCTAGGTAATCCAAAATGAATTCTAGCCCTTGGGCTTAATTTGCTTTTCTTTAAAGTAAGGCAATGATCTCTAGATGAACCCTCCCTATGATGACTGAGGCAGAGGACCTAGAACATTTAATCTTAAGGTGACTAATTGTCACTTAACACTTCAATGTAAATAATGACCAATTGAGAACCCCATGGGATGAAAGCCTGTCACACCAAAACATTTTTCCTGCCTCTTTCCTTTTCCCTCAGTCTTCCCACCCATTAAAACAGTAGCAAGCCTTTGAGAAAACACCATAACCCTCTCAACCAGACTTCTGACATATTTATTCCAAATGGCTGGCTCTAAATCCAGTTCTCTACAAAGTCCAAGCTATAGTTTAACTAGACTAGCCAATTCCCCAAATGTTCTAGTTAACTAGAACCACTCCCAAATAGCCTGGAGGAAGCCAGAAGATGGGCTGAAAACTCTTTTCTGCTCCCTACTAACCCTCCACCCCCAACCCAGCCTAGAGTATTGGCAGTAGGCTTATTTCTTTCCCAATTCCAATCCTACCCAACTCCACCAATTTACTGGTAGGCTTTGAGTAGCTAATTTGGCCTATTAATGTAGCTTAATGCTCACCCGGTTCTGTGAACATTGTCGGATCAAGGGCTTCCCCTGAAAGAAAATGTCTTTGGATTTTTCCGAATGATCTCTCTTTCTATATTGGAGTAGCAAATGTGTACAGAACTCACTCCAATCCACAATATTGTCACGGGCTGTGTGAATCTTTAAAAACAAGAAATAGTCTAAAGTCAATTTGTGCTTATTTATGTATATGGGTGATATTATAAAATGCCCCCTAAAAGGTCAGATATATTCCTAGAGTTCCTAAGACCCATGGGCCTCCTGGAGAGGAATATTTTTTTTTCCCATGACTGAAATTTTTCTTAGATTTGAGGCTAGCTAAATACATTATAGGGCAAAGCTTTAAAACAGGACAAGGGCAGGAGTTAGGAAGGTTGACCACTGTATTCTCTGTTGTCCATGCTGGACAGGGACTTTATCGATAACCCAGCTGACAATCACTGGAGCCAGAACCTGTGGCTGCTTAGGTATAGGCCTGAATCCAGTCTCCAGATAGACAAATACTAAATGGAAGCAACAGTGGTGGGAGAAAAGAAGGGAAAAGGAGTGGGGGAAGAAAATGGGAACTTGTATGTAGAGTAGATGATATTCTCAGTGTAGACTGGGCCACTATATACAATCTCCAGAGGATACTGCTACATTCCTCCTCCCAGAAAAATGTGAAGTGTAGAAGACTTCTTCCCCTTCCCCATTCTAAACAAAGGCTCATTTCCTCACTGTGGATGGAGTGTCAACTGATGGTGGTAGTTTTAAAGGCAGAGAAAGAGTACCTTGTTGAAAAGTAGCTCGGTTCGGCCATTCCAGTACTCTGATCCCAGAAGCTCAGTCAAAGCATTCTTGAACTCCTGGAGAGTCAAACTTCCTGAGGGATAAGATGTCTCCTTTTTGGGGAGCATCTTGTAATCAGGATTGTGCTCAACTTCTGGTTCTGTGTCTTCCCCATTTGGGGATGTAAAGAGCTGCTCCAAGTGTTTCAAATGACTCAGGTGTAGCTTATCTTCCAGACTGTTTTCTTCATTCTGATGAGGGCTAATAACAATAATAACTGACACCAACATAACACTTTACATACATTATCTTGTTTGATCCTCCCAAAAAATCCATGAGAGATAAGTACTACAGGTATTATCATCTCTGTTTTACGGATGAGGAAACTGAGACAGAGAGATTTATTGAACTGCCCAGAGTCACACAGCTGGTGAGTATCTAGTTCACACTTGAACCCACATTTCCTCAATGTACTTCCAGCAATTTGGCCTCTTTGCCATGCTTCCTCTTAAGTTAGAAAGGGAGAAATAAAAAAAAAACAAACAAACGAACAACAAAACAAAACCCTGATCAGTGTGGAAAGTTTTCATTAATCTTCTTTTCAGTGAAAACATTTCCTTTTTGGAACAGCTGCTACCTTATGGGATTCTGCAGAGTTGAGTGGGAGCCCAGAACCAAATCTTTGTGTGTTGCCTTGGGCAAATGTAATGAAAATGTTAGAAACCTTAGGGGAGGGATTGGAGCATCTATTGAAGGGGCTGTACACTTTCTCTTCTACTCTTTGTCCCTCATTTCACCCAACTCAGAGAGCCCACAGAGGGAATATATGCTCTTTTCTGCTCCCTGACCTTCACTTAGACCAGAGAAGATGTCAGTGGGCAGAAGACCCTCTTTCTCATTCAATTTCTCTTTCCAACCCACTAATCCTGGAGGAGCAACCAGGTGACTAAGGCTCAAAACTGCTTGCCTTTGTCACATAACACCATCCCATAGAGTCTGTAGACACAACACAGTTTATTTGTTAAGATTGGTGATGTGAATTTCTGTTTCAGGTGGTGATGTGAATCCCAGTTTTCCTATACACACCCAGTGCTTATCTTGAAAAGGACAATAGGGGCAGCTAGATGGTGCAGTGAGTAGAGCACAGGCCCTTAAGTCGGGAGGACCTGAGTTCAAATCCAGCCTTACACATTTGACACACTTACTAGCTGTGTGACCTTGGGCAAGTTGCTTAACCCCAATTGCCCTGCTTTCCCCCTCCACAAAAAGAGAAAAGGACAATAGATAGAAAAAGGATAATAGAAACTGAAAAGAGATAAAAGTAAATCCATCAAGTCCAGAAACTACATAAGAAGAAGGTCAAAAGCTTATAAAAGCAGAGAGGGAGGGCCATACCAGGGAAGTCAGCAGAAGCCCTGGTAAATAGACCTGCAGCTTTTAGGAGCTAAGAGAGAGACTACACTATAGAAAATAAGAGGAAATGTAATAGAATGCAGAACACAAAAAAGAAATACCATGGGTTAAAACAGGCCTGCACATCATATGGCTCGGCGGGCAAGCAGCAGGCTGCCAAAGGATTTCGGGTGGCCTGTGAAAAACGTAGAGCATGTAAAGAAAGTAAAGATGTAATGAGTTCTTTGTCCATGCCCCATTTAACCCACCTTCCACTAGTCACTATTATCCCCCTCATGTTACTTGGCAGGTGGGTTGCCACTGCGCACTCTCTGCTGTTTGTCATGTGACCTGCAGCAACCAAACATGGTCAGCCTGTCTGTAGTCTGAGAGAAGTGAGAGTTGTATCTTTTTGCTGTGTTTTCAGTTGTTACTAAATGTAAATAGTAAGAAAACCTGAAAAATGTATTAAAATTTGTACCACTTTGCAAAGTAATTTTTAAAACATTAATGTGCTTTCATGATGAATAAAAATCTTAAGTAATAAGTGTAATTGGTATCAAATGAAATTTCCCTCTTTAAATATGGTTTATTTACAAAATAGTTTAACCATTAATTATACCTTTACTTGGAAAGTGAGATGCTAAAAACCCATCTGCAGCCTGAAGAAGTTTAGCTTATTTTAATTTTGGCTCCGACCTACTGCCAAGTTGCGCAGGTCTGAGTTAAGAGAAATCCAAAAGATAAACCCAGATAGAGTACAGCTAGGTCCCAATTAATGCAAATAATGAATCCCTTGAATTGTCTGCATGTATTCAAATTCACACTGTTTGAAGTTTTCATTATGTAAAATATGGTCATTGTTTCTAGCCCAGTGGAAATACTTAGGGTGAATTTAAAAATGTGACCACTCCAGAGGATTCATTATTCACATTAATTGGGACCTAGCTATAATTCCATAAGTTATAAGGATATCCTAAGAGAAAGAATGACTAGGTGACAAGAAATACAAGAATGGCTTGAAGCGGTAAGCAAGAGATGAAAATGAATGAAATTAGGACTTAAATAAGAACTTTGGAGGGAAAAATGGAAGTAAAATCAATAGCTCAGAAGAGAAAGCTAAAAAAAAACCCTAAGAAGATACAATCTGTAAAAAAAATACAATATCAGAACTCAACATGCCATCATGAAACTACAAAGTCAAAAGATTTTTTTTTAAAAAAAGAAGAAAATGTTAGATATTTGTCATAAAAAATAAGTGACCTAGGAAACAGGCTTTGGGAAGATAATTCAAGAATTATTGAACTCCCTACAAATCAGGATCAATCCAAAACCTACATAATATACATATATGTGTGTGTGTGTGTATGTGTGTATGTGTGTGTGTGTGTGTGTGTGTGTGTATAATAACACAAAGGAAACATATAATAACACCAAAGAAAAGTTCTAAGATCTGTTAGAACTAGAGGGCAAAGTCTAGTAGAAAGAATGCATTGATCACCTCCTGAAATAAACCACAAATTGAAGACATGCAGGAATGTCATTGTTAAAATTCAGAATTTCCAAATTAAAAAAAAATACTGCAAGCATCCAGAAAGAGTTAAATTACAAAAGAATCACAGTTGGGATCCGTATAAAATTATGCTACAAGTATGAAAAAGGGAAGAAAATCTTGGGAATGCAATATCCTAAAAGGCAAAAGACATAATTATGATAAACTTACCCCAATAAAACTGACTATAATCAGATAGGGTAAAAATTAACTATTAGTAGAATAGAGGATTTTTAAGTATTCCCGATGAAAAGATTGGAGGTGTTTAGACACTTTGAACTGCAAACAGGAGTCAAAAGAAACTTAGAAAGGTGCTTAAAAATGGCAAAGTGCTATTACAGAGTGAAAATTCAAGTGTCCTTTCAGAATCCCACTGCTTTCAAGGGAGTTAAAACAACGAAGGGCCTGGCTATAGTTTTGTTCTATTTTATTGGTTTCAACAGAGTAAATAAAAAAGAAGAGAAAGGAAGATATCAATGAAAAAATGAAGAAGGATGAGAATTTTACATAAGTGTAAAGTATTTTACAATAATATGGTCTTTACATAATTGCGGTGTGAAAGAAGAGGAGAAAACAAATATTAATCTCAGGAATTCACTCTTATTTGAAATGACCAAGGAGCATTAAACACTGAGTTTGGCGTAGAAATAGATGAACAGTAATGGTTGGTTGGCTGGTTGTTGTCCTTCGTTCTTGAAGAGGACCAAAATGACATCACTATGTTGGAGTCAAGGTACAGCATTTCCTACTGTGGCTGATCAGACCAATTTGAGCTTGGAAGGCTCTACTCCAGGTCAATCACAAATAGTCCACATGGATATTTGGACTAGAGTTGTCTCTAAACTTGCAAGTTTCACATTTCTTCCGAGTTACTGCAATCCCACTTCGCTCAAAGAGCACAGCACCTTTTTTGATGTTGGCATACAATGTTGGGTGGTCCTTTTCCAGTGTCCCCTCAGTGTTCTTTAGAGACCCCTTGAGAGAATCCTTGTGTCACTTCTCCCGAATACCATGTGAGATTCTGCCTTGCATGAGTTCTCTGTAAAACAGTCTTTTAGGCAAATGTACATTTGGCTTTCAAAAAATGTGGGCAGTCCATCCGAGTTATGTTCTCTGTAGTCGATCAATTTAGCTCAAGAAGGGACCTCAGTGTCTGGTACCTTATTTTGTGAGGTGATCTTCAGACTTTTCCTAAGACAATTCAAATGGAAGCATTTCACTTTCCTGGAATGGCGCTGATATAGTATTCAGGTTTCACAGGCATACAACAATGAGGACAGCACATGATTCTGTAGACCTTTAGTTTGGTAAGGAGTCTAATACCTCTTCTCTCCCACACTTTCTTTTAGTCTCCAAAACACTAAACTAGCTCTGGAAATGCATGTTTCAACCTTATCATTTATGTGTATATCCTTGGAAAGTATTCTGCCAAGGTAAGTGAATCTATCCACAGTATTAAAATTTCTCCATTTGCTGTGACCAATGTTTCCATGTACAGATGGTATGTTCCTGGCAGGTGAAGAAGCTGTGTTTTCTTGGTGTAAATTATTAGGCCAAAATTAACACAAGCAGCAGAGAATCGGTTTGTACTTTTGTTGCACTTCAGCTTCAGAAGCTGCATTGAGTGCACAATCATCTGTGAACAAAAAAATATCATGTACCAACACTCCCTCCACTTTAGTCTTGGCTTGTAGCCTTTTCAAGTTAAATAGTAACCTTGATGCTGTTTTTGTTCTAGTTAAAGGCGTCTGCCAATATTACTGAAAAAATCATGCTTTTAAAGCATGGGAGCAAACACATAGCTTTGCTTCACTCCACTGGTGACTGGGAAAGCACCAGAGCATCATCCATTATCCAGAACTAGAACAGGCATGAAATTGACATAACAATACGGATGAATTCTCTGGGAAAACAAGTTTTGACATAATTTTCCACAAGCCCTCAGAAGTGACAGTATAAAATGTTTTAGTCAGATCAACAAATATTGTGTACAGACCTCTGTTCTGCTCCTGGAAGTTCTCCCGGAGCTGTTGAGCAGCAAACACCATATTGACTATTCCTCTGCCTTTTCTGAAGCCACACTAGCTCTCAGGTAGAAGATCACCTTCCAGGTGAAGGATTATCCTATTAATGAGGATTCTGGCAAGAATCCTTCCTAGAAATGACTAAGAGAGATAATCTATTTTCTTTTACCTTTATAGAGATGGACAATGGAGGTGTCCTTGAACTCCTGTGGGATAATTTCCTCTTGCAATATAACTCAGAAAATTTCAATCAGCTTTTGTGTGAGCATTGGATCCCCTGCCTTGTAAATCTCAGTTGAAATAGAATCGACACCGGGCACTTTACCACAAGAAAGGAGCTTAATGGAATTCAAAATCTCTTCTTCAGTTGGTATTTCAGGTAGAGAGGAATTGACTTCAGACTGAGGTATATGGTCAATGGTTTCAGCATTGATTGATAATGGTCTGTTGAGAACACTATGGGAGTGTTCAGCCCATGTAAGCAGAATGGCCTTTGTTTTCTTTGAGTGACTCAGTTTATCTCATTGAGCTTTGCTGGGTGCTGGGCCCCAGGCCCAGAGCCCTGTTACGTGTGGAACCTTGGTAGGGTAGGGCTAACTCCAGGGAGGGCCTATGTTGGATTAAAGTAAGCCTGTCAACCCCTTCACCTTGCTTCCCTTGGTTAAGCAGATCGAAAGAACCTGTGCTTTCCCAGTCAACCCCTTCACCTTGCTTAAGCAGATTGGAAGAACCTGTGCTTACCTGGTGTAAGAAGCTGTGGGTGGAGCTTACACCCCTGCAGAAGCTGCTAGCTGGTTGGTTAAAAACAGCTTCCGTTGGAGCCAGAGGCAGCTACAGCCAAAGCTGAAGCAGGAGCTGCCAGTAGCAGAGCTGACCTACGTGTGGATTGAGGAGTGCTGAACAAGGACTTGAGGCCAGTGGGTAATCTTTTTACCGTAGAGGGGAAGCATGTATATGATTTTCCTTTATACCATCATGCTTCTCTGTGGCCTCCTGGTTACTCTTGTGAGGCAGACTTATTGGGCCTGGAGGCTTTTGATCAATATATCAAAATGGGGATGCTGGTTTGTGGGTCTGTTACTCTGGAGCTTAAATACATGCTTTAATTCTTCTGCCTCCTATCTAGAGAATTTCTTATATCCTGCGGTTCCGAACCTTTCTGACATATATATGATTCTCTTTGAAATTATAAATTCTGCCCTCCTATTACAGCCCATCTCTCTCTAGGATCATGTCCTTATCATTAATCAATGTGGCTCCATCAGCACTGAGCAGTTGAGATGCACCATAGGTCTTTGGCCCATAAATAGCCTTCAGGGCATTATAAAGTACTTGGGATTGTTACTATCAGTGTAAAACTGAATTTCATCTACCTTCTTACTGAACCAAAAATCCTGTATCTCTCTAAGCTTCAATTACACTTCACTTTTGTTGGAGCTAAATGCTGCCTTCTTAGAGACAGATGACCTATCCTGCTGGTAAACCCTGAGTATTTCTTGTTTTTAGTTTAGCAATTTTTGAATTACCCCATCATTATCGTCAACCCAATCTTGATGGTTTCAAGTGTTCTGGCTCAGATGAGTAAATGTAATGCTGTCCGCCAAATCTCTGAAAGCTGCCCACTCCTTTTCTGCTCTCCGCTCTACTGTTATCATCTGTGTGTTGGCTCAACTTTCCCTCCAAATTAGCAATGAAGTGTTCCTGCCTGGAGAAGCACTCTAATCTGTTGACATTAAGTCTTCTCTTAGTCATCTTGCCTTGGGTCTGCTGTTTTGTTGAATGAGTATGTTTAGCTTGGAGAGGCTATGTTTGTAATCAGTCCAGCACTCTGCACCACATATCACCTTCATCACTCTCACATCCTGTCTCTTCTCCTTACGATGATATAGTCTATTAAATGCCAATTTTTGCTGCTAGGGTACACCCATGAAGTTTATTGCATTGACGTAGATGGAAGACAGTGTTGGCAATACTAAGGTCATGAGATACGCAAGTTTTCGGTAGTAACTGACCATTGCTTTTGCTGTTTCTGACTCCATTCCTTCCAAGGACTCCTTGCCCTGTCTGGCAGTCTTCCTACTCTTGTATTAAAGTCACCCAGAATTACAAGCTTGTCCTCTTTTGACACATCGATGATGGGAGTCTCCAAGTCTTCATAAAATTTTTCTTTGACCTCATCAGGGTTCATCATAGTGGGAGCATATGCACTGCTGATGGTGGTGTGGCACTTTGCTGAGAGTGGCAATTGTGAGTCTATCTATCACTCCTTTTAGTAGACATACAAACTTGTTGACTAGATGAGTTTTGATAGCAAAACCTATGCTGCTTCCCTTCATTTTGACCAATTCAGAAAAATGTGTATCAAGCTCCAACTTCAGCAAGCTGGACTTCATTTGCCAGATTTGTTTCACTCAGGGCTGCTATTTAGATAAAATATTTGCTGAGTTCTCTCATAACAAGAGCTTTCTTTCAAGTTTGTCTTTCAAGTCCACTGGATTTAGTGTTGACAATATGCATGCACACATTCCGTGTACTGATGGTGATGGGAATCATCTTTGCAAAAGGTTTTGTATATTTTCTGTGTGTGTGTGTGTGTGTGTGTGTGTGTGTGTGTGTGTATTTGACCACAGAGTAGGATCCCTGCCTGCTGTGGTAAGCAGGGCAGGGTTGAGTGAAGCAGACAATTTTTAGGGCACCTTTTCAAACCCCTTCCTCACAACAGGAGGTAAGCAGTGTAGTCCTTTAAAAAGACTGTTTAGATACCCACAGGGCTGCTGAATCCCACTGCTGCTTCCAGTAAAAATATAACCCTATGGTCTGGGCTGCCTATGTGCAGGGTTGTGCCTATGACTTCCAGTGTATGTGTACCTGCTGCTTCATCCCTTGCCTGTTGCCATGGGACTTTAAGATAGGTAAAAATGGTAAAATGGTATGGGTGATGTCTTTTCATTCACACATAAATTAGATTTAAGTGAGGCAAAGTTGCTCAAAGTGGTTGATCTCATTCTCTCTTCCAGAGTCCTCAAAGTACAGTGACAAGACAAAGTCAAGATAACTGGTGATGGCTTGGGATGCAGTGGGTGACCTTGGTGTCTTCAGTGTCTAACCAAGCTCTAAGAGCTCCACAGTGCCTGCTTCAGCCACCTTCATGGCTGTTGGAACAAATTGTTTTCATCTGTCCATCCTGCTGGGTAAAGTCTTCACATGTTTGGGATAGAAACCTTCCCTAACTGGAGAGGCTAAGTGTTTGAGACCCCTCAGTTACCCTCAACCTGGTTTAGCCCATTTGCCAAAATGGTTTACTGGGGTATTGCTGCTGTATACGCTATAGCTTCTTGGAGCCACAGGTGAGAGCTGGGTGAATCAGATGGACACCAAAGGTGGAAAGCAGCACTGAAAAGGGCTTGGCAGCCATCACACCAGAGGTGCTAGTCTTCCCTGAATACACCTTATATCCCATTAACAATAATAGCAAAATAGGCAAGTACAAGGAGAAGGAGGAGGTAATTTTAAGAAGGGCAGAGTCATGAAATGAATAGAAACAAGATAAATATCAACTTGAGAGAATGGACTATAAAGGACGAATTAAAAATAAAGAAAGCACTAGAGTCAGAG